>NC_092689.1:45201570-45511570 GCF_964275005.1 Diadema setosum
CTAAAATACAGTACCACACTATAGACATTCCGAATGACAGGAAAAACTCTTAGGCAATGAAATTAAACTTAGAACAATAAGATTTTATTCATATATTTACAAAGAAGAAGACATCATTATTACTGACGGGCTAATCGAAGACTTTTGTGAGGTTAGAATGAGATTGCAGACTTCACTTGAATGATCAATCATCATGATTTCATGGGAAGAAACGCCCTCAGGATACAAACGAGTATTCCAGTATATAATAGAATTTTCTCTTTTATATTTTAACGACATCAAAATGAGACTTTAACGTCAAGACAGACTATCCTGGTGAACCGGGATTACGATTCTTGTGACAGTTGATGACCGATACAAGTATGACCATCTACCTGTTAAACTAAAAATTTATGAGAGTGACAAGAGCATAACACTGTGTTGCAAAAGACTGCGCTTACAATACATTCATGGAATTATCGTCATTGTAAAACTCAAAATTTTCCGATCTTCTGATCAACATCCAGTAACGCTGGAAATATTCCTCGGACAAACCGGTGTCTACTCTAGTATGTCAAAAAAAAGAAAATCATTCTTTAAAATTACAGCGACAAGAAGTAGACTATGGCACTTAGAGGAAAGGGCAGATCCTCCTCACGTCCGGGGTCAGCTCCCCGGAGTCCCTTGGGCTATCCCGAGCGGCCCAGCGGTCAATGGCCAAGTTCATTGGGTTAGTTATCTGGGTCAATTCTGAAATCGTGCAAGCAAAGACGGAATTAATGCACCATATTATCACATCTCTGACAAACATTTTGACATATTTTGTAAGGTGAATTCCTTAAGGATTTACAGTTCATGTCTGGTAATTTGTCAGAGGAAAGCAAGTGTCTCGTGTTTTAATGTATTCATGTCCAAGAGGAAGACGTAGTGATAAAGGCGGACTGGATTGTATTCTAACCACGACAGCACTGTAAAACAAATCAAGGATGCAGATCGGTATCCACTCAAAACATTTGAAATAAAGGGTTTATTTGCCCTAGCTGTTCGAACACCGGAATCAATCGGCATGGATTATCAAACTTGTGTGAAGTTCAACAAAGAAAGCGTCCGTTGTATGTTATCTTACGAAATATAGGGATAACTCTGCTTATCCTAAAACCACTTTACAATCACCAACAGTGTCTAAGTGCTTTTAGCCATCTGGAGTAAACTATAGTAACGAGCAACATGGACTCTTCTGTTCTGTACTGTTCACCGCCAGCGGTCAAAACCCTGAAGTAAAGGAGGACATAGTTTGATAGTATGGTGGGTATTACTACATAATGTTACATGCAGTTCCTGATAATCCAGACATAATACGTTGTGGGGGATGACGCACCTGGGTAAAACAAGGCGTGCAGAACAGATCGCTACACATACTACTGGATCAAAAGCATTTGGATTGCAATCATAACCAACAGATATGCACGATATCATCATTACGAGACCAGCGTCAAACGCTTTGTGCCTTCTATAAAAGTGCCTCTGTAAACACAGCTTCATATCAAATAAAACATCATTGCAAAGAGCATACGAGGCCGGCTTTCACTAGCAATTAGCAAAATCATTATCTTAACATAATCACGTGTGATTTAGGATGGCATCCTCTTATCGATCCCTCTCAGCCAACCAATCTCCGTACTCCTCGTCGTGTTTCACAAGTCTTAATTACCTGACAAGCCTTACGTGCAAGACGACTAGAGGCTTATTAAATTAGTGTACAGATGCACACAGTGTCACAGTTCATGAGTTTGCTAAGACTTCTGTCTCTGTTCATACTCGGGTGCGGATGTATACATAATGAACAAAGATACTACCAGTGGTGAATGAAAGCGAACACAATACCATGTTCGACGCGCGCCGGTTTCATACATGTCGTCTGAATAATCGGCAAAATTACTTCTCTTGGTATTACAAATTGCACAGACGAACGCCACTATGATTCTGCCCATAAGCAATCAAACGTATGATATTGAAACAGCGACAAATATCTCTACATACAAAAACGTGTGATCAATATTTATTCGAAACATTGTGCTTAATATACATCTATAGTTCCCGATGGTGATGGTGTAGTTAGCCGCCAGTCTGATTAAGCATTTAGTCTGCCAGAATTTCTTTATTTCAAGATATTTAACATTAAACTTCCAAGCCACGAACAATTCAATGGGTGCCTTGAGCAATTCCAAGGAGTCAGTGATACATAATTCCAAGCGAAATAGCGACGCTCGGGTAACTGGTTTTGCTTCTTCTTCTCAAAAACAGAAAAGAAAAGAAGAGAGACTTTGCTCTATTTCTGTTTTCACTGGGTCAAAGGTTGACTAAAGAGAGATACTGAGCAAACTGATTTCATGGAAAATACAATTATAGTGTTTTCTTCGGGGAAATGTTTGAACACTTTAGTCTCTAAAAATGAATGACAATCCTCAGTATCAACAACACACGAATAGGACTTTTATAGCGGATAAGGCACCATGCAAAAGGATGAAATATTTGGCACATGAGGTCATATTGCTAAAGTCATTGCAGTCCCATTCAAAAATAGCAGAGTCCCTTGACAGAATATGACAAAGCGAAGAGAAATAATGGTCGTGGTATACACCACCCCCGAAAAGCATTCTTTAACCACTCTGACTTTAAGAATTAACCACAAAACACAAAGTATTTACGAAATTTTAAGTCATAAAATGTGCTGCAGTATCGTTCTCTCAAAAGGAACACGTTCCCTCAAAGTGACTTCAAAAATGAATAATTTGATGTTGATTTTAATTTCTCCTGATTGTTGATTACATGTCTAGTTTTGAATTAATTAAGATCACAGTTTTTTGAGCAGGTTAATTCAAGAACATTGTCCAAATAATCGAGAACTCGTGTGTTCAGGAAATCATATCAACAGAGATGTTACAACTGTCAATAACGGTCACTGTTTTTCATATTAAATCATGATCGATCAATTAATGTAGTGGAAAGACGTCAACAAAAGCAGACATACAGGATATGTCTGGTATTTTGCCTGTCAAAATTATTAATGTCCTGACTCCATTTGCACATGTTGGAATTTCAAATGCCTTTGGCAGAATGGGTGAATGTTCCTGACCTTTGAACTTAGCATGGCATCACGTGACAACAATCAATTCATGAAGAAATAACATGTACATAACATACAGTTCAACAGGCAATTCCTTCTTTTCAATTCGAACATTTCGTTAGCTTCGCATTTTGCCTTATTCACATCACATGCAATTTAAAGCAAGACTTTGATTTAGGTTCATATCAACGGGACAGCGTCCTCCTCTAAATCCAGGATGATAATCGCTCTTTGACAATTCTATGTCGAGTTCAGTTGGTATTTCTTGTGCTAGATCTCATCCAGACCTGAATCTTCCGTGGATGTGCTCTCTGCATAGCCACAAGAGGTTTGCTTTGCCTGTCCATACGTCACAATACGCGCATGTTGGTCATAAACTCGCTCCGTAGAGTCCATCGGTGGCATACTCGATGTACTTAGCTTGCGGTTAACAGTCTTATGATCAATTCTCGTAACGTGTTCAAACTGACACGGAAGCGATATTGTTTCCTTCCTAGGAAGAATGACTTTCATCGATTTTTGCTTCTTCTTTTTCTTTTTCGGATCGTCTGTGGATTCAATGTCAATTTGGCATTTTTCCTGTAGCCAGGTTTGTACAGTGCGGAAAAGTTCGATGGCTGCACCCTCATCGTCGAAACTCAGTCCAGCGATCTTCCTCGTGCCGGTTGTCAGAGACAGAGTGTGGAATTTTTTACCAGGAGCTTTGTACGAATTCATTTTTACAAGCTCTTCCTTCCACTTGACAAAACCTGTGCCTTTTTCGGCGATACATAACTGCAGCCTTGGATCACGTCTAAGCGCACCCGTGTCGAAAATCAGTGTAGGGAATCCCGTTGTCTGTAATTCCCAGCCGCTAAGGTTAGCCGCGTCTTCCACGGAAGAAAAATAGAGGTTACATAAGGCTGGGCATACGTACACTTTGCTTTTAAGACTCTGGAAGAAGAGTTCAATTTGCCTGATGTCATCTGGGGTCACCGAAGGGGGCGACATTTCGACGACGCGTTGATCCATATCTATCGACATCGTGCTTGTGTGAGATATTTTCCCCAAAATGGAAAACGACGACGACAACAATAGTTTTAGACAAAACTCTGTTACGGAAATAGGGGTACCTTCATATGGTTCCACGGGGTAAAGCGAATGTTTACATTCGACGATTATATATGCACGGATTCCAAATAGAAATATCGAAATGTTTGCACATATCTAGAGGTTACACATTCCAGATCCAATGAGGTAAGCGTGTAAAATGGGACAGAGAAGTTTGCTCTCAATATTGCCTCAATGCTAGAAATTCAAAGAAGAAAGCGAGGTGAGAACCCTTCCACCAGAATAAAAAACGCTCATGTGATGATGTACGTGTACAGTCAGCCGCTGTCGATCTAACTCGTTTCACGATGGCACTTCGAGTGATGATACTGTCCGGGGAATATCGCGAAGGGTGATTGAGATTACTATCATGTACGATAGTTGATGATTAGTAGGATTGGTTCGAGTAATTGACAGTAAGTCACACTAGTGCAGCGAAGTGGTCTTGTTCTATCCAAAATAATAATATCTATATCAGAGAGTAAGTCACAATAAGGACCCAGTTCCAAGACGCGTTGATGTCACTGACTAAAAAACACGTTTGCCTTGAGCACACATCGTGAGTGTAACGTCCTCTTTCAACCGGTTTAGTTCACAGACTGGATACAAGCTGCGTGTGTGCTACTTCGACACACAGATCCTGGAACGTGCGATTTCAGAGCGATATTCATTAATCGTCGTCATGCGACCTTGTATCCTCCTCTCCCGCGTTTGTACTTGGCCAGACAGTCACTGTGACGTCATCAAGACCCTAGCACGCCGGGATATTCTGTGAAGTGCAAACAAAGGGAATATGAAATCAAAACAGAATGTTTAGAATACTGGAAAAGAACAAACATCATGTTAAGTGTGTAAGAATCGGAGCAGAAAATTATGAGGTTCTTTGTGCCACAAAATACCGCTATTGTGAAAAGATTGAATAGCATTTCACATATTATGATATTGTGATATGGTACAAAGGAGGAGCTTTCGTCAGAAAATGGTCATGCATACATAGACACTCCCTGGATCAATTATTTGAATCCTTACAGTGAGTAAGAGTCATCGTCTTTGTTACGTGTGGTATTTTGATTTGTGAACCGCAGCTGCATTATCCATCCATTCTTTGCAATAAAACTATTCTTATCTACGCGGTTCTTTTAATTCCGAAGTATCGTTTAATTACCCAAGGTTGTAAGACAGTATGGAAGTATAGATTTGACGACAGAAAGGAAAATGGAAAATGCTACCGGAGGACTGAGTGACAAACCGACCAAAAATTAACACAGAAAAAAATATCAAGCACTTCATGCGTAGAATCTGTAATATATTAGTAGTAATGATAATAATAAAGGATATCAATGTTATATTGACATCTTTGATTGAAACAAATCTTGTGAAAGGACGTATATAAGCATCTCGAAGTCGGGGACCTCGGTTTCAAAGTCAAGAGTCCTTTATCTACAATACCACAGTACCCACAGTAAGGTAAAGAGGTGAGTATCTCCTTGATGTAATCTATTGCTTCTAGGTGTACTGTGTCAGTATTCAGGCTGCGAAAAGAACGACTAGAATACCATCTCGGAGATATTGCTCCACTGCGGTAGCGGTTGCCGCTGAAAACCCGCCACCTGCTGCACTAGTACGCCTGCCAAGTACAACAGTGTACAAGTAATCGGCGTACATAAGTGCCAATAACCTTACTGCCATAAAAGGCGCAGGTGCATGATCAAGTATTTTACTTCTTTGTCTAATTGATTTTCCCCTTTCTGATCGAACCCCCCAGAAAACTATACAAAAATCATAATACACTAGTATTTCCATTATGCGCGATGATATAAATCAATTACTTAAATAGTTATACTCAAGGAATGGTGACCAGACTGAAAGAAATATACAGACACTATACTAGGCAAAACACAAGTACCTTAGCGTAATTGTCTATCTGAGTAAATGCCTCATGCCGATCAAGGGATTATTTTGCACGTAGTTCAAATATATATATATATATATATATATATATATATATATATTATATACTCACTGAATCGATTATATTTCCTAGTCATACACAACACTGAAGCCCTCTTTAGGAAACTATCAATCATGAAACAGTAATCAGTCTTCTCAAATCAGACATGGACTACCACTTTAATTTCGTTATGTAATTACAGCTCATTACCCGGTTCCCTTCTAACAAGTGAGATAAGTAACACGATATCCGGGTTGGAGAAAGTAACCGCATTAACCACTCATCTTCTGGAGCACTTCAAACATGCTGGGAAGGAAACTCAAGTGCACGAGTACGTCGGTATGACTAAAGCGCAGCGTGTCTTGTTGAGCCTCGATTTAAATCAGGGTTCTTTATAGGTTCTCCTTAAACTGAAATTTTTGCGGATCCTGGAGAGAATTTCGGGCTACCTTGGTTTTCCATACTGTGCTATTTCTCTCGATTACAAGAATTGTATTTGTGTACTGTGCAGTGTTGGCCGGTTCATCAAGGAGTGTCATCCCAGAAGCACCTTTCTGGAGAACATCCGTGCAAGAAAAGAAACTGTGCACTGAAATAAAACGCCACGTTTGTGAAGTTAATTGTTTTTCTTTTGTAACATAACCCCTGAACAAACACCATGTAGAACGATAAGATTAAATACGAGGTGTTTTTACAAGAATGAATGTCTACGAGATGGACTCTCAAAGTGGCCAAGAAACATTTTGTTCAGTTTCGCTTTTATCACTACTCCTGGCAAATACCAAGCAAGGGTTTCGAGGAGATTTTATATGAGGACGAGCGATCTCTTCTCAATCGGATCAGATTTGCTATCATTTAATTTCAGACTGTTTACTTTTCTCACAATAATAGCAGGAATTAATCATCCTCATAAATTTCTACTCAATACCTGAAATGCTCGTGAGAAATATCCCCCATCCGTTTGCCCTTATTTGCGTTTATATGTGACTGAGTGTCTGCTGTAGCAAAAGCACGCTGTGAAAGTGATAGAGTTTGTAGGAACCTATCATGGGTGCCTCGCTTGACTCGAATTGCTCGATTAACTCTTGCACCGCACATTCCAATGCATGATTATTGTTATAAAGGTAATCTCTTGCAACATATTCACGAAAGGATCGCGTTTTGCCCTGTGTTGTTGATAGAGTGTGTGATAGTCATTACTGTCTGACTTTCCACTGTCAACGCACTCTTCCCCCACACACTCGGATACACCATCTGTTTGGCTCCGGAAAAGACCAAACTCAATCGGAATAGTATGTAAAACGTTAGGCTCCACTGCAATGTAACTTTGCCTTTCACTCACTGGCTATAAATCACAATGTTACACATTACCATCCTGTATGATTCTACAGCACACTTGTTACGTAGATGAGACAAACTCGCCGTAATTGAATATTTTATTATACGATATCAATACAGCTGTGTTGCCTATGAATATGCTTTCAATTTTTGAATAAAAAATATCATTTAGACAGGGTTTGTATCCACATTTATCATGACGTGAATATGCGATGCATGATCGATTAAGTTCACGGCCGTTGGAAAGAAGTATCGTCATATTGATTAGCTGAAGATTAACGTCACCCGGGAGACAATATTCTGTAACAACCGTCATCCAGGGACAACCTGGCGTGTGTGTGTGTGTGTTGTGTGTGCGTGTGTGTGTGTGTGTGTGTGTGTGTGTGTGTGTGTGTATGTGTGTGTAAGAAACCCTGAGTCAGGTCATGGAACAGCGTTGTCAGACGTGTGGGAATTCGAGGGGCCATATCGACAGAGAGATGGTGCGACGATCAGGAGGGAAATGAGCCATCGGTGGAGTGTCAGTCACTGGTACATCATCTTACTTCTCACACCTTTCATCCATCGAGGTCGATGAGACTCACAGCATCAGACTCTTTATCAAACTCCCAACGCTTGAGGGGAAATATAAAGCGCGGTTCAAGGGACTAAGGACTGAAAGGTTTTCTCATTGTAGACAAAATGGTACACAATTGCAATTGCATACATTGTATACAACATCAGCTTAGACTGACGGAGAACATCACAACAGCGGCCGCAGTCCTGTTTTGTATTTTCTCTCCTCAAAATAGCACAAAGCTGACTCATAGACCACAGCGAGAGTCTATAGGCAGCCGCCCTTTGAATCAGCGGCCGGGCGGCTGGGGTAGCTGTCTACACCGTGAAGATCATTGTTGAGTAGGTTTTGTTGCAAGGAGAGTCCATCAGCAACACCTGCTTATTAAGCAGCGGCATTCATATCAATGACCAAAATGATACATAGCTGTGACCTGGAAAGAATCGGTACCTTAGCCAGGCTGCCATGGCAGGGACGAATGAGTAGAGTGATAGGGCCTATGTTTGTAGCTCAGTTAAGACGACGGGATTATGACCAGTCCATGTCTGAGGCCCTTCACGCGCTGTGTCTTTCGCAGATAATTCTAACCGACATTCTGATCTCTTTTCTGAGCTCACAATCGTTGCCGATCATAAGAGTACAATAATGATGAATGGCTCAGATGTTTGCTCCCTTCACTATGACGTCATTGCATAAGGTTACTGTCACCTGGCACCAGTGTCAATCTCCATTTCTTTTCTCTATATCTCATGACGGTACACTGTTCCTCGAGTTAATTTTGCGGCAATGTCAAACTAACTTGACTTGACTATAGACCATCTTACAGATTTATATGAATGACGTGAGTAGAGACTCTCATTGTCAATCTACACACTAGTCTTGTACTATAGGTCGGACCTTTTACATTTATTTATTTATTTATTTTGTTTAAAGAGAGATATTTCTTGTCTGAATTTCCTGCGTATATATAAAAGTGAATTCTCTCATTTCTTCCGAGTGTTTTGATTTTCGAGATGAAGACTTTACGTTTGTATAGTGCCCGACTTTCACGCAAACACAATGTCGCTTTCTGTGAGCAATCATGCACTTTATCTACCTTTTTGAGCTCCCCAAAGAAATTAGCTATTCTTGATATAACACTCTGTGTAGTTCGTTATTGAAAGCAACATGTGAGAACAGTTGTGCGAACTATTCTTATAAATCTTTCCAGCAATGATAGCATCTCCAAATCCAACCTAAAATATTAACAAAGTGTACCTGTACGCCGAAACTTTGGGACTGACTGCACCTTGGAGAGAGAGAGTAGAGTTCTGAGAAACGATAGGGCTTTTTACACTTGTGTTTCTTAACCCCGGACTTTCTCTGACCCAGGACTATCGTTAGTCCCGTACCAATTTTTTCAGCTTTTTACACTCGCCAATTAGTCCCGTACTATCTCTTGTCCGGGGCTAAGGAGAAAACTGACCTTTTTACACTCGTCTTTCTTAGCCCCGGACTTTCCAAACCACATGAATATTCATAATTACGCTGTGTACTGTACACGTACACGCACGCACCGGCAGCACTTGATTACCTCGTTTCTGATTGGTCAGTGAGGGTCGCACTTCGTCTCCGTCGCTTAGCCCAGGATTATTTTTTCGTTCTGTTTACACTCACTTGCTTGGCACCGCAATTGCGGTGCTAACCCCTGCTATTTTGCAGGGCCAGATAGTACCGTACTATCGGTGGGGCTAGCCCACTTTGGCAAAAACGAGTGTAAACAGAAAGTGGGCTAAGGATAGTCCCGTACTATCGGTGGGGCTAAGGCCCCCCCTTAGCCCCACCGATAGTCCGGGGCTAAGCAAAAATTTACAAGTGTAAAAAGCCCTGATGTGGTTTAGGAAGCTGGCCCCTTTCCTAAGCAGCCAGGCCATCTCTCATCAAAAAGATGAAACTTAAGATAATGCTAGGATGTTTAAACTAAGGAAGTGCTGTCAAAGTTTTATTTCTTTTTTAACCAACTTTTTTTTCTATGCCTTTTTTTTTTAAACAAACCCACCCGTACGCACATGATAGAGAAGTCTGATACACATAGATTTGTTCCTCCATGGTTCCTCACACATTCACATCTCGATAAAGGACAGCGTGACAATTTTTATCAAAGACGTTGATTTTGGTATTCGTTTACAACTCATATCTGAGATCTGCAGTTTTCTCATAGTAAAGAACGGGTTGACCAATTCCCCGGACCAATTCCTCGGCGGTAATCGATTAAGAGTACAAGTGATATATTTTACGATCAAAATGCCGCTCAGATGACAAAAAGAAGCCTATCAGATGAACAGCCTTGTGAAATGATAACAAGAAATTTTCTACAAACACCTAGACTCAGTTCCTCTTTCACCTCTTGATTTCCAGTCATGTGGATACTTAGTATTACCAGGGAGGTGACCTCCCTGGTATTACAACAGGCATATGGTGGTGGTGGTGGTGGTGGTGGTAGCCGGTAGTGGTCATGGTGGTGGGAAGAATGGGGGGGGGGGGGGGGGAGGGGGGTCTGGATCTTGGAATCCTGGTCCTTAGATCCTCGGTGTGTGTCATTCATTACCACATTCAGTCGAATAATTGCAAATGATAGTCAGTAATCGCTTCAATGGTGGAGGAGCGTAGAATAATAATTGTGCAACCATGGACCATGGTGCAACCAATCACGTAAAAAAAAAAGATCAGGAAAAGGGAAAAACAAGAAGAATGTGTTTTGAATCAACGAAAGAGGGCTTACCTGCATGACAAGCTAATCAAGGTGCGCATATTCAGAGTAATCCGGTTGTGTCTAGTTGAAATCTGGGATTACCATCTGTTGACGTGGAGACGACAAATGGAATACTAATTTACTTAGACAGACAATAAATGCAAAACTTTCGCACGCTGATACCGAGATCGTGTTGGCATGTTACAACTGAGTATAGCTCTTATTTTACAGAGATAACTCAACGCGCACAGAGAAACGAGAGTTAGCAAAAGATCAACTAAAAATTAATCCTTTATGAAGATCAGAGTGAAATCCGTCCAAAGAATAAAACCTCTACGAAGTCCATTCATCCAGATGTATATGGAAAACCATGAATGCGTAGTGGATGGTCATTGACTGGGGACATAATCCTGCAAGATATTCAGGCATCAGGCGGCGTTGTCCTCTCTTCGCCACCAGTCTTGCGTATGAACACAACAGCGAGGGTACTGATGTTATGTTTCTGTGCGATGCGGAGCAGTCCGCAGAATCTATTTCGGGAATGATGATATGACCTATTCTTGCTGCATTGGATAAGACTACGCATTGAAAATCCCCGTCACACGCATGCGCTGACGAAAAAGAATATTCCGAAGTTATCATTGGCTGACGAATCCAGCAGAGGTTGGAGCTCCTCCGAGGTGAATTACGTCTACAGCCAGCCAGGGTGATCACACTAGCTCCATGATCAGGCCATGTTGCTTTATGTTTCGCATCGCCATATTTTGCTGTATTATTTTCTTTTTCATTAGTTTTGTTTCTTGGATAGAGATGTTGAAATTTTTTTTGGTCCCATATTTCCTCATGACTCGTGTTTCTCTACAGAGTAACAGCAAATTGTTTGTACTGTGGTTGTGCTGTAAACACTGTATTGTCAAGTCATTACAACAACCTACAACCATTTCTACATCGAATAATGATTATAGCACTAAACGTTGTAATACTGAATTTTGTATAATGATTAATCTATTGATGCTGACAGTCCCATTGTGACGTTGAGAGGGGGAGAAAGAGAAGAAAATTGGATCCGTAAACTTATACTGCGTATTGACTCCTACTGATACTAAGGAATATTTTAGACGCAAAATAATGAAGTCTCTGTTCAGCATGCGACAGCTTGAATGAAACTGTGATTGCATCCGCTAACAAGTAGTCATTAGCGAGCTACCTTTAGATCTGCGACGCGAACGCTAAGACGACGCAGCCTCCTGGGTTAATAGAAACAGCTGAAACGTGCATGCGCTGAACACCATTTTTAGCCTATTAGCGTCCTCTTTAGCAGCTACAGCTCGCTGTTGCGTAATCCACTGAAGAAATCAAATATGGAGAAGACAAAATGAAACTCCTATCCCACGGTCATACCTTCCTACAAATCAAAACTTGTGAGTCACATTAGGGATCTGGACCTCCCGCTTTCCTGTCTTACCAGATACTCAGTATTTGCTTACCACAGTGATGTTCCCTTTAAACTGTATACTGAATCAAACATAGATGTCGTTTGTCTGCCATTAAATTCTTCATTAGTAAATAACTGATAGCAAAAAATATAAAAAACAATAACATATAGGTATAACATTTCTCTTCGGATTCCATGCAGGTTTTCTCCAAAGTCTTCAATTCCAATGTCGACGTCAAACAACACCAAACACTCCATACATGTAGTTGCAATAAGGAGTCTATGTAAAGATGATTTGACATGCGGTAAACACATTTCATGTGGTGAATGAATAGCAGTGTGTCTATAGCATTAAGTGAGTCATATTCATTACAGCCCGTCTGAAATTGACAGTCTTGCGCCTTTTGCTGGCTTCATTCATCACAGACTGCTTTAACAGACGTTTCGCACCGTCACGCGCCATATATCTAACACGATATCCCGCCATAGACTTGGTCGTCTGGCTTTGAATTCAGATCTTTCAGTAAAAGATATATCACAAAAAGGAAAGTCTAAGAAAAATACGGTGACTGGAGAACACGACAACGAAAGTTGAGTCGAATATTTCAATTAATGCTCTGGTGGTTGAGTACAGCATCATCATTCATATTTCACTTTCAGTATGAAAAATAAGTTGTCATGATACTGTTGATTAAGTGGAAACTCACTTCTGCTGCCTCTTATTATTTCTCCTGTTTCATTTAAGCCATGTTCAATTCATCATTACCTGATTTGTTTCTGTAGGCCATGATCTATATTAGCTTACTATCGCAGGCATTGATGATAATCTTTAAAACTTTGACCACTGACTTGGATGCTTGGTAGACTGAAATGTATATCATATCGGCATACGAGTTTCAGCCGAGAACAAGAAAAATCACGTTAACGGCGTTTCTAACCGTATTGTATGATGGTACGCGGAATAGTCAGGCGTGAAACTTGTTACTGACAGTCATAACTGCTGGTAAGTCTACAGAGCAGAGCAGAGCAGTCTGTCTTGGAGTTTTGTCTTCTCTGGACCTTTCTTGGTAGACTTTTTAATTCTTTATACATACAGAAAATTCAGAGGTTTTTTCATGGTAAGGGATATAGATATAAAGATTACGACAATAAATTACATTACGATGATAGTCTGTCAAAGCATATTCATGACACAGCCTGGCTTAGCTACTTCAATTTCTGGCACTTGATATCTCCAGCGTGAGAACTATACTCGTGTGAAAAACTAATGAATGCAAAGACTAAGAGGAGCTCTTAGCTCTATCAAAACATCCTCTCATTATTCATTGTCCGAATCCTTCAATCCCAGTTACAGTGGAAAGTACACTCTTTGTACAGTGTCTCATCAAAAAAAGATACTCCAAGAACTGTAGCAGTGAGTGTCCAATAACCGTCTCATTTAAATGACATGATCTCTACTGACTTTGGTTAGTGTCAAATCATTTCAGTGTGTTGCACGTGAATTTTTAGAGTTGTATGCTTTAATTACAATGTGATTTTTCATTTTATTCAAAAACTGTGTTTATTCTCAGTACTAAACCACAAAATACATACTTTTCTTTTCAAATGGCTTTCACACTGGTTATGATGTAGGTAACCCATAGGAATACACATAACAAAAAGGAGAAACTAAACAACCAGACTTAGATAATATAAGCCCCCCAAGTTCCAGATCGGAAAAAGCTAGAGATAGGAAAACAACTGCCTGTTCCAAGTGTTTGCATAACCTCAGTAAGTAAATTCCCTAGCACTATGTAATTCAAAATGTTGCCCAATAAGGAAGTTGTTATGTCGGTAAATTAATGATCAAAAACACTGTTGGAAGGTTTAGCAGACATAACATGGAAATGTAAGTTTGATGTTTGCGTGGTTCGTCAATATCACTATTTGAATTCACCTCATTGCGAAATGATGTTTAAATGCCACTTATTATTACGAAGCTAAAAGATTTTTGTCACGAATGAAATATCGATGGTGGGCCTACATTGTACTTGATTTGGATTGCTTTATTACAACCCCCGACAAAGTAACATCGCAAGCCAGGGCTTCCCCTAAAAGTTAATGTTTAATCTTGAATCAGTGTATAGTATGTTTCTCCTCACTGCTTCAGTGTCTCCAGACTTCTTTTCAACTTTCTGAACACACGACGATTATCGCATCTACTGTTCTCTGCATATATTGCTTTATTTAGCTTCATTTCATTTCCTTCTCTTCTCATAAAAAGAGAGGATATTATATCATCCCATGATTTGCTCACAGTGGTGACTGAGTATTTATGATGCTCAATTAAGTAGAATCCAGGGTTGGAATGCAATAAGGTTTAATGACATACATTTCATGATATGAAAATAAGTTTACATTCTCCACTTTTTTCGCTGCTGCCTTTTCTTTGTGCAACACAACGCTAATGCGGAACAAGGTGTTCAGGAAGCGGAAATAAACGGAAGAGGCAGTTAATCACTCATTTATATCCTTTGAGGTCGCAAAATGCAAATTGCGTGAGTAATCACTGGACACGTTATGGAGGCGTTCCAACTCACATCCCCCCCCCCCTCTCTCTCTCTTCTCTGGTCATCCTGAAAGACGGAATATGATTCATTCTCTACGACCATGCAGGCTTGATTGGATTGGAAAACAGTCCGAAAAAGCGATGGCACTCATGCCGATAAGTCCTGCAAAACAACCCCCTTCTCCAACTGTCTTTCTGTCAGTCTGTCTCGTTTCCTACGTGTGTTTGTCTACTAGTTTGTCTCTGTCCTTCTCTATTAACTTTTCTCTCCTCTGTCTGTTGGCATATTTCAATATTTCTCTCCCTCTCTCTCAATCCCCTTTGTCTCTCTCAATGCAAGGTTTCCTCACATCTAAGTATGACATGAAGGACATGTAGCTTATTTTTAATGGAGTTTTGATCGCCTTTTTTTTTTTTTAGAGAAGAAACTATAAAATTTATACGTAACTTCCATTTCTCTGTTAGTCTTCCATCATATTTTGTAAGGATGTCCTTTAGGAGTTCCATATAGACACTTTAAAGGTAGGGAATCCCATTTGCATGCCTCAAATGAAGAGTAATTGTTGTATATATACAGTGGTATGTTGAAGAGAGTATCATTTTAGAAACTCCCATAAAGTATTGAAAGTGGAAGGTAACATTTAGTACATTTTTATTGACCGTTAGATTTTGAATTGAATTTTTTCGGGGCTCACCGTAAATTCCAGTACATTACTAGGCTACCTTTGCAGACCCATGCACTGCATGTGTGTCCATCATGTATATTTTGTGAAGAAAGTTCATCAAAACTTACAAACATTTCTATATACATTCTTGCCACACACTCTATATGTTATTACATCAGCTCTTATACTTTTAGATCTGTGTTTATAGATAAAAAATACAGAAGACTGCAACAAAAAAGGCTTAAGTGTGGCTGACACACAGAACTACTGAGTAGTTGAGTTTTGTGCATTATTCAAATTGTAGATAACTGTTGAATTCCAAATTTCTCAGCAGTGGTCTAAACAAGTCCCCTGAGGTTCATATTTAATGTTTTGCTGCATTCTGGGAGGTCTGTAAAAGGTATCCCCTACCTTTAATTAAGAAAGACGGATTTTGTTGTTGTTGTGGGGGGGGGGGGTGAAAGAAAACTTTCAGGACACTGATCATTAAATTCACAAATAAATGTATTGCTGTCTAGTTGAGGATGACGCATAGGCCTAATTCATTTCCACTTCCGTAAGATAGTCTCACTCTATCTTCTAATGAACTTTGCACACACTCACACCTGATTAATTTTGTTGACTCGGTTTACACATGAGTGCAAAGTGACAGTATTAATGGTGGTCAAACGATCCATCGCCACAATAGTCAACAGTAACTGTTAACATCAGAAAATGCACCATAAATTCCATCTCGGAAAAGCTAGACAATGATATCATCAACTCAACTGAGACGCTTGTACGATGTGGCGACGCGTCGATTCATGATCAGGCATACAGGTAAAATATGATCACCTACAGTGTTATCTATATTCCAACAGTGCTATTCTTTTACTTCTTAAACAGTATTTCTCGTATTTTCGCCCAATTCACGTGAGAAAACACTTTTCTTTATTGTCGCATCAATCTATCTTGAACAAAACTACAATATTTACTGGAATCCAGAAATTCCATCTGTTTCTGATAATCTATACAGACATGAGTGTGATGAAAAGGCATACTGTAGAATGATTTGTCTAATTCTTACCTTTGGTGTGGCAAATGCTGATTTTATCAAGAAATCTAACCTTCACGGTGACTGAGCATCATCTTAATGATATGATGGATCTACTACAGTGAACAACTCCTAAAGGGTGGAACACCCCCCTCCCCCGGTTATTTGGTGGGCTGGTTGGTTGCATTTTTCATTCAGAATTATGATAGCCATACAGAAATAACACCCAAAGTGTGGTGTAACAAAGAAAACTCCAGAAATCCATCCGCGTGCTATACAGTGGTTTTCAAGTGGCACGCCACACGGGTTAAAAAGAAGAAGAAGAAGAAGAAGAAGACGAAAGTCCAACTGCCCAGCCCTCATCAAGCTCGCATCGCTTTTCAGGACATTCATATTCATTTAAGAGAGTCAAGCCCAACTGCACTCTCATTGCCGTCGAAACCAGGGGAAAAACAGTAAAACAGTAAAATGATATAAATCAGTTGTATCATACATCGCGATTAGTGCTTCGAGATAGAATAGAAGGACAATATGCATTTTACGAGTCACATGAGTCAATATGTACATACACACACAATTGCATGATGTATACACACTGAGTATCCTGACTGCACCTGAGCAGCCAGCAATCTTCACTGCGTGTAATGACCCGTGGTGCCCACACAGGGGATTCCCGACCTAAATACCACACAGCTGACGTCATGGCAAGCAGACTATTGTCCTCCAGTGGAGAGCCACGTATACCAAAGGTCAAGTGTAGAGTGATATTAATACTAATAGGGGTGGATTTTTGGTTTGCTTGCTTTATAGCTTCCTGGTTGCAGACTTCGTCTCTCCCGTCCCCTTCTCCCTTCTTCTCTCTTTAAACTAAGGAGGAAAAATGAGACCATCAGCACTTTTTTTTTGAAATAATAAACTTTAATGATCTCTAATATTCTTTCAACTTACATTGCGCGAACATTTAGTTTGTCAAGAATACCAGGCACACTGCATTTACTTCATGCATTTGTGCATTTCATTTATTTTTCGCAAATTTACATATTAAAACAGTAACAACAAGTTGTAAATCCTATTATATATAGAATGGACTTATCATGATTGTTTTTTTTTTATTGTTCCATATTCCACATTTCAACAAATACATAAAACATAAACATCACAATACAAAAGCCTGGATGAATTGTCAAGTACAGCTTATAAGACAATAAAACATGTGAAATATGAGGAATCTACATAGAAGCATTGCTTGTAGGGTGTAGATTCCCAGATGCGGATGTGAGATTATTTCTTACTTGGTATATGTAATTAAAGGAATGACAATTTGTGAATTGGAGAAATATAAACGCCAAAAAGTAAAAAGAAAAAGAAAAAACAAAGAAAACAATGTCCGCGGCACAAGACTTCTTGAGAGTTGCGTGATCACCCGAGCGAGGTACAAGTCAGATGCAGTGTACAATAGCAGAGATACCAAATGTGTACAAAGGAAGTTTAGGAGATAATACATGATGATCATTATTTTAAGCTAAAGGATACACGTAGATAACTCCACTGAGTATACCATTGTCATACTTGGAATTGAAATAATGTGTGAGGGAGCTACATAAATGCAGATATTATGCATGTGGGGGTTAGGGAGGCCCCCAGAAAAGAAGTTGTTACACACACACATCTACGCACACACACATGGACAAGCCTGCGTGTACACCAACACATGTAGAGAGAAGGGCACAGACAAGACGGTCCTATAAGATAGCATCGGATAGCAGCACTAAAAAGTATAATTTGTGACAAAATAGATCTGTTCGACAAGTACGCCAAGCAGTGTAAATCAATATTTCTAATTTTTAATCATCTATCAATTCATGCTCTTACCAGAATATCGATATGAATTTGGGGTCATCATAAGTAAAGTATTTTGCAATATTCGTAGTGTAGTTTTTGTTATTATCGTCGTCTTATAGTGTTTGCTCTTATCTCTAGATATCACCACAATGTCAAAATGAATGCAAAAACTGATTCCCCAATATTCCTATTTCTACAATAATGATAACGGCACTGCCTCTTCCCATCTCCTTTGACATTTTATTTCCATTTGATGATAATTATTATCAAATCGACTAGTGGAGAAAGACACCTAACCTCCCCCATCAATTTCAAACAAGTTTGTGTCAGAGAACGATGGGTAGCTCGATAAGGCCTGTGAATTGGAGAGTGAAATAGCTACCTTGCCCGAAGTGGGTTTCCGTTCTGATAACGTTTTTTCCTCACCTTTGCTGCCACGTGTTTCATTGTAGAGAAATCTGTTTGGCGCGAGAAAAAAACAAACTGGGCAATTGTATTTATTTATTCATTTTTTTTTATGACAGCTCCTGCCCACACGCATTAAATTTTTACGAGGACTTTGGGATTTCAAACCTTGATGCTGGGCTGAGTCCTTTGCAACCCATAAAGTGTACATATCGTACATTACAAATTCCCGACATAGAATCATGGAGGTACAAGTACCTCCAAAATGGAATACCGGTAGACAGGTGTTGAGGATCATTACCTTTTACGATTATGAAGTAGCGGGTAATGCGATCATATGACAAAATGATAGGAAATGCAAGCATGACTCTTCTTTTTTACATCTGACAGTATGTAGAAAACAAAACAGAACAAAACAAAACAAATCAAAACATAAATTAAACAAAACTAAACAAATCAAAACATAAGCTCTGATCAGAGCATTCATCAGATGGTGTAAACAATGTCACAGTGCACACAAATCAATCGGTAACATTTGCTATAATGTTTTTATTTCATTGTAATCGATATCATTTTCTTTAACAAAGTAACCGACAGTTCGACATCACAAACCTGAACCTAGGGTAGTTGTTTTAAGATCTTCTAAATGAGGAACATCATTAAAACCGAAACAGGAACCAATTTGATAGCACCATAGTGGATTATGTAATCGCTCAAGAATCGCTATAGCAGGGAGAATGCAAGACATCCAAATATACCTGTATGCCTGGGATTAGTAATCAGCCGAAGTCTGGTCATAAACTTTCGTTTTGTTTTGAGTTAATTTTCAATGTCAAGATTTCGAGTACATTACCATGCGTTAAAGGGATGGTATAGTATTGGTGGAGATGAGGATTGGGCTTTTAACTTTTTGCGAGATACCAAGAAGTCACTTGTGAAATAGTACAGAGCATACCATTATAAGAGGAATTCAAAGTTTATTTGATGAAAATCGGTTGTGGAATGGCTGAGACATCCAAAAACAAAGTGAAACGAAGTGATCGGAAAAAGATGGTCCCACCTTTTATTAGGAATGCTCGGTTTTGGATATCTCAGCCTCCATTTCAAAACCAATTTTCATCAATTAAACATTGAATTCCTCTTACATGCTCTGTCATATTTCATCATAGGGTTCTCATTATCTCACCAACAAAATGTTAGAAACCTGCTATGGAGTTAGGTCTCAACCAAAACTAT
The DNA here is from genome assembly GCF_964275005.1 of Diadema setosum. Taxonomy (NCBI): domain Eukaryota; kingdom Metazoa; phylum Echinodermata; class Echinoidea; order Diadematoida; family Diadematidae; genus Diadema; species Diadema setosum. The sequence goes on from NC_092689.1 coordinate 45,221,506, forward strand.
ACGATCCCTTTAAAGATAATGAATAATAGTCTTTTCATAAAACTATAATGGCAGTATGAGGGTGGGTGGGGTGGTTTAGGGCTGTGATGCCTTGATTGAGGCAGTGAGCTGAATAATACATGTAACCACGCTGAAGTTCTCTATTATTGATAGCCTATCTACTGTCTAGACAAATCTATGTACTGTGATAAGACAAACAATTCTTCAAGCTTGAAAGAGATTGTATACTGTATATAGAACACTCACAGCTATCTCTGAAAATGTAGGCCTACTAACTTTCCTGCTCACATTATTCTTTTACTTGAATGTAAACTTTGCAAAAAGAGAGAGATCATTTGACAGACAAAATTCGATTATGAACACTGCAATATTCAGTATGTATTATGCTTCAGAGGTGGTTATGTATTTTGTAGAATTTTCTGAACTGCAATCTGTGGTGTGTTCCTGTGTTGTAGTGTATATAGCGAGGATTTGTTTACTCTGTGGCATAGACTAAGTAATCAGGTCCATTTGCCCATGACGTTTGTCATGTCCTCCAATCTAACCTACGAGTAGTTAAATCCGAGAAGTGGTTGTAAATGTCTCCGGGCTCTTCAATATAACCTGTGCGTATCGCCGCCCGAGCCTTTATGACGTATTGTCTCCCGGTCATTTCGCATCTCGTTCGAAGAGATACTGGTAGAACACATAAAGCTCCTTGTGTGATGACACGCGATGATGTCATTAATTTAACCCTTCTAGATACACTCCTACTCGGTGCCTTTGTGGTTCCCGTCAGAGGGAAAGGGGGAAAGAATCGTAAATAATTTCACATTGCAATTTAGTAAGCGTGCTGCAGAGTTTTACATCACTGAGAAAAAAAAGTCGCTTCTTGCGAGATGGGCAGCAAAATAATGAGCAATAGTCTTATGCTGATGCATAGCTCTCACTGTTATATAAATAACTTGAATCATTCCTACCTGAAGCTTGCATTGGGTTGGCTTTAATTTGAAGATTTAGGCCCTATTTAGATGACATACAGACCCCACGCAGATCTAACAAAATAGCATCCTTTCCGTTTTGTTCGCCATTCAACACAATATCCCACTTTGTCTGGGCTCGTGATATCACTCTATCAAAGCATTATTTCAAATGTACTATGTTACGCATTAGAAAGAACTAAACAACACACAAAGCTCAGGTACATATATACATCTTTAGTATTTACCATAGAACAGAAACTTCATGATGATGAAAATAAAATCGAAATAACTTGACATAAATGCTGCCAGCTTCCCAGTTTGGCAATAGCAAAAGGAGATATTAACTTGTGTTAACTCTGTTAAAAAAAAGAAAAGGAAAGAACTCCACTCTTGTTTATATTACGAAGACATTCCCCTCTCCCTTTCAGACAATACCAGGCTGAGTTTGCCCAGCCATAGAAATTATTTTTTTTTTTTGATAATCAAATTCACTTTGATTTTCCACTAGAGTCCTGATGGAAAATAGCAGCTTCTACAGATATCAACTCAACTCTATACTCATAGCGAAAGTCACACAACAACTTCAGAGAGACAAACATTATTCCGTCGTTTTTCGTGACCAAATGACAGGTGTTTGGTTTCATTGTTGATAGCTGATGGATGATTGTAATGCTTGTGGTGTCGAACCGGCTGTAAACACGTAGAGTGCGTCCGAGGACGGGCTGGGTCGGCGAGTTTGCTTTTTCTTGTCGTCTGCAATTATCCGTGATTACCGTAGCGAAGGGATTACGAAGCGTGAGTCATCGGGTCGTTCGGGTCACTACTGCAAGGTATCCTTGTTCTCTTCGCCCAGCCAGCTCCTCCTCCCCCCTCCCCATTCTATCTTTCTCTCCTTTCATATCTTTTTGTTCCAGCCTATTTATTATAACCACGGGCACAGCCCGCCTTTGCCTCACTGTTTCTTTTTGTTCTTCAAAACGCGTCATTCACTTTCAGATACATTTAAAGGAAAAATGGTATGAATGTACCATTTCATATAACGAAAATGATAACATTGATGAAATGATGATGATGATTACCGAAGTAGACTGGTAATATGAATATCAATAGTGATGGTGATGCAATAATGATTATAGTACATTTGTAGCATTGATGATGAAATACATTCGAGGTCTGTAAGGTTATAAGGTTCGGACTAAGGTTAGTCTGAAAGATCAGTTTTGATCAAAATGGGATATAGGTGAAATCAACGAGTAAAAGTAGTTGAAGTCTTTCCATTATTATCCATTGATACAATTTGTCAAAATTGCATTTTGTCTGTTTCTTCTGCAGCCAACTACTCGTGGATTTGACATCGCAAACAAAATGCACAACTACATGTTTAGTCACAATAATGGTGGTGTAAACACCAGCAGACATGACAAGACGGAGTCAGATTTGCAATTGAGTTAATAGTGACGATACAAGAGCAGTTTCATATAAATTGTTTGTAAATATATGAAAACATGTTAATCTCTGTCAATATGTCATTTTATTGTCATGCGGACCTACCACCCATATCCCTATGCCTTTCGTATTATATATGTATATATATATATATATATATATATATACATATATATATATATATATATATATATATATAAATCTATATATATATATATATATATATATATATATATATATATAATGTATATATATATATATATATATATACATATATATATATATAAATCTATATATATATATATAATATATATATATATATATATATATATATATATATATATATATATATATATATAAATCTATATATATATAATATATATATATATATATATATACATATATATATATAAATCTATATATATATAATATATATATATATACATATATATATATATATATATATATTCAGTACATGACATTCGTTTGACATCTGAATAAGTTGTATCTAATCTTTTTTTTTTTACCTTCGAGAGCAGGCTAATCGATGAGGTCGATTTGCATTGTGGAAAGTAACTAAACGAGGTACAATATATTTATAAGGACCTGAAATGAGTACACTGTAACAAGAATGATTTTTAATCACAGGGATGCATGTCTTTCAAATTTTAGCCAAATAAAAAACAATGTTTAGAGAATGATTGCAAAAGTATTTTTTTTTTCTCAATAAGAATGATAGTCGTTGATATTAAACGTTAATTTTGAAAAGCTCTTGACGTCTCTTTTAAACCCGAAACATGATGATAAAAAAGGTTATTTGCAGATATCAAATGCGTAATTATACTACAGACAGGGTTTGATATGACTTTCATCCGAGAAGACAGCGCATGCGCACTAGTCTCTTGATGACACATCTTAGGATGTCATAGTTTTAGCAGTAACCATCTCTCGCCTCGATTATTAGGCAAGGCAATCTCCCTTTGATTGACTTAATTCAAAGGACACTTGAACTAAATTACATGACATTGGTAAAGGATATTTTGTGGTTTGTTTACGTGGGGCAGCTCTCTGCCAGAATCACAAAAATGCATCAAAAGCCAAATACCAACGAACATGACGTCATCAAGCTCGGAGCGACAAGCAAACTGTCCTGCCTTTTGTAATCTAACCACCGGCGACGACTTGGATCGTTCATGCCACTTCGGGGAGTCGAGCGTTTGACCTGATGGCAACCTGCTGTGCGATTAACCTCCGAATCATACGCTAAAATACATGAGTGGGACTAGGTCAAGAATGGCATTTCTTGAGACTGAGAGTGCCTGGAATGTGATAAAACTTAAATATTTATAACATGAAAGAGATGAATTACTTGGAGGCAAGGCAAACACAGTGAGAGCGAGCAAGTGGTGTATTTATAACAATGATGTCATAGATTGGCAGCCAAGCGTCCCCAAAGCAAAACAAAACAAAACAAAACAGAATAAAAAACAAAAAAAATTAACCAAACAAACAGATAATTAAACACACCCACTGTGTTTGAGATTTACGGATTTTTTCTTTTTTCATTCGAGGTTATGAAGTCTTCTGATATCAAAGGCTTGTTTGTCAGATTTTACTGCAATGTTCCATGAGAGATGGTGTAATACCACTTCGGTTCGTGTTGGTCCTATACTTTGTCAGACAGTCTCTCGCAGACCATGCTGTAAAATAGTATGTAACTTTGATTTTGCGATCACTTCTCTTGGCTGCGACTGATTTGTCATCCCCCCGCCCCTTGGGAAAACTCGAATGTGAGCTTGGCACTGCTTTTAATTCCCACTTCTTGTTTTCCTGAAAATCTCAATGACTAATTCTTCTTCTTACTAGAAACATGATCGCTGCTTAATCTGGACTTTTCTTGAGGTAAAAATCGAATCTGGCCAGCGTCTTCACTATCTAGAAACGTATTTAGTGAAGACCTATATAGCACTATTCCACTTCATGTTCATGTTGGCTTGAGTAAACACACACAAAAAGGCAAGCAGTTAAAATCGGAGGTTTTATATAAAGATTGGACTTTTGATTAGAAAGTTGACAAAATTTTACATGAAGTTAGCTGCGCGCAATATCACATATCGGGCCTATAGACGATCAAGGTAAAGACGTCGACTTGCAAGTCTTTCCTTGTCCTTCGATGTAGGCCTACATAGACCTTCTCAAAATGTCCACCCCCCCCCCCAAGAAATCAAAGGGAATAACCCTTGTGCTTTTGAAATTAATTCTCCCTTGATCTTGCTGAAAGGGGGGGGGGGGGGTTGACGTGTAGTTGTTGCATTAACTACTATCATGTCATGATTTTAGCGAACAAAATAGCGAGTTTAAGTATGATGAGCTACTGCCATTTTTCCTCAACTAACATGCAAATGTAGTTGCGATTGATTTCACGAATCAGTGAAAAATTCTTTGAAACGCCACAGGTTTCGATTTCGATATATTCATCAAAGTAACATGCAACAATCAACGTCTTAAATCTGTTTTAGGAGGGAAGGGAGAGAGTATAACACGCAGGCCTAAATATCATTAATGTTACGTGCTACAAAGATCAAACTAGTTAATTTTTCCTGACGAAATGTGACATTGGCTCATTATCCTCACCGTCCAGCTGTTTGGCAAACATTGACTTCTGTTTGTGCAAAGGTCATTCTGACTGATATCCCGTGTCCAGGACACTTCCTGTCCACAACATTTAGCAGCTCAGCTTTCACTACCATTTCCGTAAGTGGGCCTCTCCCTTATCGAGCTATAAGTGAACCTGGCCTTCTCCTCGTGGTGGTGACGTGACATCTGAAAAAGAAACCATGTCTATGAATTTCCTTGAAAAGATTCAATATGTATGTGCTTGATTCGATGAAGCAATGATAAACTATGCATATTCTGGCATCTATCTTAATACTGAAAAAATGTCGAACTTTATTTCCCCTTATTCCTTCCTTATTCACTCTCATATTGAAGTAAATGGTACATGTATTACCGTTTGTCTTCGATCTGTCTGTTGATCACAATCTCAAAGGGACCGTACAGTACTGGTTGAGGTGGAGATTCATGTTTTGAACATTCCTAAGTGAGATAATGAAAAGCCTCTTATGAAATATGAAAGAGCATTCTAATTTTAAGAAGGATTCAACGTTTATTTGATGAAAATTGGTTTTCAAATGGCCGAGATATCCAAAAAAGTGCTAATAATAAAAGGCGACATGCCACATTTGTCAACTTTATTAGGATCTCTTTGTTTCACCTTGTTTTTGGATATCTCAGCCATTTCAAAGCCGATTTACATCGAATAAACTTTTGATACCCCTTAGAACTGCATGCTCTTTGACATCTCATAGAGTGGTTTCTGAATATCTCGCAAAACGTTAAAAGCTAAATCCTCACCTCGACCAGAACTGTACACACCCTTTAACCCGATCAATGCCGAATTCTAAAATCCCCATGGCCGCCAGGTTCCCGTAGAGAATGGGTTAACTCTTCCCTTGTTATCTTGAAGGCAAGCTTAAAACAAACAAAGCATTTCTTGAAAAAAAAAATCCGATTCCCCATGTTAATTTAACAGTATAGTAACTGTCGGTGAAAGTAAGTTTCATCGCGAGAGAGAAAGCGAGCGCATATTGTATTGCTATTTTCCCTCGGGTTACATTCAGAATTATGAATCATTAAAAAATTAACCTTGACGTAATGGCTATAGGTGTCATATATAATTATTCATAATGCTCTCAAGAATGTCTGTCTCACGGGCTCGCACTCACTTTGCGAATAAGTAGTACTTTTTTGTCGCTCTTTCAGGGGGAAAATGTCTTTCTTGGAATGTAGGCTATGGCCGTATTAGGCAATCACTAATATCCGTTGTAAATTCTAAAGCACGTGGAACGTGACATTTCTACACATTAACGTCAACAAGGGGCTGACTCACTGCACGTAATAAGCCTCTCATTCACACATCTTCCCCACCTCTCTGTAAGTTATACACTAATATCGATTATAATATGTGCCTTGAATGATGAGTAAGAAATCGTATAAGCACTTAATATTCAAAACAAAACAGGAGGTTTAGGAAAGGGAATCGTGATGTCGATATATCAATTGCATGTGGCATCATTCCAATTAACAAGTCGTTCTTTTGTCTGATATTGTTCCTGGTATGTTTTTTTTAAACTTCATTGTGAACTTTCCTTTAAAAACCTCTAAATCGGAAAGGAGCTTGTTGTATTCATTTTATTATTTTCCAAGTCTTACATTATTGTCTTATAGGTGTGTTTTTTCGTTCAGTTTAAGAGAAGGAAAAACCTAGGGATTTATTACAAAATGCCATGTCTCCCGAGGTCATTATCACAATCAACCAAAGTTGTGCTACCACATAAACTCACAGTAGTTGCTGCGTGTACGTTACGAATGAGTTGAAAACATAATAAAACTAAACCAAAACAAAAGAGGGCGCTCTCTAATTCATTACAACAGCCTACTTCACACATAAAACTGAAGCCATTAATAGGCCTGACAGTGTTTACCTCGTGAATCTTTTTGTTTGTGATGTTTATTCAAGTAGTCATTATCATAATTTTTAACTGACAAACCGAGGCTATCAAAGGGAAATGACATATGACTGCATTCTGAAAACACAATTCTTATTTATTTTCATACCCATCACTAAGTTATACTCGTACAGTGTCTTTCAGTGTCTTTTATTGTTTTAGCCTTTCTTGTGACTCCTTAATGAACTTTTGTCTGCTCTGTTTTGATGTCACATTTCATTTTAAACTAATACAGTACAGCTGTGCATTTAAAACACAATACATTTACATTATTATGTAGTATTGATACAAATTGACACAAATCTACATGTGGAGCTGTTGATTTATGTACTACTGTACATGATGTGAAATTATGAAACACGCCTGGAATTCCCTATAAGGGGAACCATAGAATGATGGTAAAAAATGTACAACCTTTACTATAACCTAACCCCCTCCCCCCCCCCCCCCCCCCAAAAAAAAAAAATGTATTATAATAACTATGGATTCAGCTGTAGGGAGACATTATGGTCTTAATCACTATATTATGGAGACACTCGGGTGTTGTGTCCCTTTAATGTTTTCAACCATATATCCCATTCCATTGCATGCTTTACTGTTGACATTGCTTAGTATACATTTCCCGGTCTCCCTAAAGCTGGATCCAAAGTAATATATACAAAACTTCTCTATTATATTTCCATTATCCTATGGCGGCATTCCTGTACATGGACAAACTGTAATGCACATATACATTCATACATAAGAACATGCACAGTTAAACAATCACACACTTCAAACACAAAAAATAATACACACACTTGCAGGCTGTTGGAGCTACATGTATGTACAAAGTATCCTGTGATTGTGAACTTAATTATTCATAAGCTTTAGTTTGTTAATGCCCTTCTCTCCCTTACTATCTTAATCATTTGACAGTTGTAGATGAGGTGTGTAATACACTTTCATTCTCAACCTTAACTGTGGAATGAACGAGGCACGAAACAATGTTGTTGGTTATGTATAACTTTATATATTTATGTACATGTAAAACAAGAAAAATTATGGTCAATGGACACATTCTATGATATCCAGTCAATCTTGCCACACAGAGGCTTCTTCTACACACTGTAGCAGCCAACATGCTGGGTACTTGTGTAACCCTCCTAAATGTTAGCCTCTCTCAAGTCAAAATTGCAGGTTACTGATTCAAAGAAGTGGTAATTTTCTAACTAATTCATTCATTCATACTACATGGCATTCCTCAGAGAGTTGACATTGTGTCTGCAAGGTTTGTTCTGCACTAAGGATGACTATTACATATCATTCAAGACTTATTCTGCTAATGCATATGTCACGGTGTCCTATGCCATGTAGTTCACCAATTCCTCAGTGGTTGTGGCTGAAGTGAGAAACAAGAACAACTTCTTCTTCATAGGGCACTTAGTGCCTGGTTGATACCGTTTGCTGACTATTGCTAGTCACCTGGGATGAACCACGAGGGGTTGGCATCAGTCACTTGTTTTTCTGGTGAAGGTATGTATGGTTGACTGTTTCACTGGGTTAGCACCCTGCTCTTTGCAATGAATGAATGAAGTGGGATCTTTTACATACATGAGTTGTGATTTCATTCACATAGGAGACCTCCATTTAATGTCCTGAGGGACAGCATGTTTTTGCCTCTTACTAGAAGGGATGGCATGATTTAACATCAACATTGCTAAGCTAGACTGAATTGGAATTGAATCTCAGTCAGTTGATTGCGAGGGAGACACGGTACTGATTGAGTCATACTGCCACCATAGAAACAAGATGCATCAGATTGTGAGTCAAGTTGTATACTTCAACCGGGCCATTTATCAGTCACAGTAACACATGATGGCACTCTTCTCTGTTTCTCTATGCAATCCTATGTCTTCAGAGCTACCAAGTCTCACGCATTCTGCGTGAGACTCAAGCATTTAGGGTCTGTCTCACGATCTCACGCATGGCACCCATTTTTCTCACGCATCTGGTGAAGTCTGCAATTTGGGCCAAAAATAAGGAGCATAGCTAAAAGGATCAAAGTGATAGTTGCAATTGAAGGTATATTTCCCTTTTGCCTTTCAAAATTAGTAAAAAAATAGCCACTAAAGTATGCACCAGATCGCATCATTAAGAGCTAATAATTTAAAAAAGCTCCCTACCATGGGAGTGGGACACCCTCCTCGTTCACGCGCGCATGCGCGCGAGCGCCAAGACGCCGAGTCATAAAAATCTCACTCATAAAAGTTTTCTGAACTTGGCATCTCTGTGTCTTACTAACACACTTTTGATTGAAAAAATGGAATGTTACTAATAGCTCTTCATATCCAAAGTAGAAAACTGAAGTTGACAGAAATACTGGTACATATGTACAATTTAGGTATCTTAAGATTGGTACATGACTAAAAACAAACAACTTTCATTATTTCATAATGTACTATGACTGAATATTTCAGCCACTGGTCAGAGTTCAAATGTATACAAAGTACTTTGATGCGTACTACTTGCTATGTGGTTATCAATACTCATTCAGACTTTGGTTTTACTATGGAGTCAGACTATTACTTCCTTAATGCATTGAAGTGTAGTAATATCATTTGCATTTTCATAAAACATGACATTATACAGGTGTTTTCAAAAACTTGAGTTAACATAATCATTTCAACAGTATATGAAGGTAAGAACTGAGTTCATAAATTGTGATATCCTCCTCATATGCTATAGATAACGTACCTCCCTCCTGTCTGCTCTTGCAGTGACAAAGGACATCATCATTAGTTTAATCATTGTGGTTAGACACATTGTCTTCAGTGAGTACAAAAAATTTTAGATCAATTTTAAATTCACGTCTTGGATGAATACATTCATCTTCAATCTATCTTGCTATTTCATTAATCTTTCAACAGTTGTCATAAATGAATATATATATATATATATATATATATATATATATATATATATATATATATATATATATATATATATATATATATATATATATATATATGTATATATACAGTTACCAACAAATTACTTGTTTTGAGCAGATTTCTTACAAGTGAAGGATGGAGTGATGGCAATTGGATGTCAACTTTATACTTTTAATTGTCCTCTACTAATTGACATTAATTCCAATTTCACCTTTTTGCATAACAATAGAAATGTTGAGATGTTTGAATTTGGACCTTTACAGAATCATTCATACCCTTATGAAAACACTGTTATTGTCATTGATTTATTTATTAGTACAACTTTGAAGAGTCCTTTTGCTTTGCCATTGGGTTGGTTTGTGCAGGTCTTCAAAAGACATTGGTCTATGTTCTGTCAAAGGGGACCTCCAGTATTCCACTAACTTGAGGTTTCAGAGTGTCCATGCCGACATGTGATCTCTATAGCTACAATGCATATTACCCTGTAGATATTCATTCAATACCTTGGAAATAGTTTGTCTACCAAAAACAATAACAGTAATGTCCTGAGACCATTATTTGTAAATACCATAACCTACTATTTTGTGTCTCTGCCAGAGGAGAGGCTCTTTCTGGTTATTGTCCACGGAATCCTGGACAGTGAAATGCTACAAGGAGTTTGTCTCCGTACAAGTTGGATCTATTCCTGCTCAAGATACACTAGGAATGTCTCTGATGTGATATTCAGGTTATTGTCACTCTTTAGCAATCTCTCCATGGCAAATAAGGTGACAAATTTGATGTCCAGACACACCTTGAAGGATTCTGCTCTGTACTGAAGAAAACGCACACCTTCGATGTATGCTGTTTAAGACGTTTGTTTTGACTCTTGACCACCTAAGATCACTACAGACATGTCTTTAAAGGTCTTTCATCTTTGCTGGGAGATGAAGTGTACTACTACTATCCAATCAGCCTGTTCACTGAGAAAGGAATGTGAATACTCTTTGTCATAAGTGTCTGTAGTTTCAATATAAACTACTGTTTCAAGAATGGACAGCTTCACATTGTGACAAATCTCTTAGGGTGTGTCTGGAGCTCAAGGGTAAAGCTTTTTATGGCAACATTAGAACAATGCCATCCCAAAGATCACAATCAAAGCTATCGAGAACAATCCCAAGGATAATAGAGTCAGACTATTGGGAGAAGACTTCCACAAGGATGTCATTATAGCAATGTCTTCAAGGAGAACAACCAGTTTAGAGCCACTTGGCCTAACCTAGGTGCAGAATATGTCGGTTTGTTGTTGAAAGTAATGTTTTGGGGGCATTTACAGAAAATGTATTCTAATATATAAGTAATTTCTACATTCTTGAAGCAATCTCTAATCCGAGTTGGGAACTAGATATCACATGTTGCCATGGACACTCTAAAATCTTTAGCTAATGGAGGTCCTCTTGGCAGAAAGAACAACAAATGCATTGGAGACCAACACAAACTCAGTGACCAAACACAAGAACACTCCCATGTCTGTCCCCTGAAAAAATGCAATGACATTGACAGTGTGTTCATAAGGGTATGAATAATTCTGTAAAGGCCCAAATCCAAATATTTCAACATTTCTATTGTTATGCAAATGAGGTGAAACTGGAATTAATGTCAATTAGTAGAGGACAATTAAAAGTATAAAGTTGACACCCGATCACTATCACTCCATCCTTCACTTGTAAGAAATCTGCTCAAAACTAATAATTTCTCAGGGGTATGAATAATTTTGTTTTATATACATGTATAATTTATGAAGGGGTCGGTGCAATATAGTGCTAACCCACACTTTTGTCAAAATTGAATTACATGCATTTTCATAATCATTATCCTTCACTCTAACCTTTGTCAAAATATCATTTTTGAATTCAACCAGTAAGATGCTAAAAAATGCCTGCATTCATGTTTTATTAATGTACAATGTATGGACTTTCCAAACATTCAACAGCGATTATCTCAAAATGACTATTGTGTGGGTTAGCACTATATTGCATCGACCCCTTCATATATACATGTATATAATTTTTTTTATTAGTGGGATGATGCTGATACTTGTGTCGTACGCAGTCCTACTCAATAATATGATGTTATGCTCAAAACATCTATTCCATTTCGTATACACAGACAATACAGCTGACAAAGACCTGAGGTCGAAAGCTTCCACCAGCCGGCATCGTGCGACATCTTCTGTCCTCATTATTGTCTCGATTACATATATATATAATTATATATACATACATATATATGTATACATCAGGGATCTGCTGCTTGCTTGCTCAGCCATCCAAGTGTCCAGTGCATATTTTCACAGGTTGTTTCCTTCTGTACACCTGCCCCTCAGTAAATCTTGCTTTCACCTGGCAAATTGCTTTAAAAGTTTGTAGCACCATGTGAACCTCGTGTTGTTCACATGATATTGTTCCAAATCATTCCTCTACACAGCCCAGTTTAAAATAACTCCCCTGTACAGCCTACAACATATGTATCACTTCAGATCATATGAAGAATGAATAATAAGACATTCCTTACAAGTCTTACCTTGTAACTCCTTTTCAGACCAAGCCTGATTTGTAAAACTACCACATCAATCTGCTTAACAGTATGCATATGAACTGTACAATGACAATGATGATGCAAAAACTAAAATCATAGGCAGCACTGAAGCCAATGCACTGAAATGTACTTCTAAATAGAAGTCAGTATCTTTAACCAACATAATCATGATTGGTGTATGTGATCCATATGTTAAGAGGCCAACACTGAATCTTTCTCTTTCAGTAACCTACAAGCAAACTTTACCATGAAATATCTTTGGTTTAGCTACTAGTTACATAGGTACATTCACACACATCTTTCATGATCCAATGTGTGTTAACATCTCATAAAATATGTTCAGTTAGTCATTACCTGTGATCTGAGGAAAATGTTACCTACCTGTTATCACTTCTCAAACTACAAACTTCAACCCCAATGTTAACAAAATGTGGTAAAACACTTTTTATGTAAACAACACTCTTATGGCCAAGAAATACTTGATTCTGAAGTTAAAATAACAACATATGATATACAATGAATTACTAGAATTACTGGTATCATTCTGCTGTGTAGTCAAGGCATTGAAAGTAGAAGGCAGCCACACACTGGGGAAAAAAAAAATGTCATGTCTGCCAGGTTCACAGCTGAGTTTTTCCAACCCTTAAAGAAATTTGGCAGTTCACATGCATTTGCAATGCCACAATTTACCAAGGGGTTAGGAGAAATAATGTTTTTGGAATTTGCTATAAATTGAGCTCTAAAGCAGGCTTCTAGCCGCAGGAAATTGGTACCCACAATGACAGGAAGATTTACCTCATATTGACAGAGGTGTGAAAACGATAATGAAAGGCCATGATGTGTGATATATAAAAGATGCCACTTTTCACAAAATATAATTTGGGTTGTTGACTTAAAGCCGCGGACATATCTACAAATAAACAAAACAAACAAACAAACAGACAAAACATATTTTGTCTTTCAACCCAGTCTGGTGAAATTATACATCTCATGAGTGAAACATTGTGTGTGTGGAACACTAGTTGACGAATTCTGGCACCAAGCACACAGGAAATTAGATGGAACCAACTCCTCAATGCCTTAATGGAAAAACAAAGTAGCTTCATGGAATTATACAAGTCATATCATCACTCTCTAATGCACAAAAATCTAATAATTTTGTTTTTCATATGAAAGAGCATGGCATATCAATATTTGAAACACAAGAGCATTAAAGAGCCTGATTATATTTTGCTCATTCACTACTGCTTAAACACCATTGCAGTCACCATCATATTGATACTGGCATTTCATTCATGATCACATAATAATGTGTCCTGGGGTGCTGTGTAAAGGTGATGGAGTAAATATGTATGTAGATGTCCTCAGGACACAAAGAATGATTGTGTGCAAACTTTACCATTCAATAGAAATGTGGAATACCCAAGCTCTGTACACTCTGTCATTCTAAAACAATCAATCAATAACACCTATTCCACTTTCCCTGTAGGAATTGTGTTCAGCATAGAATAAGCTGAACACAAATTATGTCTTCTTGTTGCAGAAAAAAAAAGTCAGGCCAATTGGCAAATTGCACATTCCCTTTCTAGGAACATTTCTTACTGGACATTGCACAAATGTATCTGACACCTCTTCTCACACATCACAGTTTTCAGATCTTCTGCCTGTCACATGACCACACATACAGCCACAGGATTCTCTAGTAATTCTTTCGGCAGAATGTCTCCTAGTTCAGTTGGCTCTGGTAGCATTCCTGAAATAGAAAAACAAAACTCAATGGTGAAGTCTTCTGCCCAAATGGTGGTAAATAGACACATGTTCTAATCATACACTCAGTGGCATTTTCTGGCACATACTTTGTCTCTCTGAACATACAGAGCAACATGAAAAAACAACAACAAACGAACACAGAAATCTTCTTTAAACTAGTCTTAACTTATAGGACAAGTTCACCTTCATTAACATTAGGATTGAGAGATTGTAGCAATATTAGTAGAACACAACATTGAAAGTTTGAGGAAAATTGGACAATCCATTCAAAAGTTATGAATTTTTAAAGTTTTTGTGCAGTCACCGCTGGATGAGAAGACTACTGCAGTGTATGATATCACATGCGTACAACAATATAAGGAAAATATAAAGAGAATTTCACAAAATTTCATCTTTTGAAAAAAGTACACATTCCCTTGACTCATTACTGACATATATGTTATGGGTAATATTACTCCCATTAACTTTAGAAAGAGGCAAGTCAAGTGCTCTTTTATTATGCAAAAAGTGAAACTATGTTGAATTTTCTTTACATTTTCTTTTATACTCTTGTACTCATATGACATCACGAGCCTTAGTAGTCTCCTCATCCAGGGGTTCCAACACAAAAGTTTTAAAAATTCATAACTTTTGCATCGACTGTCCAATTTTCCTCAAACTTTCACTGATGTGTTCTACTAATATTGCTGCATTCTCTCAATCCTTATGTTAATAAAGGTGAACTTGTCCTTTAACTGTTCTTTTCCATGACAATGTGTGTGTTTTGAGCATGAATAGGACAGCAAGAAAGAGATAAGTAGACAGATAGATATGCAGAGAGAGAGAGAGAGAGAGAGAGAGAGAGAGGGAGGGGGTGGGAACAGCTACTTCATAGCAGTGGGTTACTAAAATTCCTCCCCCATCATGTCATTATGTACAGTCTACTGGTAAGATTTACTGTACAAAATAGGAACTCGCTGATAAAAAATAAAAATATAAATAGATAAATAAAACTAGATATATCGCTACGGCGACTGATATGCCTCCGCCATAATGCATGGTTCTCCTAATAGGTCTATAGTACAATGTCTTGACAATGTGTGATGACAGTTTCACACAATTGGCAAAATATTAAAATGACAGGTTTGCCACAAATGTGCTGAATGTTCACTTTCCTAGAACTAGGTTCAATTGGATGAATGATTAAAAATGTCAGAGTGCAGGTATTTGGGGAACTGATGATTTTTACTTGACTTTTGACCCTTTTATAAGTTTATGCATTGAGTAATTTTCAAGGTATTAAGAAAAAGTATAATTTCAGTATCAAATGGGAAAATAGCATTATCTAAACCTGGCCTTTGACCTTTGACCTCACAGTTCCAAAGAGAATCACTGTTAGGTTGAACATGCATAAATATGTAAGTTTCATGATGATACCTTGAGTTACTTTTGAGATATGGAGGAAAAAGTGCAATTCAACACTTTCACTTGACCTTTGACCTTTTGACCTTTGACCTTTTGGCAAGAAACTTCCTACAGAATATATATCGGGTAATACATGCATACATCAAGTTAAAAAAAAAAAAAACCTTCAGGCATTGCATAAATATAAGGAAAATAGTGATATTTTGAGGAGTTGACCTTGACCTTTGACCCCCTGACCTTTGAACCATGACCCCCAACTTCCCTAGATAATCACTGCCCATTGGAACAAGCATATATACTAAGTACCTTGAACCATTTGCGAGATATGGAGAAAAACATGAATTTTCAACCTTTTTTTTCACAAAATAACCCGTGACCTTTGACCTTCGACCCCGTGACCCTAAAATCCAAATAAAGTATCATCCCCCCAGGATATACCCTCATACCAAGTTTGATGTAAAACCACCACACGGTTCTTGAGATATCGACAAAAACAAAATGGGACGGACGTACGTATGGACGGACGGACGACCCGAAAACATAATGCCTCCGGCCACTTCGTTGGTGGAGGCATAAAAAAAATTGGTCACGAAGCAAGGCCAGCGTCGCACACACAAACAGACCCTGTTAAATTTACTTTTTCATCTATAAAGACGGAACAAGCGAGGGCACCATCACCAAAAACAATAGGCGTCTTCGTTTTACCATAACACACCTTCATGCCAAATTTGAAGATGATCTAAGAAGAACTGCAGCCAGTAGAGTGCTCACAAGAAAATCTCTGCGGCGGACGCGGCGCAACGAGGCCAAATCCATAGTATCCTCCGAACTCTGTTCGGGGGATACAATGAGTGGATGACCTATAAGTCAACACTCAGCATACTTTCACACCCCATGATAGCATACTATGCAAATGATATGCAAATGAGTCCATTATGCCCATTGCATATGGATATGAAAGATTGAAAATATTGAAAAATGTGAAATACATACACTTTGTATGACTACGTTCCTCTTTAACTGGAACATTTTCTCTGTGTGTACAGCTATAATTGTCAGCTACAGAAACATTCAAATCCAAACTTCAAAACTTTACCTATTCCTCTCACACTGAGGACTATAATTGCAGTCTATAATGTTCGGAACATTAATTGCAGTCTATAATGTTCGGAACAATTGTATTCTTTATCTGGTATGTGTTTGTTGTTGTTTGCCATTTTCTTCTCTGTTGTCATGTTTGAACATGTGTTATATCTATCTTTTCATTTATGAAGCGCCATGAGCACTAAAAAGCGGACCTGTGCGCTATACAAGTGCCACTATTATCATTATTATTATCATTGCTACTTCTACTACTATTACTACTACTACTACTACTACTACTACTACTACTACTACTAATACTAATTGAACTCTGCAATACATCTTGTAAAACTATGTCTGCTGATTCTTTAACTCCTTTACATGTATCAGTGTGTTTTTGTGAGTGAATATATGCTACTGTCATACATTGTATAGTACATGTGTGAATAATGTGCACAGCTATTAATATTTACCAGGTACCATATTTTTTCCTTTCATTGATTTCACATTTTTCAGAGGAAGACATTCAAAACTACAGAAGCACTCTGAGAGCGCAGACCTCCGCCAAGCATGCAGCTCATTTCCACCACTGATCTTGTTCTTCCATAGAAGTGATTTCCACCCATACATACTTATAGCATTGTGTGCTGAAAGTCGCCCCATTTCCCAATATAGAAGCCTTTGTTACGTCATAAACCCTCAGCTGCACGGCGCGCCTGGCCCTAGCAGAAACTAGAGCACGCACTTTAGTGCGCGCATGCAAACCTCAAATACGCGCAGCCTGAACTCCCAAGTTCATTGACCCTACCTGCCAAAATATCAAAAATCCTTAATAAATTCCTCCAAAATTTGATCATCTTTTACTTGTATCAATCTAAACCTTTCCTGCAAGTTTCATCCAAATTTGTTACCTACTTTTTGAGTTATTTTGCACACAGACAAACTAAAACAAACAAACAAACAAACAAACAAACAAACAAACAAACAAACCAACGGTCACAAAAACATAACCTTCCCCCTTGGCGGAGGTAATAACACAGTAACAGCAGATTTGTGACAGAAAAAATCTACTTTGTCTGCAGATCATCCTATCATTGTTTTGATAGCATAAATTCTAAAGAATTTGATAGGGTTGGGGTTTTAGGTGGTATGGAATTGTTAAATGGTATTGTTAAATTCAAGTATCAGAATGGCTAATCACTTTCGACATCCAGCTGAATCCCTGCTTGGCAAACTGCTTGGCACACTCTCTTATTGCCACAAACTAGCATTAGACTAACATGAAAACATATGAGTGGGACTGCAAGGACAGCAGCAATTCTGCTTAACCCACCACCTAGGCTTCAGTTTCTGTACCCGTTCACATGGGTGAACCAACATTTAAGAATTTTTAGCTGGCAGAAATGTATCAATACATTGCTTTGAAAGTGATTGCTATACAGAATCAGAGCGTATGTGAGTTTTGTCCTGGCAGCTCATATTACAGGATATAACAATAGTTGTTGAATTCATGTTCATGGAATACAGCAGTGAACACAGAAATGTACACATGCACGTAACATGATCAGGAGTTGATATTTTCACATGTTGTTAGATTTGCAAATAGTACCCAGATCGCAGAATTCCCACAAATAACCCCAGGAAAACAGGTACGGTATGAAGTCTCATTAATAAAGATTGTCTTTGATGCGTTTGAGGTGACAAAAAATGATGTCAAGTATCAAAACTAAATGCAATCGTAAAATTTGCTTTGTGTTTGCTCTGTGTTGTGGGCTGCTCAGGTACAGCCCTGTCGCGATTTATACAGCGACTGGGCTGTGTATAGTTAGTGTACAGTGTATTTACATAATATGCACAGCCCTGTACAGAGTATTTACATAATATGTGTATGCACAGGCCTGTCACATCATTATCACAGCAAGTCATGACTGTGTATAGTTAGTATACAGTGTATTTACATGATATGCACAGCCCTGTACAGTGTATTTACATAATATGTGTATGCACAGGCCTGTCACATCACTATCACAGCAAGTCATGACTGTGTATAGTTAGTGTACAGTGTATTTACATAATATGCACAGCCCTGTACAGTGTATTTACATAATATGTGTATGCACAGGCCTGTCACATCATTATCACAGCAAGTCATGACTGGTACTCTTAGTGGTCTCAGTCTGGTGGCCCCTGGCTGGGCCCCCTGCCTTGGGCCAGCACTTAGGCTCCTGGCCTCGGTACGGCCTTGGGCCCCTTGAGCCCCTGGGCCACCGGGGCCCCTGGGCCACCGGGGCCCCTGTGCCTGGGCCCACTTGGGCTCTGGGCCCCTGGTTCCGGGCTAAGGCCCGTGGCCTTGGGTCCGGCCTTAGGCCCCTCCTTTGGCCCGGCTGTACTTTGTACATGGTATATGTGAAATCAGGCTTGTCTGTAACTGTATAATTACAAATAATTGCAAATAATCACAGATGATCAACAGGTCCATACTACATATAGGACTATATGAATATATGATTATATGATTATATGAATATATACAATGTATGTGAATATATATATTATTATATATGATTCTATAAATGTGATCAGCCATTCTGTTGGTGTCAGATCTGCAGTCATTCATATATAGCAAATTTTATGCATGTATAAATGGCATACATTCATGTGTACAGTATGCTACTTGATTTAACCAGCCAATGGAGAAAGATCACACCATTGAACAATACTTGAAAGAGTAATGTACAGTTCAATGGCTCAATGCTTGTTATTATGAACTCTGTAGAGGTATGCAGCCCTCTTCAGATGGAAAACATACAGTTGGCTATCAAACAGAGCTTGCAAAACCAGCAACAATTTATTGAGTTGGATTTGTGTGTGTGTGTGTGTGTGTGTGTGTGATAGAGCTATTTGGCTTGTTTCCTTTGCATGCATCATCACAAATTCCCGAAGTCTGAATAAAGTGAAACCAAGACCTTCATATAGATGTGCTGCATTGTAAGGTGCTGGATCAGAGCACTACCATACGATTGACACCATGGCGGGAATTGTGCTAACAGTGTACTATCCTTCCTGTGCATTTATGTTAAAGTGTACCAATACCCTGAAAATCACATTTTAAAAAATAACCTGTGACCTTTGACCTTCGACCCCGTGACCCTAAAATCCAATCAAAGTATTATCCCCCAGGATATACCCTCATACCAAGTTTGATGTAAAACCACCACACGGTTCTTGAGATATCGACAAAAACAAAACGGGACGGACGTACGTACGGACGGATGGATGAACGACCCGAAAACATAATGCCTCCGGCCACTTCGTTGGCGGAGGCATAATAAAATTGAGGACTGTCTACTCCCTTTCAACTTTTCAGATAATTTACATCAAACCGGCATACATGTACATTGTACCATATGTAACTGAAGTGTAGTACACCAATGTTTGGCAGACTGTTTTGAAATAGGTCTATATAACTTTCATTCAGTATGTTCTTGCACATGTTAAGAAATAGTAACACACCACCTCTACAGCTTATTGGCTGTAACGAGCAAACCAAGATAGACTGGCTGCAGACAAAAGTAGGGCCACAACGAACCCCAAATCTCTGGCAGAAGGCAAGTCTACATATAGTACATAACATGAAATGTGTACGTGTTATAATTACCTACACATTGTCGCAGGATGCTGACCAAGGTTTCTCATATCTTGCAGTTGTTTCAATAACAATCACAACTTCAGAAAGAGAGTCCTTTCTGTCTGGTTTGTGGTGTGTAATTCACAGTTATATTCAGCAATGATCCAACCTGTATGAACATGACATAACAAGAGACCAGTAGTTAATTTACACAATTTAAAAACAGTACAATCAAACTCATTCCAGTGATACTTGCCTAAATGTTCAAGGACAAGTTCACCTTCATAAACATAAGGATTGAGAGAATGCAACAATATCAGTAGAACACAACAGTGAAAGTTTGACGAAATTTAGACAATCAATGCAAAAGTTATGAATTTTTAAAATTTTTGTGTTGGAACTGCTGGATGAGGAGACTACTACAGCTTGTGAGTCATATGCGTACAACAGTATAAAGAAAATGTAAAGAAAATTCACATATTTTCACTTTTTTCGCATAATAAAAGAGCACTTCACTTGCCTCTTTCTAAAGGCAGGGGGAATAATATTACCCATAACATATGTCGGTAACGAGTCAGGGGAATGTGTACTTTTTTCAAAAGATGAACTTTTGTGAAATTCTCTTTATATTTTCCTTATATTGTTGTACGCATGTGACATCTAAGTTATTCATACACTGCAGTAGTCTTCTCATCCAGCGGTTACTGCACAAAAACTTCAAAAATTCATAACTTTTGAACGGATTGTCTGATTTTCCTCAAACTTTCAATAATGTGTTCTGCTAATATTGCTACATTCTCTCAATGCTTATGTTTATGAAGGTGAACTTGTCCTTTAAAAGGGGCTAAATAACACGGCAAAACACACAAAAAGAACAGTAGTGGTGTTTTCATACTTCTTTAAATGAAATGTCTACCATGCAGTCTGTTTGATTGGACTCTGCTGAATTCGACTTGTACACGGAGTGGATTTTCAGCAACAGGAAAGAAATACCCTAAAATGTACATTGTACTCAAACAGGCATTTAATTTCAAAATGATATGAGTATATCTATATTGGGAAATATTGAAGTTCCTGTTAGATTTGAAATTCACTGCCTCTATTTAAAAATCTAGGGTCTTAATAACTTTTAAGTATTTTCAAAGGTCTACTAATGTTCTTTAACCAGGCTAGTCATACCTGTTTGAACTTTGATCTTATCTTCTGTACAGTGTCCCAGTATTTGACACTGTTGGGTTCATCAGTGGGAAGTTTGTCCATTGCTGCAACCAACCCCTCGAGTGCCTTCAAACACCTAAAGTAGATGTATACAAGATGAACAGATCAAACATAGCATTTGTAAGTCAGATGTAGTGCACAACCGTACTGGGATAATGTGTGAGTTTTATACTATCACAGCTTCAGTCATATGGAGGATGTGATGAACTAAGAGAAAAGACTGCTTTGCATCCTCCTTGAAGAACACTGAAAAAAAGGAAAAGAGATAGAACAGAACATTACTGGGTTTCAGGAAGATTTTGCAAGCGTACAGCTAAATCAACCTCTGCATTTCCACGTAGGAATATCACAAACATAGGTATGATACTGGTGTCAACAAGAATTAATTACTCTATCTTTTGAATATTTCCTACCCTAATCAAATCCTTAAATCTCAATCACTCTCCATAAAAAATAAATCACATTTCTGTATTTTCAACTTGGACAAAAATTAGTTTTGTTATGTCTTAGATACCCGGTACTCTAATATAAACAGAAAAAGAAGCAACATAAAGTATTATATTTTATACACAGAAAGAAAGAAAAGAGGATGAAATTAAACAGCAAATATGCATGCAATTACCTATCTCTTATGGCTGTTTCTCTCACACGTTTATATGTGACTACATACACGTGTACGTTGTAATGAACATCATACATGTAGTACTCTCATCACGTATCAAACCTTTTTGCACTTGGATCTTCATCCACTCTGTGTTCCATAAATGCCTTCCATGTGACAGCAAAGCCAAGGTAGAATCCGATCTCATCTCCAACCTGTTGTCCCTTGGCTTTTCCCATCTCAAATCCTTGAGCCTGTCCAAGCTCCTTGCCTTTTTTGAAGCCTTCTTCGTAGCCTCTTTCATGACACCTTCATGATACAACATGTACAATATCATCACATTATTTTGAGGAACTAGAGGTCTATAGATACAAACAGAGCTGAGCTTTGACTTTTGAGTGCTGTATCTGGACCTTCTACTCAATAAACTTTCATTCTGCTTAAAAAAAAAAGAATAAATAAATAAATAGATAAATAAAAAAAAAATAATATCCAACACACAAACACAAACACAAGAAAAGTGATCATAGTAATGCAAGCTGCCCATAATTCGACCATAATGCCGTAAAAAATTTGACCGCTGGCCATATGTAGAAACATATAGACCACCGTAGAGGGATAGATGGTTTTGCGCACACTTGAATTTTGGCATGGGAGGTATTTTGGCACCTCGGTGTGGGTGTCTTAGTCCATCAGACATGGACCACATGGTGTCATGGTCAGGATTCAAGCAAGCAAAGTAGCACATTCTCATCTTTGAAAGTCAAGATCTCACCAGTCCTGTTCATTGTTGAGTAATTAGACAACCCTTAACTAGCTAACGATGGACCATTTCATTATATTAAATGGGTTAGTCAAATACCGGTTAGTGATTGGCTAAACACAGTCACGTGATGGAGGAACATTCGTTATGTTCACCCATGGGTGAATATTTTTGTAATGTTGTCCCATAGAAAACATTTTCACGTACAACACTTAACAATGTCAGAAGTTGAGAAGGCCTAGGACCGCGCGCGCACAGTGAATTTGGCTCTGCGCGAGCGAGCAATCGAGTACAATATGTATGTTGTGCTGGTGGTTGACGTTGACGTATTTGACGTATTTGGCTAACCCATATAATATAACAGATGATGACTTTTGTTGTCTGGAACATGTACCAAACGTTCCACCCTCAGGGTTTGAAGTGCTATTTCGGGAGGCTATAACCTCCCTCAATAGCATTTCAAACCCTTCGGGTGGAACATTCATGTCATCATCTACAAGTGTATATAATGTAAATTTAAAGATAATAAAAAGTTTTGGTACCTCAAAAGTTTCTCTGAATTTCCGTGTTTCAGGTTAAAGTACCTTTCACATAACTAACACTGTGAGACTTACATGTACTCGCCCCAAAGTGCTCTCATTTCTTAGTAATCATGCAATTAACTGCGACCAGCAGCCCCATACGCATAGCGACCAGCAGCCCCATACGCATAGCGTAATGGGGCTTCGCATTGTAGCATTCAGGATCATGACAGATTTAGTATCGCGGGTAAATATCAACTTAAAATTAAAAAAATTCTTCAATTTGAAGACTTACCAATTAAGTTGAAGTCTTGAAAACAGGCTTCGGGCAACGTTTGGTTCTGCCAATAGTCCCTTTCTGTTCGAATTGATGACTGAATGTGACTCTGTCGAGAGGACCTTGGGAGAGCTACATACACTGATTACTACGGCCAGCGCATAAGCACACATCACATGCGAACAAATTTCAAATCCACGAACGGATAAGATGTTTGTGTGCGCATGCGCTGGCCGTCAATGCAGTGTAGCTCTCCCAAGGTCCTCTCGACCGAGTCACATTCAGTCATCAATTTGAACAGAAAGGGACTATTGGCAAAACCAAACGTTGCCCGAAGCCCGTTTCTAATACTTCAACTTAACTGGTAAGTCTTCAAATTGAAGAAATTTTTGGATTTTAAGTTGATATTTACCCGCGATACTAAATCTGTCATGATCCTGTAAGCTACAATGCGAAGCCCCATTTATGCGTATGGGGCTGCTGGTCACAGTTAGCTACTCAGTATGCGTATGGGGCTGCACGCTGCTGGTCGCAGAATATCATGCAATAATGGTTTCGTACAATACGTGTACTACCTCGCCGCCATACGGCGGCGGCCCTGGTACGAAACCAGGCATTATTGCATGATTACCATGATTACTAAGACATGAGAGCACTTTGGGGCGAGTGTAAGTCTCACACTCAGTGTTAGTTATATGAAAGGTACTTTAACCTGAAACACAAACTAAGACAAGGAAATTCAGGGAAACTTTTGAGGTAATACCAAAACTTTATATTATCTTTAAACCGTAGACTCAGTAGGTGCTCTACTAGGCAAAAAAGGAACAATTGCGATTCATTTACACAGCTCAGAATGCGTCTAAATTACTCACTGTGTACTGCATACAATTGTACACGTACACAACAGTGTTGGGGCACATCTGAAATCTTTACGTACACAAATTCTTTTACATTCTAAAGCCACTAATGCTGGGGTTGATTCTGGCCAAGCATGCAACGAGCCTCACAACAAAAGGTTCCATTGGCATACATGTGATGCATGTCCTTTACAGTCGCCCTATATCACAACTCACACTAATATCAATGTACCGGACTACGTACTAGTATCGCAGGCCAAGCAGAATCCTATTGACTACAGTGCAGAAACTAACATAGTAACACCACGCGTAAATCGCGTTTTACCTGAGAACATACCTCTCGTCAGCCATCACCACCCCCTCGAAAATGTCCTCATTGTCAAGAACGGGGTCAGCTTCTCCTGGCAATTCAGCCATCTTCCTTTATTGTCTGCATTAGAAGATTGACTGAAAGTGAAGCGTAGAATTACGTGTGTGTGTGTGTGTTTACGTGTAGTAGTATTACATGCCTGTGTAGTGTATTCCATTATTGTACGTACGGATACGACGAGGTGCACGGGTTAGTACCCGGCGTTGGAAGCAGTTTGTTCCGGCGAAAGGCATAGAAAAAAAGGAAATTTCCGAGAAGATCTTGCTGTTTTCTTTAAAGTCACAAAGTGTCGTAATAGGTGAGATATACTGTAGAATTGCGAAGACAAATCAGCTTTAACAATTGAGAATTCATTGTGCAAAATGGGGAGGATTAACCTGACGGCAAAGTGACTGATAGCGTTGCCCCACGCATTTATATCTGTGCTGTTTCAGCTAAGGCGTGGTGGCAATAGCAAACACACGTAGCGTAGCTAGTCATCTGAGCTGTGTGTCATTAATTGAAAAATACTGTGACGTAAACACTCTCTGTTTGGCTGAACCTACTATAATCATTGGAGGTGCGGATCCAGGAATTCCGTAAAGGGGAGGCGCCTTTACAAAATTAAAGGGGCGTACGGGCCTCCATTTTTTTCTTTTTGTAAATTCTTTTGACTTTGTTTTTCGACTTTGTTTTATTTTATCACAAAAATAAACTTTAAAAATGAAGTGCAAAGTGCAGTGGGGGCATGTGTCTCCCACACGTGCACCCCCTTTGAGCGAAAGATTGGTCTGTATCTGGTCGTTGGGGATATGTTCCGCGAGGACTGCGTCTGGCTTCACAGATCCCGTCTTTTACAGACCGAAGGCGAAGGCTCAGGCTGGCCCATGCTGTAGCCTGTATGTAGGGATGTTCTGCCAGCGGTCGCGCACAGTCACAGACCAAATGTTATGTCTGATAAACCCAATTTCATACTAGTAGCTTTTTTACATTCAAACAAGTTTGACATGACATGACACATTATGCAGCAATATTTTGGGTAACTTTCTCACATTGTGCAATCGAAATACAGTAACTAGGTTAGATCGCAGAAATTTGTATCCATATCGCAACATCGCTGTTCGCTATCTGTAAGTCGCCATTTTGAATCTGTTAGCCAATCACATGCGAGGTAACTGTTTTAATAAACCATTAAAGAAATCTACAATGTACCTTGCATCTGATTGGCTAACGGATTCATATATTGAAGAGCTGTTACGACTCTACCGACGGGCTGGTAGTTGCATCTTTTTTTTTCATGAAAATTCTACCAAAATATTGGATAATTCATTAATCTGGTGAGTGCAATGCATTCTTGAAATCTTAATTTTGCTATACAAGTTTAAATTTGCCAATCTAGGACTGTGGATTATGATTAGATGCAATCGAGAAGGGTGAGGTACCTCTCCCAATTCTCCATAAAGACAGTGGTTAAGAGCTTCCCTGCAGCGAGGTATGGTACAACTTTCCGTCTGTCTCCAGAGGAGAGCGATAACGTCAAAAAAATAAAAGACTCCTCTGGACAAACAGATTTTTCTGTCTATGCCCCCCTCTGCTCTGGATCTGCTGCTGCATTGATTGTTTTAGTTTAGGGTCGGGTTACACTAAGTTGTAGGTTAGGAGCTGTGCTGAACATATGGTGCTGAAGGTAGAAGTCCAAGATAATTTAGCCCCCTGAAACCCAGGATAGCCCTTTTTTGTCATTAAATACCATGTTTCTTCAAAAAACATTACTCAATTTCACCTTGATTTCATGTACATATAACTATGATGGCAGAAAATACAGCAAATTCATATCACGGGCTCAGGTTGGTGACTCATATATGCGCAGAATTCTTGGCAAAAAACACTAGTGGAAATTTTTTACTCTCGACTGTGCACCGAAACAAGACCATCATTTTAATGAAAATAATCTGTCTATTCTCCATTGATAAAGCATGTTAATATAGTGAATGGCAAAGACATGTTAACATTGATTAATTAAACTATGTGTATAAACTAATAAGGATTTCATCCAATCCTTTTTCCTCCTGCTTCCTCAGGTTATTCAACAACTATACTGTCCTCATTTCTCTTGATTTGTATTTATGTTTGAAATAAATATTCCAGTGTATTGCGCCCTGTCCGACGCATACTTTTGATTTTGTATGCAAGAAAAGCAGCACTACAAAAGCAAGTGGACATTGTACAAATTGTGACTGTCCGATTGTATAGAAGTTTCACGCATATCCCATCCTCGTGATTACTGAAAGGTCTCTCATTTTGAAGCATACTGAAAAAAGTATATTTCATATGCTTTATTTGTGTATTTATCTACTGATAGGTTCACCATGTGCTTTGGGCCATTTCGCCCTCTTCGGCAGCTGTGTCACTGGGGGCCATTTGTTGCCATCTTCCTCATCCTGTACATCACGACGACAGCCATTGTGTGTGACCTTTCCTCATGGCCTCCCCTAAGGGACAGCCCTCTCAGTGTGGCTCATTGTGCCGTGCTTCTCATCTGGGGTCTCACCATCTTCTATAATTACTTCCATGCTGTGTTCCTGGGACCTGGCTTTGTCCCGAAGGGATGGAGGCCAGTGAGTACTCCTTCACATGTTTGATCATAATGTGAACTCTCTACAGTGCACTCCCGTTATAATGAACAAGGTTATAACAAAATTCCGGTTACAACGAAGTAAAACTTCAGGCCACAACATCATACATTCTATGTATCTTTATTGTTCATTTGTTCGGTTATATCAAAATTTCGATATAACAAAAGAAAACTGCCAGTCCAGAGGACTTCGTTATAATGGGAGTCCACTGTATTTGGTTACACAAATGTAGCTCTAAATCAAAAAGAAAATTCCAAAATTATCAACAAAGATTGTTCATTTCATTTATGAGGGGGACTGGAGTTCCATAATTGAGTTGCAACATCAACAATCCAGATTTCTCTTCACTAAATTTTTGTAGTCATTGAGTTTGCTCCTAAACACCATTTAACACTGGCTAAGTCTTCACTTCTCTGTTGAAAAGAATGTGTTCTTATTTACATGCAGTGGTGATGTATGCACTACAGTAATCATGACAAGAATATGTTCCAGGGCAGTGGTGATGTATGCACTAATCATGACAAGAATATGTTCCAGGATTCTAAATGCAACCATTGTGGAATTAAGAATCAAGCAATACTTGGATTTTCTTTAATAACCTCTATTTTACTTGAATGATATTTGATGCTCAACCTGTTACTGGAAACAGATTTTGACGTACAATTGTATGTGTTCTCTGTGTATCAACAAATTTAAAGAAATTCTTGTAAAAGATGTTCGTAAAACAGATTACATACAACAAATGCGTAATCAATAAATAGTGATAATAATTATGTGTCAGTAACATGTGCTTTGCGCTTCTCTGCTCAGGAGAACCCAGAGGATGAAAAGTCCTTGCAATTCTGTCAGCCTTGTGGAGGATACAAAGCACCCAGGGCCCATCACTGCAGATATTGTAAACGGTAGGCATGGCTGAGAAAGAGAGGTTCTCATGTTCTCTACTGATGAATGCACTTTTATGTTGTATACCCTATGCTTTCTCTTCTGGTCATTTGTCTAGCAACTAGCTGTGAAGGTTTTTGTTGCATTACCTTGCAGTCATATCCCTTTGTGTGTCGATATTATTATGGCAGGTTACTGTACAACAGAGCCTTTATAATATTCACATACAATAATGTAGGTAATGCTAAGTGCTCAGTTTGTCTGAACATATTATGTTTTAAAATGCTGCAATTCACATAGTAGACTGTGGCACAGTATACAATCCCTACTGTTGTAGTGACATACAAGTATGTTATGAAACAGTAACTTTTCCTTTTTCATGATGTAACATTGATATCAAGCTACTTTTAGAATACCTATGTAAAAAAAAGCTTTTGACTAAGTTTTAGCATTGCTTGCTTAGATCTAACAGTACATAGTATTAGTTTATATTGTCATTGAATAAATGAGATCACATTTAAGAGAGGGAACTTGATGGAGTTGTTGCAATCACATGTAACAAAATATGTCATTTCAATGAAGGAATAAGACATTGTAAGATACTGTATGTTACTTATTTTATTAGGTATTCAGATGTTAGAAATACTGATTGGTCATGACTTACGTTCTTTTTTTTTTAAAGCTGATTTTGTAGTCAGTAATGATTTTATGTCTTGTCTGATAGATGTGTGATGAAGATGGACCATCACTGTCCCTGGATAAATGCCTGCTGTGGTCACCGAAACCACGCCTACTTTACAAAGTTCCTCATTTTTGCAGTCCTGGGATGTGCACACGGGGCCATTGTCTGCATGTACACAGTGTACCTACAACTCTTCCAACTGATCCTGGTAAGTTAAATAGGACATTAAAAAAAGAAGAAATCAACCTAACTATTGTGTTGTTCACTCACAAATCTTCACATTTGAATACCATTGTATAGACAATAACGTAAGTGTATGTCAGATGATGATGACGAAACAAAGAAAATTCCCTAATATGATTGCTCTGACTCATTATGTAATGGGTTATTCAGTTTTATTTAATATAACATTTATGCTGTAATGAAGGAAAGCCTAGCTATCACAATGCAAACATGGCATGTGTATGAAGACTGAAGTACTGATGTGAACCCAATGTTCAAAACATCAAACTGGAATTACAGCAAATGAAAACTTTTCACCTATCGAAAGGTTTGATTTGCAGAAGAAATCTTAATATTTCTCATGTTGAAGCTTAATTTGATAAGTAAAGGGATTGTGAACAATACTTTGCACCATGTAACTTCATTGACAAGCTCATTATTTTTCCATTATTTGTTGTGTTTAGAATCATCAGTGATTGAAGGCACTTTCCTTTTAGGCCGTGTTCGCCTGAAAAGACAGAAGTCAATAAATCTAGAATTCCCATCCAAAGTAAGAACCACTTCAAAGTAAATATAATGTCTGAGGTTATGTAATAAAGAATATATGAAAGGAGGAATAAGAAATGCAGACAGAAAGAAAAAAAAAATTGAGCTCTTTTGATTAGCCCTAATGTATTCTCTTTTTCCCTTCCTAGAACTTTAATCAAACCTCTCCCCTCTTTGAAAAGGAGAGCATTAGTTATGTGAGATTGGAGATGCATCCATTGCATCCATTCTGCATACATAGGTCATTCATATCAAAATGACTACTTTCTCTCTTTCTATCTCTTGTCTTTCCAGTACCCTAGGCGGCGTTACATGGTTCAAGAAATCCGCCAGTCTCCATACTACGAGTTTACAATCATACACATTATATGTTCCATTCTAGCAATTGGATTTGCTCTTGGAGTTTGTATAGCTGTTGGGATACTATTCTTTATACAGGTAAGCCAGCAGGCCCAAAGCCAAACTTCAGATCATCATGAAGCTTGGAAAGATGCTGCAAGTGAATAAAATAGATAATGCAAAACATGTGATGTCATAAACACAGCTCTTGTTATTTTAGTCAGCATTATACTATTTATTCTGAAATAATGTTTGCGATCCTCTTCTCTACTGTATTGTGTTGAATATCAACCCATTCCTCACACAATTCTCTGAGAGCCTTCAATGCCCCCAAATGAGATTCTTTTTGCAGGTCGAAAGGGAATGGTCAGGTTGGTAATCCACTTGTCAAGTGGTACATACAGTATATCCCCTTTCCACGATCAACTGTATGTGCTATCGAACAATGAAAATATCGATTGGGCTCGAGGCATGAATAGAGCATGATGATGGTCTCACAAACTCATTTGTTACACACAAAAGAGTCACCTGAATGGGGTCAGAAAAAGTCAAAATCTACTGAGCTCAGCCTTGATCACTATGTACAACTTTGGACGAGTTTTATGGCCAAACATGTGCACACATAACTACATTGGAAAAAAAGGCAAATTAAGCAAATGATACTGCAATACACAGTTTTCTTTCAGAAAGAAAATAGATGTGGATAGAAGGAACTCTAATCTTTTTATCACATGTTTCAGTTTTCTCTTACAAATTGTTTTATATTTCCCCTGTCTTTGCAGATGAAATCAATCCTCAAGAATGAAACTGGTATTGAAACATGGATTAAAACCAAGGTGAGTATAACTTGCTAACCTCATTGAGTAGGTGAATCATAGTCTGAGACATGTTTCAAAATACAGAATGTGTAGCCTGGTAGTGCCCATTTCTTTCTTTTTACTGTAGTGTGTATGTTGTGATATAAAATGAGTGGCAAACATGGAAAACTATCTCAAATGTCAAAATCCCCTCAGTTTGGATTTTTATACCCTTAACTGGCTCCTTTTTGTAGCCAAGGCTATGCTGAAGTGATTGTATAGAAGCAGTATCCTCTACCTGGATAGATGGTGTTATTGGTATTTACTCTGCATGTGTAAACCATCGTATGTTCCACCTTATAGATTTGGTATTGTTATCACAGTTTTTGCATAAGTTTTTTGCATAGTGCATTTTTTTAGTGGTGGGAATTCCTTCATACAATGAATTAACCCGTTCCTTACGGGAACCTGGTTTACCAGGTTCCCGTGGGAGCAACTGATATACGGGAACCTGGTTTACCAGGTTCCCAAAATGAAGACAAGGGTGCCTACTTCAGTGACCTAAATCCATGTTTCTTTGTGTTAAAATGCTCAGAAAAGTGGGTTTGATAAAAAGATCAGAGTTTATTCTATCAGGATTTGTTCTCCTGCTGTTTAAAAAAGGGGGTTTTACAGTATTATGTACCTCTTCCTGATTTAGTGTTTTGCTTGTTCTGCTGTAAACTCGTACGAACATGTACATAATGATCAAGGCTGAGATCAGTTAGAAATGCGGGTTCGCTGACCCCAGTCACCTCATTCAGGTACCTGGTTTTGCGTAGAACAAAAGATTCTGAGAGCTCATCAGCGCACGATCTATTCATACCTCGCACCCGATCGATATTTCCATTGTTCACGGGCACATGTAGTTGACCGTAGAAAGGGGGACACAATGAACCGCTTGACTGCCTTCAAACTGCTGTATTACCAACCTGTGTGCCTCTCTGTCGACGGGCGAAAAGAATCTCGTTTGGGGGCATTAAAGGCACTCAGAGAATTGCGGAAGGAACGGGTTAATATGATCTAGTATTCAAATTTGATGCCGTGTTACATCATTTGCAGTCAGCACACTGGTAGATATGTATATATATATATATATATATATATATATATATATATATATTTGTAAGTGTCAAGTTGTCACAAACATTTTAGTATACTTGTCTCTTGCCTGTGAATAACTAGGCAGTGTACATCTCTACGTTGTTAGTTAGCCAGACATTTGAATCTAAGAAATGTTTGTATTTTATCTCTGTATGGCTGATGGAGGTAGAGAAAGAATGGATCTGAAATCATGCTCACCATCCCTTGGATTTTTCTTTATTTTTTTTTTTTCAACAGGCTAATGCAAGACATAGAAGAAAAGGGACTGAGTTCATTTATCCCTACCACCTCGGCTGGAAGAAAAACTTGGCAGAGGTTTTTACCTGGTCTGGTATACCTAATGGTGATGGAATGGAGTGGGTCGTCAGGGAAGGCTGTGATCAGTACACATTGACGGTAAATAGTTATAACATCACCATGGGAAGGAGACAAGTATAACATCCCAAATATGTGTTGATAGCAAGTATCTTGCGAGGGTTTACTGAGAAGAAAAGATGTAAAAAAACAAGGCAGTCAGAACAGAAGAAGCATTGCAACCTCTGTGGTTATGACTTTCAACACTGTCATTTGATGCTACCAATCTTAGTGTTGCTTCGATTGTGCCTGTGCTCTGTTACTGTATTGTAGAGCATTATGAAACAGTGTTAGAGGAATATTCTAAGTGCAATTTATCAAAATTATTGTGCAAGCATTATGACAGTGAAGAATATCATGTTGTATTATCGAGCCGACATTCATTCAGTAGATTGTCATAAAGTAGTTTGTCGTACATTAGTGGCGTGTGAACAGTACAGTCAAATCTGTCTTTACTGGCCACCTAAGGGAGACGAAAAAAATGACTGGTATAGACATGTGGCTGCTAAAGACAGGGCACCTGTAGAGGGGGTTGTTTTTAGTGGCCGTACAGCAGGTGGCTGTTGAGGCAGGTTTGACTGTATTTGTTAGTTGATTTGAGTCATTTTCAATTTTATTTCGTACATTTGTTGCAGAGAGAACAGTTAGCGCAGAAGGTTGAGAAGAAACACCGTTTGGTGAGTGACACCTAGTTCAATGTATTCATGTAGAAATAATGAACTGCTCTTGAAATCCTCATTAGTTATTGAATGTGCAGTTTTTGTTACCACATTGTCAGTGGATACTAGAAGCTGAAATTTTATGAATCATGGTTTTGATGCAATTCACTTCCAGTTGTAGATATGTCATTTACTCCAGTTCAGCATTATCATACTTACCTTGGTATTAGATGGAAGGTATATCTTATTCATCATTGGAATAATTATTAGCCCAGTTCAGCATGAGGTTAAAGGTCATAGAATAAAACATTAGGAAGTCAGTTATTTTTTGGAGGTAGCCTCAAATGCATATGTTTATGAGATTTTATAGGCAGAATGTTTTCATGAAAGAAAAGTTTGGAATGTGTTAGATTTTAGATTCTCACATTACCAATAGTGGAGTAATGGTGATTTCTGTTTTAATGGTATCGTTAGGTGGAATATGAAGTCACTGATGACTATAGTGGTTCCGTCTGTGCCATTAGTCACGGCATCTGTACCTGCATCAGGATACCGCTGTCAGATGAACCCAGGATCAAAGTGGAGATTGGAGATATCATCATGGTCTCCAGGTGGAAAAAGTAAGTCTGTATCAAGAATTCTATTCTCAATCTATCCAAACTGTGGCGGGATGATACATAAGATATACGTATATCAATTTTAATGCTACTCACAATTTACAGCACCAGAATGCTTAATGCGCAAATCTAAGTGACACCAAATTTATCATATTTCAGAAGAATTTGTGACTTATAGTGAGAAAAATGGTGCAGTGAAACATGGCTGTAATGACGTTGTCAGATTATCTTCTGCATTAAGAGCTACCTGTATGGTATGTTCCTATTTGAAAAGGAGCTTGTGTGTTGCTTTAGTAGTGCAATTTTGGCCATCTTTCCAGTGTAGGAAAAATTGATCGACATGGCATGCTTAAAGACTTGTTGGTACGTTATGCAGATGTGTGTTTGAAAGCAAGGTGTATGCACAGAACTGTGAAAAGAGAATTTTTCCTTTATATGTTGTATTTAAACATGTTTAAATACGTTATATCACTCTTAGTTTGCGTAATTCTTCTTTTTGCCCCTGAAAACTTGACTAGTATTTAATGCTTTCTACTTTCTGATGTTGTGGTAGATACTGGCTGTATGGTGACAAGGTGCTGGAAACAGACGAAGAGAAAGCTAAGGGGCGTGTCCGAGGCTGGTTTCCAAGCAACTGTGCGGAGGAGTTTGTGATAGATAACTGCAGCAATGGCACAAACAAACCCAAAGAAGACTGAGGTCTCCTAGAAAGAGAGAGAAACACCAAATTTGCCAATCAGTGCTTGTCTTCTGATACAACATCACCTTC
This sequence comes from Diadema setosum, assembly GCF_964275005.1. Taxonomy (NCBI): domain Eukaryota; kingdom Metazoa; phylum Echinodermata; class Echinoidea; order Diadematoida; family Diadematidae; genus Diadema; species Diadema setosum. The sequence goes on from NC_092689.1 coordinate 45,256,109, forward strand.
CATGAAGATGTTTGTAAACTCCATAGAATGTTGATTGTGTGGTGCTGAACTCCAAGGTAGTCTGCGTTTTGTGCACTTTGATGTCAGTGTATGCAGGTAATTTTCCTCCAAGGCCAAACTGGGCTGCTGTAACAGGAGTGTGAGCAATAGCATTTTGTTGGGAGTACAGGTGTAGTTTTGCTTGTGTGGTCTGCTACGTTGCATTCTTAAAAGCATTCTTACAGTAGGCAATATAGAATTTATGAGAAGTGATTTGCAGCAGATTATAATTTTTATAAGTATATTTTCTGGTAAGTATCTTGCTGATACATCTGAAATATTTAATGATAGACTGGGGATTAGATTAAAATTTATGAGGTCGGATAGAAGTTGGGTTTTAACTCTCCTGAGCCAAAGGCTCAAGTGAGCTCTTGTATTCATTCATTGTGCATTGTCCATCGTGCGTTGTAGTAAATTTTTTACAAACTTAAAAATTTTCTACAATCTTGGCCGGTATTATTGCCAATGTGATAGAATATACAACTGGACACCATCATGCCCCTCTGGAGGTCCCCCAAAGCTCCCCAAGTTTGCTATGTTTGTCTTGGGTAAAGAATGTGTGGAAGGTAAACTTGTGATACTCGGGTGAGCGCGAGACTCTGGGTCTTTTTGTTTATATTTTTTTCCATCAGTTCTGTGCTGGTGGCTTTGTATGTAGTGAAGGGAAATGAAGTGCTGTGACATTTTATAGACACATTTGAATTATTACATGTTATGTGTAGATTTATACCGTGCATTTGTATTTTTAACTAGCATATGACATGCATTGTATTTCTATGACCAGATAATTCTTTTGTACTTATTAGCAAATATGTTTTAAAAAAGAATACTCGTCTTGCTGGTTGCTGATGTAGGAATAGTCTTTTGTGCCTTTTCTTCCATTGGCCCTGTTGCTCATGTGTGGAATCTTAGTTTTACCTAAAGATAACATTCAAAAGATAAACCACATTCAAAACTGGAAAAGCACTCTGAGAGCGCGGACCTCTGCCAAGCAGCTCATTTCCACCACTGATCTGCAAGAATATTCAGCCTATTGAAGGAGGCAGACGAAGATCTTGTTCCATAGAGATATAGGTGATTTCCACCCATACGTACTTATAGTTATAGCACTGTGTGCCGACAGTCGCCCGATTTCCCAGTATAGAAGCCTTTGTTACGTCATAAACCCTCAGCTGCACGGCGCGCCTCGCCCTAGCAGAAACTAGAGCACGCACTTAAGTGTGCGCATGCAAACCTCAAATATGCGCAGCCTGAACTTCCAAGTTCATTGACCCTACCTGCCAAAATATCATAAGTCCTTCATAAATTCCCCATAAATTCTCAGATCTCTACCAAAATTTAATCATCTGTTACTTGTATCATTCTAAACCTATCCTGCAAGTTTCATCCAAATCCGTTAACTACTTTTTGACTTATTTTGTACACGGACAAACTAACTAAGAAACAAACAAACAAACAATCGGTAACGAAAACATAACCTCCTCCCTTAGCGGAGGTAACTATAAAAGAGAGTTAAGGAGGATCAAGGAGGTTTAATAGCTGGAGTTTCAACTGGCTGTAATTATTCAAACAGTTGTCAGATTTCTATTGATGTACAAAAGAATTCCACAGGTGCACTTGTGCCTTTGAAGATCAATGTTCCAAGCCGCTGTCTTGCTGAGCAATCTGAAGATTCATTTTGGAACGTTATAATGTTGGCCATATTTTGCTTATTCATTCATTAAATGAAATGAAATTTCAATTAATGATAAAGCATGTAAAACAAAAGTCATTTCTGTCCAGACATTTGCGCAAAAGAGTAAATCAGAGCTGTATCATGTGAAAATGTTTGAAACTGTACCATCCTAGAAAGCTGGTTTTATCATTTTTCCGCTTAATTTCCACAAGTGAAAATAATATGGAATAATCTTCAAGTATAATTCTTTATTGATAGATATATCAGATTAGTGCCCGGGTATGCCCAGTCGAGTAATTTTCATCTTTATTTCAGCATTTTTTGCTCGATTTCTATTCGCGCATCCTCGTGTCTGTACCACCTACATTTTATGAGAAGGGATAGCGAAAAGTGATTACCACTACAAAGACATATCTCCCTTTGAAAGTGGCTGGTGATTATGCAATGAGACACGAATAAATTGTCTTCGTATCTGCGCGGCACACCCTGTTTGGCACATGCTTCAAATATTTTTGAGCGGCGGCTTCGAACATCTAGCAAAGGGAATAAGACGGTTGTGACTCCATTCTCTAGAGCTTCCTTGGGAGGATGGACATTACAAGAATCCTGTGCAACATTGAAGACAACACATATGACAAGAGAACACACATGACACCTTAAAAACATGAAGGAGATGACCTTCCACTGTGCAGACTCAAAGCCTTTGAATTTGTATTCCATTCAGACTTTGAAATGACTCATGTTTCTGGACAGGTAGTTCTGGCAAAATATGTTTGCTCATTTTAACATGCAAATTCTCTGAAATGTTTCTTAGTTTCTTGTTTGTTTGTTTTTTTCAATAGTATTTGAGCCATATTATGTTTCAGGCACTTGGTAATCAATACACTATTTTGTTGTCACAGTTCTTGTACTGCAATTTGTGTTGTTGATACTGTTCTTATACACTGTCACCTTTAGTACATTGCTGTGGATCAGTCATTTGCATAGGTTTATATAAATTATGATCTGACTCATGAGGTTTTTTTTTTTGTTTTTTTTTTTGGTTTTTTTTCCTTGTCAGTCATCTCCTGAGTCACTGTAGCTGGAAGCAAAATGTAGTGTTTGATTATGGTAAATGATTGATCCCCTATGTATGAAGCTGATGTTTGACATCTTGTCCAAGAGATGGAGAACAGCACCACTTCACATGACTTCTGTCTGAAACAAGATGGAGGTTTGAGTCTTCTTTCTAACCTCTCATTTCTGTTGGTGCTACAGCATATTGCATGAAGTAATTTGGTGTACAAAATTAACTTCCATTTGTGGTCCACCTTGAAGATTACTTACAAACTTAAATATGTAAAACTCAAGAGTAGGTGCATGTTTCATGACTTAATGTTTCTGTCCCAGTATATTTTGATGAATACTTAATAGGACACAAGATTTAACCTTGATCCTTTCTGAGATTCAAACAGTGGACAGTATTACTGAAGTCTCAAATCCATGAAGGGAAGCTCTGTGGAGAAGAAAGCTTTGATTCCTTTGACATCATTCGTCAGATTGATTGCTTGGAATTCTAGAAATATACATTATACAATAATACACTGTAGTTATGATTATAATGACACTACTGCAACTCGTGATAATAACCAACATGATAATTTGCATTGCACAGACCACTTATAATCCATCACTCTCCAAAAATGTCTTTCATATGCATGTTTTATATTAATTATGGAGAAATTCAGTACCACAGAAAGTGTTCATGGTGTAATATTTATCATCACTAGTTGTACAGTGTTAGATTATGAATGATGATGCATGGCATATTAATTGGTCTATATAAGAACATACCTCTGTGAAGAGTAGCCAAACAATAAGAGCGTGATTTCCTACTTTCAGATTCTACATCCCTTACATAGTGAGTGGAAAAGAAATTAGCATGACCAGATTACACAATCATGGAAAAGTAGGAAGAATGTCCTTTATATCAAATCTCCATGTTGTTGAGGAGATTTCAGTTACCAAGACGTGTCTCTTCAGTTTAGTGATGGTAGTTGTGTAACAGAAAAAACAAACATCCATTTACACTTTGTTTTCTTTCCCAAGTTATATTTGCAGAAAAACCAGCTATATCTAGAAATTCTCAAGTACTAGTTATACTCCACAGAGGTTTCAGATGTATCTTTTTGCAATTTGTGTAGTGAACTTTGCCCTTGAAGTTCCCTTCTGTATTTAAAAAAGAAAAATATGTTTATATATTTTGATATTTTGTGTTTAATTGTGATGGTACTAAATGCTGGCAAAGTATTAACAAAGTTTAAACTTCTATGTATTATGTCTTGCAATTTAGTAATTCTTGTTTAGAATGTATTATACAACTTTATTTTCTAATTTAACCATTGTTTGGTATACAGTGGAACCTTGTTATGAAGAGTCTGGTACATGTATAATGAAATACTCTCATACCTAGGTATTTTGCATTTTCCAGCTTCGTATATTTCTTTGTTTTCTGTACCGTGATATAGTGAAGAAACCCGAGGAGCAAAGTAACTGTCATGTTTTGTTTTTGTTTTTTCCTTTTTGGTCCTTGTTATGAGTTTCCCCCTGTTGGTGTTGTGTTTCTAGGAAAATTATTTTCCATACTTGGTGTGTTTTACAAGCATAAGTTTGATTGCTAATTTGTAGGGATTATGTTGGATTGCTCTATGCTATGCTTACATCTTATTTTGTTTTTTGCTTTTATTAGGTCATGCCATGAGGTAGGGAGAATGTTAATCTTTATGACATGATTAAAATATCTTCATCTGATTACAATACTCTGAGAATAGACGATTCCTCACCTGGTATTACTGGTTCAAATTCATTCTTGTTCGTCACATTATCCGACTCCACCATACATAATGTAAGTAGTACAGTGCTGATAGTGCAATGTTAGGCTGTAGGAAAGAATTTGATTTGCCAATAGCAACCTTCTGAAAAGTATGTATGAAATCTGTCTCATTGTTTATCAGTTTTATAGTGAATATTATATGCAATATTATTGTAAAATTGTGTGTACCTTTTCATTAGTGTCAATTCCTGTAAATATATGTAGTATGTGTGCACTGTCAGTGCACATACATGTGCAGATGTGATTGCTGTTTTCACATTATTGTGTGTATAGTGTGTGTGCATTAAAATGATTTCTCTGCTATGAATAAAGCCCGTTATCCTCACATTAGAGCCAAGAAACAGCCCATACGAATTGCATCAGCTGAATGAATTTTAAATTTCTAGTACCTTAAACAATTACATTCTTGATTACATATCAAATAAGATGATCTTTGCGCAAAATATACAAGAAAGAATTCAGTGTAATTTTTGACATTTCCTGATGAGTAATGAGGTAATGAGTCGGTATGTTTGTCAACGACAGTTTGACAACACTGCCAGATTTGCAGATACATTGTATAAGGCGACATGGAGGGGTCATCAGGTAGATCTGTTCAACAAATCATTATCTCTGCTAATTGCTCACAATTCTCATTGCATATACCCGATATCAAGCGATGTCACCTTGCGATACCAATATTTGATCGATTGCTCATGGGACGTACACTTCCGGTCTTGCAGTTTTATCCACATCACGTCCTTCATCTATGGATATTTTCCATAATTTTGTTGTTTTGTATCATCAGCCCAGCATTGGGCCACTTTGCAGAAGAATCCCTTTCATCAAATGCAGCATTACAGATTAGAAAATAACTCTACAATTCGACAGATTACAAAGGCGGAATTTGATACAATCTGTGAATACTAGTACATGTACGTACTTCGGTGTTAAAGTGCATAAAAGCATACATTTAACACATCACATGTTCAGAACCGGAAGATTATATCCCAGAATTAAATGTAAAAAAATTGGAGCCCCACATGCATTCAGATTCGGAGAGCTATTTGCGATAGGGAGAATTACTCAATCACAGATAATCAATTCATACACCAATACACTTATGCTGGCCATGTGCTTTTGAAAATGTGAAATACAAAGATCATGTGGTATGAGTGACTGAAAATTATTTGTTTCTTCTCTATGTATCATTACTTAACTGGCAGAAGGGTCCTAAGGCTTGTGGGCTCAAAAAAATCACAGAAACGATGTTCACATCAAGCTTTCACAGAGCTTTCAAACCTCTGTCAAATTATGTCACAAACAAAAATTTGATTTTGGGGGTGAAATTTCATGCTCAGGTTCTCTCGCTAGGCGGGTAACGATATGTATGGAACCACAGTATAATGTTGTGAGATATAACAAGATGCCTGATGTGATGAGATCATTTGCAGGGTCCCATTCCTTTTATATTCTTTCTTTTTATCTGATATACTAGTACTTAATGAGATACCCAACACATCAAGGAAATGTCAATGGTCCCAAAAGCAGCTCGTCAAGAGGCTCCCCTGGATTTTTACAAGTGTATTCAATTTTGGGACTAAGAATTATAGAAGATATACATGTACACATACTCTCCATTAAAAGGTATGTTTTTTTTTTTCTCAATCAATCCATATATGTTAAATCTCTTTTTCTTTTACCCATTCTCTTAGCACCATACCATCACCTTCTCCAATTAGCTCTTCCCTTCCTTTCACCATTCATTCTCTTCTCTTTCCTATCTCTTTCTCTCTCATGATTTTAAACATTCAATTTTGATGCCATCACATCAATGAGACACCTCTTATATACGTACAGCTGTCGTGTGCTTTACAAACTGAATGCATTGCAATGCTTGTTACATGGTCTTTAATTTGTATTCTAGGTTTACGATAACATCTAGGGTGTGATTTTTGACCGACTCATAGCAAAGTGTCTCTTTCAATGGTAATGAGCATAAAATAAAATATAACGAAACTGAAACTGTATTCACTGTCAGTTTCTTCCCGTAATGCGCTTTTCTAGATCAGTAATAATGAACAGATATGACTAAGCCAAATGAATCCCAATTCAAGCAATAGACAAATGTCTCATCAATAAGTCAATACTAAACACGTTCCATTGTACACGGGGCTTGGATGACTAGCTTTTTCAGTTTTTTCTTTCCTTTGGTTGGATTGGGAGCGGTAGACATTAAATTTTCACACAGTACAGCTCTCTCTCTAATGAGTTTTTAAGCGATACATCATCACAGATAACTGATCAGAACACATCTCCCAGCAGTTCCACATCATCGTCTCAAGGTCACGTAATCCCACTATAGAAGGCTGACATCTCATTACCTTTTACCTCATCAAATAATAAGACTTGCATTGCACATGTGAATTTCTTTGTTTGAAGCATTAAATTCTTTAATTTTTTTTTTTTCAAACAAACTAATACATGTAGTCTCTTCTTGTGACTGAGTACAGTGTACGGTGTTGCACAAATATGAAACAAAAATGATGCTACCTGGTGTCCATACATAGATCATCAAGTGCAGTACAATGCACCTTTTGACTACTTCATTATCTTTCTGAAATTTGGCAGAGTGACAATCCATCAACATAAACTTTCCAAATGCTTTCGGATCAACTAACAGTTTATCTAAGATGGAGCAAATAGATATCTACTATGGGCAAGAATGATTTAGTACATACAGGTACAGTGTAAAAGAAAACCTGCTTAACAATGCCCATGATCATGGTGGTTTAAAAGAATATTCAGAATGATGATGATGCTCATGAAAAGATGAATAACAAACTTGAAATCAATTATATTTTGGTCATTTTCTAATTCCTTTTTCAATTTACGGACAGGGGACTGCAGTAGACAGGCAAGCATTTCACGATATTTAAGCCTGATCCCAAATGAGCACTATCTTTCATACTGGCTATCTTTGAAAGGTGTTGGGAGTTACAGTACTAATTAGGGTCAAGGTCTTTTGTGCTCTTCTACAATACTAGTCATGCATACAGACATTTGAATGTCATATGAAATGGCAGCTGAAAGCAGAGCCCTATAATGTAAGTGAAGGACAAAATTCTGCTAGTTAAATGACAATGTAAGTACATGTAGCAGAAATTATACAAATATACCCTGCATGAACAAAGTAGCTTTACTAAAAACTAATTGGGCAATTCCGCAGTTAGGTGGACATGACATGGATAAAAGAAATGTGCCTCTTTATCTTACCCTTTGATCTAGGTATCAACTAATGCCATGGATGTTCACCAATCATTAGGGTCTTTCAAATTCAGTAGATTTTATTTTTCGCATTTATTGATTTTGCGAGATCTAAAACCATCATTTAAAATGTACATGTGGGACTGGGGATGCTGAAATTCACTTAAATGCAAATTACAGTGGGTTCCTTTGAAATTTTTTCCTCAAAGTTTTGCTAAAGGGTAAAAGATGAATACATTTAAATACTCCAGAAGTCATGTGACATTTTGTCAATTACAAAAGGGTGAAATGACCTGCGGAATTACTCCGGACAAATGTAACGTTACTAACCGTAACGTTACTAACCATGCTTTTGGGGGTCTAGCTAAAAAATTATCGGTCGAACTGCTAAAAAAGATTGCATGAACATTTGTCATGATGCAATAATTGAAATTAATGCAACACTTTGTTTGAAGTAACTTGAATTTTTGCACACTTTTTGTTACAAGACATTGATTTTTTTGTCATGTCCTTTTTTCGTAACGTTACTAACCAGCCCTTTAAGTTGCTATAGCAATTCTACTATTTCTTGGATTGTGTTCATTCTTTTCTGTATCATAAACCTGGGAAGGATGAACATGTTTTTGACATAATTTTGACTTGAAATGAATAAATGGTAATTTATTGGTAAAAACAAATATCTAAATTTGTTCAAATGTAACGTTACTAACCGCGGAATTGCCCAATTGTAGTTTTGTGCCAAGGGAAAAGCAGAAAGTTTTGTCATTCTGTAAACAAGGTAGGGAAGGCACTCATTTACCCTGCTGTATACAATCATTTACAAAATGTCATTTGACTTCATCCAGAATGTAACTATGACGTGCATCCTGTGGAAAAACAGGCTGTTTCACTCCTTGACTCTACTACACAAAATGCACAACTCATGTTTATACATTGTATTTACTGTCTGGAACGTATCTGTATCCAGCTTATACCATTTAACACTCAACAAGTATGACATTCTCAAATCCTCTATAAAGGATGCAGAAATTACCCCTTATTTAGAAATATTGATCAATACAATATAACAGTGTTACTTTTCAGTTAATGGCTAGTTTTTAAGCATCTGCATGTACGAAATAATCCTATTTTAGTAACAATGACTACAACACATTTCTTTTTCCCATTCCACACATCATTTTGTGGATTACTTTGCACTTTATGTCATCGTAATGAACATTGGCTGGAAAAGGGAAAGACATATAACATTCAATTTCAATAAAAAGCAGGATCTTGCTATCAAATACATAAAGTCCATTAAGTTAAGAATTTGTGATGCTAGCTGACAATCTCCCTTTCATGAAAATGAGGGCCTTTGAACCTGTTTTCCCCCGATACTGTCGAGATGAAAAATGTAATCCTTATAATCAATGTACGACACTGAGCTCACATTTTTGAACTATACATGTAGTGGAAGAGATGTTTAAGAGTGATTAAAAACACCTGTATATCATACATTGTTCAAAGAAAAAAAAATTCAATATGTCCTACCATGGACATGAAATCCTAATAGCATTGTCCAGAATGCAGTGAACGCAACTTTTATGACAAAACACATTACAGAACACCTTCATGATATGCTTATAACATTATCATACACAGGCAAACAAACATAATATTCTGAGTCATCACTTTTCTAATTCTGGTACATTTGACCTCACGTAAGTAATAAAAATTCAACCTGCTTGGTTATAAATGTGTGTTAATTTTGTGTAAAGTTCAAATTCACATAAGGCGAAGGATTTTGTTGAACATTGTTGTTGTTGTGGCTTGCATGTGCCATGCAGCTTAGGTTGAAATTGCATAGTTGCATGCATGGTGATAGTGATTGAAAGGTGCATCTAACAATTTAGTGAAAGGAAAAATCATTAATGACTTTGTATGTAATGTTTGAACAATGTATTCGTATAGTAAATAACCAAGATTCTCATTATCATATCCTAAACGTTGAAGTTCTGAACAACTGCATGACAAAAAACAACAAACAAAAAACAAACAAAAAACTGTTTATAAGGGGCAAATGTTGGATCATATCAGGTCAAAACCAATCCTGTATTCAACAGAAAAATGTAAGTACTCTTAACAACGCTTGATTATTTACTGATTATCAAGTCTTCTATTGTCTAAAACATACTCTCTGCATGATTAAGTTTACAAATGTGGAAAGTACAAAGTATGACTACTAAGATTTTCTTGACAACACTATATCAGTGTTAAGTCATGTGAACATAATTTGCAATATAATAAACATAGGCACTGTAGAATCTTTCAGACAAAATGCAAACAAGAGAAAGCTCTCCGAGTGTAAAGAATGACAATATTCAAGGTGACATAATTTGATCACCTGCTTCAAACCAAAAACCTACATGATTACAACAATGTCATGTAAGTGACAAATGCAGCCAAACTAGTCTATAAACTTTTTGCAGTCTTCTCTTCTGCTTTTGTGCTTAACACATACAGGGCACAGTATACTAGTAGTTAAGCTATTTACAGACATGGTCAGCAAAATTTAATATCAACACACCTTAAAAGCTACACAAAACAAAACAGCAAAACAAATAAAACTAGTCTTGTGACACAGTACAAGTTCACTTCGAGTAACACAATTTCATCTCCCAGCACTGTCACAGTCATTTGACAGTAAATGCAACATACGTAGCATGCCAAGAAGGCATTCTGCCACAAAGATGTTGATCATACACATATCAAATACTATCATTCCAGTGCTGCTAGATATCCATATATTATGCTTTGATTGGATTCCTGAATGGTTCATAGATTTCTCTTTCTTCTTGTAATTCTCTTAAATACTCTTCCATTAACCCTATTCCCTGTTTGAAATGCCCATGCTTACTAGCTAGGGTTGATGGCTGGTATCACTGTACTGAATATTAATTGACATCATTCGGAACTGGTATAATGAACACAGCAATACATAGCTGCACACCAATATAAGCTGCATACAACATTGATGTCAACATCACCATTAAAAGCAGCTGTGCGATATTCTGCAAAATATGTACATTGTATGAACATGAAAACTATTTAAACCTACTTTGCTCTAATACATACAGAGTCCACAAAATATTGTTCAGCTTTGCTCATTTTTTTTTTCTTACTCCAAGAACTATTGATTTCAAAGTGCCTCTAATGATCCCAAAACTATAGTGATTGTCATCAAGAATGAATGCACACAGTCATGAAATTGTTAAACTTGGCACTCAAGCCATCATGACCTTTTATCTTCACACTGATCAATATTCATAGATTAACTGTGTGATGTATAAATGTAATAGGTACCCATCACAGAAGGAAGGTTACAACAACACTTTGTCTGAAAGTATTCAAATCTCAGGGACTTAAAATGTATCAGACTATGACTCTGCCTTTTTTTCATCTGACATGATTTAGCATTTGAAGTCCAGAATAAACTTTTACATGTTGTAACATGCAAGAGATAAAACCTTTATGATGCAGCAAAATTTTCCAAAGATTTTTACGGCAGAGATATAAGTATCACAATTCTAACCCAAATGTAAGCAGTCTTCGTCTCATAGTTTGTCAGCACAACATTCAGAATCTGTTGTTGATGCAGCAAGACTATGGAGCTATTGGCTACAAATGGATGTTTCAGCTGACAGGGAAAATTTGCATGAAACAAACACAAATGAACAAAACAAAACATAAAAAATGACATGACAAATGGTAGCACGATTGAACAAAAAAAAAATCCTCAAATAATATAAATGGTCTTCAACATTCTTCAAAGGCAGTAATGCTACTCTACAAATTCTACTACACTTAATACAATAGGTTTTCCAGCATTTGCTTTTTACTGCCAATTAGAACTGGGCTGCCCTTATTAGCATTATGAGAAAAATTTCTCTTAGCAGTGGGGGGCAGTCAAGGTCTCTCTCATTCTCCCTGCTGTTACTCCTGAGAAGTAGTGCAGCTCTCATCATACTCATCATACATTAAACTGAGACTGCCGTCACATTTTTTCTTCAAGCTTGTTTTAAACCACAAGGATTTAGACCTAGATTTTATCCTCTTTGTCTGGCTACACGAGTCACTAGATCCAACAGGTGATCTGGGGGTCCAGAGACCATCAGAGTTTCTTTGATAGTCATTGCCCATCAGTCTCTGAACATCTACCTCAGAATCACTGCACAGCCTTGATCGGAAGTCCCGTTCTTGAGCTCTTGCAATAAAGTTTTTAGCCTTATGGGAACTGTCTGGATTGTGGGGAGGGGAAGGTGATATAGTGTTACTGTGCATTGAGATGTCTGGCACTCTGCGAAGTGTGTCACAAAGATCTCCATCCCTTGTACTTTCACTGGTTGTCAGGGTTTTCTTGGTATCTCCAGCACAGCTTTCTTCAACACCACTGACACAGCCCAAAGCAACAAACCTTGATACATGATCCGCGTCTCTTGAGAATTTATGGGATTCGGTGGGATCTTTGAAAACACTAGTTGGCCAATCCTTAGGCTTGCAAGTCTTGTGTGTTGCAGAATCCGATGCAGGTCTTAATTCTGACGACTGATCAAATGACTCTGTAACTAAGGTAGTTTGCGTAGCTGCCACCATCTCTGGACAAGACAGACTTGCAGGTGATGCTGCACATACAGCTGAGCAAGCTCTTTCAGATCTGCTGTTCAGACCATCCACATGTCTGTCAGTGCCTGATGAAAGTGGATAATATGAGTCATCAATGTCACTGAACGATTTACTCCTCCAAGAAGTAGGTTTGGACATGTGTAGATTAGCAAGCTTACTTTCAATAAGGTCCATGCAGGCATAAGGCATTGCTGAAGATCCCTGTTGACGTAGACATTTCAACACATGAGACTCAACAGTAGAGTCCACAAAGGGAATTCCAGTTGCATTGTCCATAAACCCAGCCATTACTTTCTTTGCTTCATGGGGAGATAGGAGATTGGAAAGCACTTCTGCATGGATGCGAATGTCAGCCATTAGGATCTCATATTTTTGACGATGAAGATGTATTTCAGATGTTGTTTGTGACTCCATGCCACGGACTGCTTCATTGATTCTTTTGAGAGCAGAAATGGTAGCATCCCTGATCTCAAGAAGAGGATGAATCAACTCCATTGCTTTAAATTTATTCACCTCTTTTGGGCTTTTCTCCATAGAGAGCATTTGAGACTTGATATCATGAAGTGCAGCATGAATATCTGTCCAAGGAACCATAGATGGAAAGCCATGCTCTTCCAATGACTCCAAAAGTGATGTTGATTCATCATCCTTGGGATCCTGAAACCTATCCTTTCTCAGCTGGTTGTTATGTAGATATGTTCTTCTGGACCTGCTTTTACCTCTTCCCCTACTTGCACGTCTCACATACATGTGACTGCTGTACGGTTTCTCAAGACTTCCAGGACACATTATTCCCCTCTTGTTGAACATGACACCATGACTATCGTAGGAGTGTGTGAGGGGCATACTTTTACTTCTCCGGTGTTTTCTAGAGGATCTTGAATGGGGCCCTGATCTTTTCACCTTTCTGGGTGGTTCTGATGTTTCATCACTTGATTTTTCAGAGTGGTGTTTCATCTTGGACTCTCTCCTAGATTCATCACTCTGGCTAGTATCAACATTGCTTTGACTTCTATGATGAGGGCTTTTGCTTCTTGTACTTTCCTCTGCTCTTGTTCTCTTGCCAAGACTAACTTCCACTGACTCACCAGTCCTACAACTTTCATTTTTCATGTCTGAAATTTGTGTTCCTTCCCAGGGAAGCATATCTCTGTTCACACCATCACACTCTTTTACAATGTTCTCAGAATGTGCACTACTGCCATCTTCCTTGCTACTGACATGTTTATAGTAAGATCCATTTGTATCATCTGAAACAAGGTTACCTGCACTCACTGAGGCATACAATGTTTGCTTTTCCTGCAGCTTGTGGTTTTCAGATTTGCAGGAGTTCTGGGATGGTCCAATCACAGATGGCTTCATACAAAAGCTATGAGACGATACTTCCTTCTTCCTTCCTGTATCTTGGGTACTCCCTTCAGATTCATTAATCCTTCTTCGCTTACTGCCCTTATGTGAATTGTCTACTTGAAAAACATTCTTTGAGTGTCTGCCTTTTCTCTTCTTCGACCTGGAGGATCTCCACTTTAGAGGTTTCAGCTCCTTGATTGGGTATGGACCTACAAATCGTCTGGGATCATAAATGCTTGACACAACGTCATCACTGTTCAGAGGTATTGGATATGGGTCAGTTGCATTTGATCTATCTTTGATAAGTGGCCGGCCATGAAAGTATTTGATACTTCTTTTCGGCTTTTTACTTGTTTGCCACTGGTTAACATGATCTTCCTCCCCTTTAGGACTTCTCACTTCAGTAGAAACTTCTGAATTATCAGGAGGTGCACTGCTACTAGCTTGGTACATATCATTCTCCACAGCACAAATGGAATGTGCAGCATTTTCCCCAGTGTCATTCTTTGCTTCATGGACCTCAGCTCCTTGAGTGGTTACATGGGGTGATTTCTCAACACTCTGGCCTCTTGGTGATCTCTGTGCTCTTCCGGAAATGTTGGTTTTCCCTGCATCATAAACGCCGTCATTTGGATGCCTCATTACTGATGTCATCAAAGCCTCTAGTGCCAATTCTAGAGCAGCACGGTGTGTGGGATTAACGGCAGTACTGATCTGAAACTGAATAGCCTGAACAGCAGCTACTTTCTCTGAATTCACTTTTAAGATCCCTTGGTCTTCACTAAACCAGCAGTTGTCAGGCAAGGAACTTTGTTTGGCTATGACTCCTTGGTAAGGCAATTTCTGGATATGGCATTTTCTCATGGAACGGCAATCCATTTCATCGCTGTCCACTACACTAAGATGATCCGATAATTGATCATTATCCTCTCTGCAATCCACAATATCCCCTTTAGTGTAACTTCTTGACTTATTCATAAGCTCTGACACTGGCACAGACAAATCAGAGCTTTGTTGACTTCTATCAGAACACACACTGAGCAGTCTTTCTTCAGCATTGACCGATGCATTAGATACATAGGCTTGCTTTTGATTCTTCTCACTGCATAAAGATGACAGTTCATTAGTCTTTTTACGACATTCCACATTATGGTAATTGCTGTCATCATTTCTATCAAAAAGAAGAGCCATTTTCTGCTCATCAGTACCATATGGCAAAGTTGCATCAAGTTGTGAAGTATCACTTTTGGTTGTGCAGTCACTTGTACTCTTGATACTTTCTACACCACTGAGATTACAGACAGCTTCAGTCTTTTCTGGGATATCTTCATGCCTGTTTGTCCGTTGGTTCTTAGAATAAGTTGACAAAATAATGGGAATTTGTGTTCGTGCTCCATTCTGAGCCAGATCATTTGCATTATCATCACTAGATGACAATCCTACATTTTCATAGGTTCCAAACTCTTTCCTGTCAACAGAAGATCTTGTCATTTGCTTTACAGTAACGGATGGTTTCACCTCACATATTCCATCCATCTGTGATGCTGGAACACCAGGAGCATGGTTCTCTTTGTTTTGAGGCAGACATGCCATTTCTTCTTCAGAATAGGCAGTGGTGGATTGTCCTTTTTCATGACCTTTTTGCTGCTCACATACTACCTCTTCCATGCCAGGACTTCTATGTTGTGTACATTCTTGACTTTGTGTAGGAAAGAACCCTACATCTCTCTTGTTCGAGTCTGGGCAGACAGAGGTATTTATACTTGCTAGTTCCAGTCTATCATCTGAAAACCACTCCAAGGTACTCTGTGAAGAACTTGGTGAGATGTCCATATCCACTACATCTAGATTGTCTAATTCCACTCTTGGAGAATGTTCAGGGAGCTTCAACTGGAGCTTTCCTACATCACGGTTTGCTTGACAAAATGCATCAGCATTTTGTTGGCTCTCTCGCTCATCCATAGTAAGTAACATACACTTGTGAAGCCTGATGTCACCTTTGCTGTTTTCTGTCATATGGTTGCCTACACACCTACTACTTTCATAACAGATGCTGGAATTTCCTTGGAGTACAGAAATGTGCTGTTCACTAACCTCATCATGTTCACCTACACTGCTCTTGGGTGTCTGATTAATTCTATCTGATTCATGGCTGAACTGCTCAGGTACCCTGCTCACTGAGGTATACACCAGTGGTCGATTTCCTAGACCCTCTCTAGTTAGGCCACGGTATGTCTCTGATGTATTCATGTGACAAACCTCATCATCACTGTGTGACCCATCAGGCATCATGGTTACTGCTTGTGCACGTATGGACACCGTATTGACTGGAGAACTGCTGGACTGAGTGGCGGTATTGGTCGATCCACACACACTCTGCAGATTTTGCCGAAGAGAAAAAGGGACAACTGGACTTTGAGTATTGCTGGTTGTTTCTGCCATGATGTCAATAGCAGGAGTTTTGTCTACAAATCTGCTACTCCCTTTGACTGCCAAATTACTGCTAGCACAGGATTGAGGCAGCATAGAAATATCACATTTTGTATGCCCATCAGTGTTGTCACTTATGTCACTGCTACCAACAGAAACCTCCTCTGGCAAATCCTTACCGGTATCCTCATCCTTCACACGATTAAGCTCTTTCTTGCTGACAAACAAAACATTATCTGGTTCTGTCTGTAATTGTGTGGGACTTGGCCCACTGTCCACAGCAATTTGAAGTCCATCTGGAGCAACCTGTGTGAGAGGGCAGAGTGAAACTTGGTCCTCCACCAGTGAGGATATCACTGTTAAGTGAAGCTGCTGCATATCATCTGCTGATTGTTCTTCTGAAAATGTTGAGACAAGTGGAACACTTCTTTCTAAAGTGTCATGGCTTTCATCAGATTTGACAGAGTCATACACAAGGATGTTGTTCTCTTCTTTAAGAGTTGACTTCTCATCACTAACACAGCTCTTTTCTGTTTCTTGTTTACATCTTTCAAGATTGGGATTGGTACTTCTTTGTTTCAAGGAAGCTTTCAAATCTGGAAAAGTGCAACACTGTACTGTGCTTTGCAGCGCACATTGTAGCTGGTCATTTTGCTTCTCCATGTTGCTGAAATCCACTGCACGAGAGTTCTTGCCAGCCAAGTGACTTTGTGCAGGTGTCAGATTGGGAATCTCCGTCATTGTGCAAGGTCTACTGTCGTGAAGCATGGTGTCCTCTTGTGTTTCTTCTCTGCCATCATCAGTAATATCTCTTATTGTGTCAAGAACCTCACTGGTCTCTATCATATTGTTCTTTACTGCAACAGCATTCTCCTCTGTTATCTCAAATGCTGATGTCATTTTGGAATGTTCATTCATCTTGCCGGTTGCATTGTCATTGTCTTCATCTAATGTGTCTTCAACAGCATGTGCCTTGGTTTGTGCAGACTTGGAACAAAATATCTCTTCAGCATTTTCTGTCATCATTCTGTCATCATTCAGTGTTGCATCATCTTTTCCTGATATTTCTTTCAGCTGTGTAGTCTTGTTAGCAAAATCTTTTTCTGACAAGCCCTTACCAACAGCTGCAGGAGCCCTTGCAGTCTTGGCACACCGTATTCCATCAAATTTTTCTTTCACATCATGATCTGTTGCAAAAGAATATTTTTTGTCATTTTCAGCTCTTGTAGATATTTCAGCACTACTATTTCCTGCACACGACTTAATGTTGTCCTTACTGATACCTTTCTCTACTGTTTTTGCAGCATCATGCACTTCACCTTTTCCTGGCATGGTGTCCAGTATCTCATCAGACCTTTTGTTGTTATCTGTGGTGATTGCTTCTATGAATGTCTCACAAGTGGGTCTTTCAGCACTTCCCTTTGCCTTGCCAGCATCCCTTGGATTGTCAATAGTGTGTGTGTTCACATCTTCAGTAGATGCTACCACACAGTCCTGAGCCACCTTATCAGTGTTGATGCCATCTGCTGTGATGCTGCTCCTCAAACAATCAGGATCACCAGTTTTGTCAGCCAGAACACCAAATACACGACTTTCCTGATATTGTAACTTACTGTCCAAATCTGAAGCTGAACTTACATGTGCCTTTGTCGTAAGACATGATTCGTTGCCATTTGTCAAACAGGGATCTCCCAGTCTGCTTTTCCTTTTGGATGGGATGTTGTGTGAAGGTGCTGTATTTGTATTCTTTCTGCTGTCTATTACAGTAGCTGATATTCCTTTGGCTGAAGAATGAGTCACTCCATCTTTGGGTGGCACACTGCTTGATCCTTTTGTCTGCTGTGATGTCCCAGCTCTTGATACTGATTTTGACTGCTGATGTTTTGCTCCTGCATTTCTCTTTTTGAATTTCTGCTTAGATGATTTGCTGGTAACATTCTGCAATGGCTTGGGTTTTGTCTTCCTCTTGCCCGGTGTGTTATGGCAGGAGAGTTTGTGCAGGCATGTTGATGGAACATTGCTCTTCCGCTTGTGTTTTGCTCCTCTACCCTTTTTAAGCGGATCAATGGTCACTTCCAATGTAACTTCCAACAAGTCACTGAACGATATCATTGATTCCTCTGCATCCTGTCCGGAATCTGCCTTCAAGTCCCTGAGTGCTTTGAATCGATCACTTAATCTTACACCAGTTCCCATCCTTCAGTCTTAAGCATAAGTTCCTGTAGGGTGTAGCTGGAAGTCTGTGTGATGAATGAATAAACCAGAAATGAACGCTACATGTAGTTACACACAAAAGGCTACATTATGATATCATGTACAGTGCACTCCCGTTATAACAAAATAATCCGGAGTGGCAGTTTTCTTTCGTCATACCAAAATTTTGTTGTAGCCGAAAAATAAAGTGTGCAAAGATATGCAGACAATAATTTTGAGATCTGAATTTTTACTTAAATGTTGTAACTAGAATTTTGTTTTAACTGTTTCCATTATAACAGGAGCACACTGCATTTCTCTTCGATAGTACAAACTCCTTTTCCAAAACCATTCCACAATAAGCAAATGCTCGAACTCTTCTCAATTTGTCTGATGCAACTTGGGACTGACAACAAATTTCAATATAGATTATATCACATACACCTGTATGTATCTTTTTTTTTTTTTTTGGGGGGGGGGGGAAGTGATCAATTGGGAATACGTATACATGTTGATTGTATGCAAATTTACCCTAATGTAGTAATCTAAAAGCCCTTGAAAAAGCTTGAAAAAAAAAATGACTACCATCAAGGAAAACAAAGAAACAAACAAAACATGACCATGATCATGCCACAATTATGCGTAGGCAAGGGAAGCAAGAAAAATAAAATGTGTCTTCTTGATGGAAATTACATTTACTCAGAAATGGTACCAAAGGTAAGAGATCTGCATACTGGCCCTGCAATGTTCTTGCCACTTGTCTATTATGCACCATTGGGTGATATTTCAGCATAATACTAATAGAAATTTGAACATAGGGAGTGAAACATGTGTTTCCGCAAAAAAGTATAAACAACTGTATACAGTACCAAACATGCTTGAAAACCAGACCATTGCTGTCTCTCTGACAATATCAAACTATACAGCCCAAATACTTTTGCCAAAGGTAATAGTGGGGCATTGCTGTTTGCCATTATTTGTGACAGCACATCCCAAAAACAAACTAACAAAACCTATCCACAAAACCCGATATTAAAATAGGTGTTCAGGTAAACGTAGTCAATTTTTAGCTTTTTATATCATCTGCAGATCATTTCTTCTATTCTATACAATTCTACAATTTGAAATAAAAACTGAATGGGTAATTGTCTTTTTGCAATTTTTCTAGAACACTTTTGTTCCCTTAAAGGGGGAATCCAATAGAAATATACAATGTAAGTTAGTCTGCTAAGAAAGAGTAAAATATTACGAGTTCAAAGGTATAATTTTGATCGAAATCGGATGAAAAATAAGAAAGTTATGACATTTTGTAGTTTCACTATTTTTGGGGAAAACAGCTCTGGAACAGTCAATATGAATATGCAAATTGCAAAAAGAGCATGTAATTCCCTCATAACTTACCATATAGTTTAAAATATAAAAACATAAAATTTTGACATTTCCAGTTTTTCATTCAAACGCAATTATGCCCATGGCTCACATACTTGTACATCTAACTGACCACTATTCCGAAGTTATTCAACCAGGAATAACATGTTTCAGACTTCAATGACAGAAACATTGAATTTTTGTAATTCTTTTTTTTTTGTACACAATCAATGGAAAATTGTGAGGGTATGACATGATTAGATCACTCATTTGCACATATCCACTGTACAAGAAGTGTTTTGCAGAAATAAGCAAAACTTCAAAATGTCTTAACTTCCTTATTTTTCATCCGACTTCAGTCAAATTTTTACCATTGAACTCGTAAGATTTTACTTTTTTTTTTTTTTTTTTTTTAAATCAGACTGACTTATATTTGGACTGGATTTCCTCATTAATGTAATGTTGTGATTAGGTATTAGACTTTTAGTAACATTCAATGCATGGAGCACTGCTGGGTGACATTAAGCACTTGAATACCTGGTTACTCTTCAATACAGCATCAATGTCCTGCTAATACATGTTACTTATGTTCCCTTTCTACACACACACACACCAGGGACCTACTACACTTGGACGTTCATCGCTTCTTAATTAATTTATGCACCTGTTTCCCTGTTTGTCAAAAGTGGCACAAAAGCATTCTAAACATGCTTTCCTGCATTGATCTTATCATCACCCCGACCAGTGGCGTAACTACGGGGGGGCATGGGGGGGCACGTGCCCCCCCCCCCAATCCGCTGGTAAAAAAAAAAGAAAAAAAAAAGAAGAAAAAAAGAAAAAAAAACCTACCAAGATGGTAATTCAATGGTTAGTAAACTGCTTTTGAAATCGACATGAAAGGATGATCAAGAAAAAAGATATTTTTCTAAGATTTCTTTAAACCATATAATTTAAGAGGTATTATAGTGAAACATTGTTCAAAAAGCCCGGAGACGACAAAAGATTGTGATTCAGTGTGATTCCTGGTTGGCATTTTGAATACAAGCAGGATGTGCGCAGTGTACTCAGAACATCGGAATGGCAAAAAGAGTCGCTGCAATGTTGCGCAATGTGATGTTTGATAGGTTGTACACATTTGCTATCAAAGCTTGATCATTGATTTTGCAGTGTTGCTTTACATACTAGTCTATATCAAAATGCCTTGCATTGCCAATAATAAGACTTGACCTTGGCTATTTCCTAACTTTTCCATCTATATTGATATGAAACACACGACAAACACAAACAAATTAGGGGATGCTCTATATAAAGTGCAGATTTTGGACATCCTTCTCCCGCTTGGTCACTTCGACGCCCCCTCGCTGGTCATACCTCCCCAATCATGAACATAAACCGACACCCTTGACTACCAGTGGCGGATCCAGGGGGCGCACCGGGCGCCCCCTCCCTCCAAAGCGAAAAAAATATATATGTAGCTACAAACGACAGTTTTTGGACTGTAAAATGTCAAAATTTTCAAGCTCGCTCGCTTCGCTCGCTCGCATTTAATCGTTATGCAATTCTCCTGATGTTGCTGTCAGTAATTGCCAGCAGTTGTGCCTGGTGCGCCCAGGCCCTCTCCTTAATTTCCAAAGCGAAAAAATATAGCTAAAAACGGCAGTTTTGGGACAGTAAAATGTCAAAATTTTCAAGCTCGCTCGCTTCGCTCGCTCGCATTTAATCGTTATGCAATTCTCCTGATGTTGCTGTCAGTAATTGCCAGCAGTTGTGCCCGGTGCGCCCCCTCCCCTTAATTTCCAAAGCGAAAAAATATAGCTAAAAACGGCAGTTTCGGGACTATAAAATGTCAAAATTTTCAAGCTCGCTCGCTTCGCTCGCTCGCATTTAATCGTTATGCAATTCTCCTGATGTTGCTGTCAGTAATTGCCAGCAGTTGCGCACGGTGCGCCCCCTCCCCTGAATTTCCAAAGCGAAAAAATATACCTAAAAACGGCAGTTTTGGGAACATAAGATGTCAAAATTTTCAAGCTCGCTCGCTTTGCTCGCTGGCATTTAACCGTTAATATGCCATTCTCCTGATATTACGGCCAGTAATTGCCAGCAGTTGCACCCGGTGCGCCCCCCCCCCTGAATTTTCAAAGCGAAAAAATATAGCTACAAGCGGCAGTTTGGGGACTGTAAAATGTCAAAATTTTCAAGCTCGCTCGCTTCGCTCGCTCGCATTTAATCGTTAAGCCATTCTCGTGATGTTACTGCCAGCAACTGCCAGCAGTTGCGCCCGGTGCAACCCCCTTAATTTCCAAAGCATATATATATATATATATATATATACATACATATATTATTATATATAGCTACAAACGGCAGTTTGGGGACTGTAAAATGTCAAAATTTTCAAGCTCGCTCGCTCCGCTCGCTCGCATTTAATTGTTACGTTATGCAATTCTGATGTTGCTGCCATGAGGTGCCCCCCCAATGTCTTGACCCACGGTACGCCACTGACCCCGACAGCCAGCCTGGATAAAAACATGATGACGCTATGAGAAATCTAAAAACTACACGCGCAGAAGATAGTAATTCTCATAAATCATGAAAAATGTAATTTCATTTGCGAAATAAGCAGGCTCAGCCTGGCCTTTTCTCACTGTAAACGCAATCTGGGACAAATGCGTTACCAAATTGCAACCGCCGCGCTCCCAGTAATTATCGTTTGTTTAGAAGCAGAGCGCTACTTCGACAAAATATTGAAAGGTTTGAATTAAAAGCCCAGGCCAAGCCCTCCACTGTAAACGGACGGAATTGCGGGGCCGAGTACCGCAACTGAGGCCGGGCTCGGCCCCGCCTTGCACTGTAAACAGAGTCATAGACCCCGTTTACAGTGCGGGGCTGGGCCGAGCTGCGGCCGAGCCGCGGCCGAGCCCAGCCTCAATTGTGGGGCCAAGCCCCGCAATTTTGTCCGTTTACACTGCCGGGCTCGGCCGCGCTTTTAATTCAAACCTTTCAATACTTTGTTGTAGTGGCGCTCTGCTTGTAAACAAACGCAATTTGGTATAGTCTGGTTTTCAGACCCTTTGCCAAGTGGATTCCGTGGCGACGAAGTCTCCATTTGGGCAAAGGCCTTTGCCGAAGGAAAAATCCTTTGCAGGACAAAACCACCTTAAACTATACTAGTTTTCGACGTTGAAGGGGTCATATCCTGAATAGCAAAATAGTACAGGCAGAGGGTCTGGAAGCCAGACTAAAATTGGCCGCGCATTTGGTGTCACATGGGTTAAACCAGAGTCGGATATAATCACACATGCCACTTACTGATCTAGTATCTCAACCAATCTGTAGTGTTTATTCAAACACAACAACCCTCAGGACTTCACAACTTCAAAATATCGTTAACGTGTATCTCATCAACTGAGTTGCACATTCGTGTACACGAATTTTGATTCTCAAATCCATACACAAGTACCTTATGGGATATCTCAGGTTCCTGATATGAACCTGCCGTGATATCTTTACATCAATAACCACTCCGTCGCCCTTACTACTGTTACAACTGTTGCAGTACGTCGTTACACCACTTCTGCAACTCACCTTTCACTTAGGGCGAGTATGGGACCTAGCTAACTAACATGGGCTAGTATACTCATGTTTTACACGATTCGATAACACTTGTACCACTTCCTCAAAAAAGAAGGGGGGTAGAAATTATAATTGTAACTATACACACGGGTAATCGTTACTCCATTAACATCTATATACCACCCCCACTTATATGGTCCTAGTGGTACACATGAAGCGACTAAATATCCTCCTACTGATATATCATTAAGTGTTTAACTTCTAAGTTATCTACGTTATCGAACAACAAAAAAATATATATATTCACTCAACCTTCTCCAAATGCTACAAAAAGAGCATCACAATGGAGCATCAAATGCTCGAGCTTACTATACACGGTTCCTCAAACAAACTTCCAGGTACATCACTCACAATTCGCCATAGGAAGGCGTGTACGTGAAAGGGACATAAACTCAACAAGCTCTTGCTGAGCTAATAATCATTCGGGCTTCTTATCCCTTTATCTTGTCAGTTATGCACACACACACAAAAAAAGGACACCTCACGGTCGCACCATATATGATGAAAAAAAAAATATTGTTGACGTGTATCATAGGTATTAATGAACATCTCACTCCTCTCCAAATTGCAACGTGATGAGCCAACTCAAATATAATCGGGCGTATAACATCGCCAGTTAACTTGTTTGGCCACTGTTCCTAGTACCGTACATGAAATATCCAGTGTTCAATTGTCAGTGTACATCACCAATGTTGCTGGACGCGAAAAAGCATACAGAAGTGTCGACAGGCGGATTGAAGAGCGTAGTTTTGCCAACGTTCAGCACATCCAGTGAACTGGTTTTCCACTGGCCGGTATCGTAGTTGACAGCAGCCTTCACCGCATCTGGAATGGCATTGCCGACTTTGGGGCGAAGTCCCGAAACCCAGTTGCCATTGCTGGTTGTATGGACAGTATTCTTCTCCATGGAGAGGAAAAAGAACCTTGGCTTCAAGTGGTCCAGACTGGCTTAAAAGAATTAATAACTGGCGAGGTTCTGCTACGACTCCTCCTTCGACCACATCCCTGCTCAGTCTGTCACACACTTAAAATATTCTTACCCTATCATGTACAAAACTACACAATGTACTACATAGAAACCCTGGACGGCTCGCCCGCGGAATCTAGCACCTGTGGAAATTCCACCCTTTTGTCGCATCGCTTTTGTCTCGTCGCATTCCCCACACAGCTTTCTGCAGTGGGTTATAAAAAAACACACTCGTCATTTTGTTACAACACAAATCGCGCTTCATCACATTTCAACGCACTTATACTACACCAGCAATGGCAACTGTTCCTACTCTATTCACTGGTATATATTCTAATAAAACAGAAACAAAAAACCAAATACATTTCTCCTGTGACATTTGGCCCAGTTTGCGTTTACACCGAGAAAAGGCCGGGCTCGGCCGCGGCGAGACCACCTCCAGAGCGTGGCCAAATGCGCGGCCAATTTTGGCCCGGTATTTGGCCTTTTGCGCGTTTACACCGAAATGAAGGAGGGCTCGGCCGCGGCCGAGCCGCGGCCCAGTCCCACACTGTAAAATGGAGTCTTAGAGAGACCTTCGTTTCTAGTCCATGTGTGTAATAGGTCCGTGCACACACAAAAGAAAAAGAAAAGTGAGAGCAAATCAAGAATGTGAATACCAACTACATACTAGATACTGCCTGGCAGGTGAGGGACTGCTTAGTATACAAAGACAGGAGAGAAATATCTCACCGAGAAGAATCATGCAAACCTTCTAAATGGCTGAATACCCAGGTGGCACTGAATGGCAGCTCACTGCTGTGCACAGATTACACTGTACAATACAAATGTACAAACAAACACCTGTTTGGTGCTTGTGGATTAGTGTCAAAGAAAAGCCGCTCCTTACACGTTGTGGTAATGTAAAAGTGGATATTTTGGGGCGACTAATTTTTCACGCTCGACCGGGTAAGAAGATTTTTGTGTGTCTTTAATTCTGTGGAATCAAGACATCAACTACAGGAACATATGGCAAGCAAAAATATTTGCATGCTTTTATTTTCGCACTAGTTACTGGTTGCACGAAATGCGCAAAAATTTTAACACCGTGACAATTTCCACTTACACAGTAAGTTTGGGCATTGGACTCTTCAATGTGGATGAACACA
Source organism: Diadema setosum (assembly GCF_964275005.1). Taxonomy (NCBI): domain Eukaryota; kingdom Metazoa; phylum Echinodermata; class Echinoidea; order Diadematoida; family Diadematidae; genus Diadema; species Diadema setosum. The sequence goes on from NC_092689.1 coordinate 45,281,692, forward strand.
AAGCGTATTAATTGACATGATGCACACAAGGCTAAATATTCCACTATTGAACATTAACGGTTGTTTTACAATCACGGTACGCACTTCAAATTTGCAGATTATCGGCATCCTTCAAAAAAAAAAAATTAAATGTCATACATTCATGCAAAATCTGGTGTGGCATATTATTAGTCCCAGTCACCTTCACTTTAAACAATGAAAAAAACAAAACAAAACAATTAGGCAAAGCTCTCTTTGGGGCAAATTATTTGTATAGGGCCCCGTTTTTTTGCTCCTCTTTCTTTCTTTCAATCAACAACAAAGCTCTCTAATTCTTCAAAATATGTCAAAATGCATCATTTTGGGTCATCTTTGCAGTCTCATCTGATTTTTTTTTAATGTTTGAGAAAGTGCATCTATTTTGTATGATACCAATCACCACAATGCAATGATATAACATCAAAATGAACAACTGAAACGTGGACATCTGAAATGTGTATGACTTGAGATATTTTGAGCATACAACTGTAGGTTAAAAATTTGGTAAGAAGCATAAAAAAGATGCTCTTCCATCCAACAAGAGACCCGTGGGTCTAGCGCTCACCTGAGTATCGCAAGTTCACCTTTCACGCAGTCAGTAATCTAAAGTATTCACAGCTCTACTAAAATTTGACCAGGCATTCTCAAGTAGAAGATGAAAATGTACAATAAGGGCCCAAATTTTTTTAAGATTCCTTAATTTGGGGGGATTGGGGCCCCCTGGGGCCCTCTGGGTGGGGCATGGTGCCCATTTTGATAAATTGAGATCCTGACCCCCTAGGGATGCTACCTGCCAAGTTTGACGAAAATCCATCATGAGGTTTTCAGGAAGAAGATGAAAATGTACAATTCAGGCCCCCATTTGGACCTTCCCAATCCCCCCCCCCCCCCCGCCCCCAAGAGGGGCACCCCTGGATCTGTTATGAACAAACTTGAAACTACAGTCATTAATGTACTCACTCATAGTATTATCTTAGCTCTATCACTTCTGGTTCTAGAGAAGAAGATTTTTAAAGATTCCTTCATTTTGGGGGGTTTGGGCCCCCTGGGGGCCCCCTGGGTGGGGCATGGTGCCCATTTTAACAAATTGCGTTCCTAACCCCCTAGAGATGCTACCTGCCAAGTTTGATGAAAATCGGTCTTGGGGTTTTCAAGAAGAAGATGAAAATGTAAAAAGTTTACGCACAATGGACGACGGACGAAGGGCGATCGCAATAGCTCACTTGAGCCTTTGGCTCAGGTGAGCTAAAAATGTCCTCTTCAAAAACAGTTCATTTTTTTAAGGACTTTAGGACTTGAAGTACATTGTATGAGATACCCTCAGCAAAGCCTTACTCATATCCTAAACTTCTGAAGTATTTGTTTTACCTACACGTGTTTAATTTCCAGAAAGTGCACATTAGAACTTTGACGATTTTAAATTAGATTCAAATTTTAAATTGGGCCTGATGCCTATCCAAATTTTAAAAGAATGTGCTCTCTTCATGCAATCTTTCTGTAAGTGCAGTCAACTTTGTCTAAGTTGATCTGGATGGGACTGATTGGGAAAACATGATGACTTAGGCGATATTCATTTTTTGCGCATGTTTAAGAATAATCAACTGACTAGGTAAGCATTGTCCCTACCACAAAACGGCAGCATCGTGCAGCTCCATTTCATTCAGCCTGGCGGGATTACAGATTGCCCCAGGGACATGGGCATTATGAATGCAAAGACTCAGCAGGAGAAAGAGGAGGACTCAGATTATATTTTTGATGCACTTTTTCTTGAAAAGACAGCAAACCCTTGTCCTAATAACATATCAGGCCTGACACAAAAATCTAAGCAACTGTTTTTCCTCATAAAAGAGTGAGGTGTTTAAGTAAATAACACTATTGTCTCTCTTGGCCTCAACAGACAGAAAGCCATCGATGGCTTGTCTAGATACAACATGTACCATGCTTTTGTACACTCTTTAAATTTTTGGAAAATACATGTATGTACCTAGCATGTATATGACTGTTTGCACTGAAAAATTGATATTTTGGAGTGCTAGCCACCAGATCTATACAAGTTCTTCTGTTTTGTGACTGGAATCAACACCCCCCACACAAAAGTAACATCAGCTGGACATCCCTTGTTTTCATTCGTGCATGATAATAATCTAATCAATTCCCTGTATTGTTTGTTGCAGATTTCAACCCTGAAACAACTAATGTGAGAGTTGGAGATGGGATACAAAACTCAAAGAAGCAATCAGCAGGCTACAAACACTGTTTACTCAACTTTATAACATCATAAAGAATTATAAAGCCATGTGTGAACAGGGTAGCAAATTGATTCTCTTTGTCATTTCCACACAATGAACATTTGCTTTGGCGGAATTCCTCAAAGCACAGTCTGCAGCACGATGTTGGTTTTGATTCATATTGATGATGTACATGGGGTTACAAAGTCTCCACATTAATGTCAAACTATTTGCCAACGACACTAAATAATAATATATGACTGATAATAATTTCAGTGATCAGGGAACACCTTCAGGATGATCTACTAGGGCCTCAGGGGCAGCCACATCATACCCTCACCAAAAACAAATATCAAGTTGAAGAACCTACATGCATAGTACATCTGAGCATTGCTAATAACCTATAGTGCATGCCTCATGTTGTTTCTTACCAAAAGTAATTTCTCACATCAGTTATGATCGAATTTCTTGGGTGAAACTCGCAGCGGTCAGAGTACTGCTACACAAATAGTGGCTGCAGAACCAGAAATCTTCAAATACACAGCAAATAGCTTGCTTTATAAGAGGTCTAGATTTTTATTACCAGATGGTTGTTTGCCCCCTTCTCCCCTCTCTCTCTGTTGTGTGATCCACTCATTACTTGAACCATGGAGCTACAACTTGGATAGACTCTTCAATTCATAGTCATACCAGGGAGGTGTTTAGAGAAGGGGAAGAAACTAGAATCTCTCCTTTGTACCCATGCTCCTTGCACAAAGAAATATTTATGCTCTCTATTGCAGGGAGTACCTTGACAAAAGACAGCAATTAGTCATTCCTCAGTAACAATAGACTTCGCAAGCAGCATTTTGCTGCCCCTTTTTTATTTTTTGCAGCAACTATATCGTGCGAAGAGAACAGGACAAGTGAAGCAAAATCAACAAAAGATTGTGCTTGTTTAGCTGTAATGCTATTAACTCTTTACGTGCCATGTTTGCATGTCCGGCTCAGTCGATGGTGTGCCAACTTCGTATAATTCTGCTCAAACGCACAAACCCACCCAAACTGATCGATAAATCGCCAAATTTCACAGTACATTGAAAGCATTTCTCGCGATTCCGTTCCTCTCTCATTTAGCTTGCATTTTATGTGGTCATTGACTATCAAGCAGTAATCATTACTGGATTTGCGTGTAAATTGAAAGTTTTTGTTACTGTTTTGTGTGCAAAAGTCATGCTTTTAACAGTAATGTAGCTACTGGTAATGTGGAAGAAAAACAGTCATAGATTTGTCATAAAATAATACATCAAATCAAAGCTTGGTATTTTCTCCACAACTTTACTCACTATTTGTCCACCTCAACAGAAATCTATTTTTCGAAAGGTTACACAGACTTGAAAAAGAGAACGTTATCTCAAAACATAACTAGGTTTGCGTATCAGAATAATGTGGCACACAGGGGGTTTCCACCATGGCAATGCAGAAACACACATTAGCGAATTACCTTACGAGATCTGAAAGATCATCTTGTTAAATCAAATTTGACAAAACTCTTGATTTGTCTACCTGATTTCACTTTGGATATCACAACGTGCATATGGTGGCAATTATTGCCCATTGCTTGATATAATGTCTGGTAATAGTAAAATGGGATGGGCAAGATTTCATGAACTGATTTTAAACTCTTTATGCGCCACAGCGAAGACCCTCTGTGTGCCACATTATTCTGAGACAGCAATGTAGGCGTGCTTCGGGAAAACATTCTGTTTTTCAAATTGATGTGACTTTTAAGTTACACTGGTCATGCAATAAGTAAAGTAGTTAGAGAAAAATGCCAAGCTTTTTCTAAGATGAAAATTTTGTGACAACTCTATGTTTACTTTTCTTTCAAATGACAGGTATGTATTATCCAAGCAATGTATTGTGGCATTTGGCGAATTATCAATTGCTTTGGGCGGGTCATATGTTTGAGCAAAATATGCAAACTTGGCATACCGTCGAGTGAGTCAAGAGTGCGAGCATGTCACTTTGACCCCGTTTACAGTGCAGGGCTGGGCCGAGCAGTGGCCGAGCCTGGCCTCAATTGTGGGGCCGAGCCCCGCAATTCTGTCCGTTTACAGTGCCGGGCTTGGCCCGGGCTTTTAATTCAAACCTTTCAATATTTTGTCGTAGTGGCGCCGTGCTTGTAAACAAACACTATTATTGGGAGGGCACCTGTCGCAATGTGGTATAGTCTGGTTTCCAGACCCTCTGCCAACTGGACTCCGCATTTGGGCATTTGGGCATTTGGGCATTTGGGCATTTGGCCCAGTTTGCGTTTACAGTGAGAAAAGGCCGGGCTCGTCCGCAGCCGAGCCACGGCTGAGACTACCTCCAGAGCTCGGCCAAATGCGCAGCCTATTTTGGTACAGCATTTGGCCTTTTGCGCGTTTACAGTGAAATGAAGGCCAGGATCGGCCGCGGCCGAGCCCTAGTTTGCAGGCACAAACCCTTGTTGGTCGTAAAGGAGTCTGCGCCAAGACTACTACATGCACCACTTTGGCACTGTCCTATAGGCCCTGTGTTGAAGCTTCTCCCAAGGAAGGAGAGGCTGCAGTGCAGTGGTGCGTGTATTAGTCTTGGCATATGCAGACTCCTATACGACCAACAAGGGTTTGTGCCTGCAAACTAGCCGAGCCCGGCCCTTTCACTCACTGTAAATCGTACACGGGGTCATAAAAAGTTAACTACCATGTGAAGACAACATGCTGAAGGCAAACTGAAGAGAAAGTGTCCATAGATCTATGAATTCTTTCAAATCTAACTTGGATAAGGCCTGGCGCTCAAGTACAGACAAATTCGATCCAGACAAGTCCTCTCCTAATTCCACCTCCAATGAGAGGGTGCTCAGTTGCCCACTAAAGTTACATCATACAAAAGACATCCACTGCTGAAGCAGCAAAAGAGGCAAACAAGCATTGTATAATTCATGCTTACAACCAAATGTGGAGTCAACCCATTCCATACTGTAGCCCTGTGTTGTGCATTATCATAAATGTCAAGAGTTCAGTTTTTTTTTTTTTTTTTTTTTTTTTTTTTTTGGGGGGGGGGGGGTAGGTGAGTGGGCAGCCCAAAAATATCTGAGAAAACCCCCCCCCAAAAAAAAACAAAAACAAAACAAAACAAAACAAAAAAAGCAAAAACAAAACAAAAGCCAGACTTTAAAGCAGAAATTGTTTGGTCTAAAATAAAGACACACCAACACCTGCTGTATCTTACCTTAGTGTGAGTAAGACTATCCCTACTGGTACTCTAATTTCCAGTGGACTGTAATGGAAATTTCCAAAGGACTGTATACTCGACAGGTGAATTGTAATTTGTTGAAGAAGCTGCAGGAATATGATAGGAGGGAGATGAAAGGTATAATTACCTATTTGCAGATAAAATAAAAACCTAGCATTAGTGCTTTAAAGTAGTTCTAAAATGTGAGTTAGAGATAGAAACAAACACTGTAAAGATATGAATTGGTAAAATTGATGTTAAGTATTGTTAACTACACAAATTGTGAACAATAGTTATAATAAAAATGTTTCCAGATTACACCATCTAGAGTTACAGTTTATTGAGAAAAATATAAATCTGGATATCTCCATATATTTTAGGCTTTATTGCAAAATCTTAATATGATAGGATGTTTTGTGGCACAACAGACCTACATATTTATGCATTAAATGCCATATCGTGACAATTTTGAAATCACTGTTCCCAAAGGTAACAGGACCTTTAATCTCAAGAAGAAAAAGAAGAAGAAGAAGAAAAGGAGGACCTTTCCTGGACTGACTGTCTACTATTAGTATTATGCCAGAGTCATGACAAATAAAACCCTTGAGGCCAAGGGCTTCGGATGAGAAATTTGAGCTTTTGTTTCAAAGGGGTAAAGTTCAGTTAATCCAGGCTACTGCGCACTCACAACTAGAAAGTGCTCAGTCTAAAATAAGATGCAGAAACTTGGGATCTAGCACTCCAGGACCTGCACTGTGGTACAAATGCTAGGGAAACTACAAGTTGAGAGCAACTGATCAATTTGCTTTTTTTTTTTATTTATTTATTTTTTTATTTCATTACAGGAGGAAAATCTCAGAATTCAGCTGATCTGATATCAGGTAGCTCTTGGCCTTGCTCTAAACATGTGCTGGCTTCTTGTAAAAGTTAAAACCATTCATGCTCCACAAAATCTATAACCTAGATCTCCATCTCTAACCAGCTCCATTCCAGTGTCTATCATTTCCGCAGCTTCTTTGGCAGACATGACCACATTCTGAGCTCAGGAGCAATCATAAAATTATAAATTAGTTTTACCTACCAACCTACCTTTACCAATGGATAGGATACCCAAGATGGGTGTTATTGACCTTCTACCCATGAACTGTTCAAGGACCTGGACCCACATGCTAAGCTAAAGCATATTATAGACAGCTTGCTTTTGGTAGCGCTCAAAAAATAATCTGCCATCACTTTGAATTTTCTTGCAATACTAGCACATCAAAAGGGTCTACCAAGAAACTTATCAGGGTGAAACAGTTTCCAGAATGAGGAGTTGTTTTGAAGTATTTTGAGATCAAAAGTGTAGATTAATTTCAATATTGTATTAAGTGAAGGCTGTAATTCCAGAATAGCCCTCCAATACAGCACTGTGGGGCTGTCATAGAACATTATGTGATGATAGCTTGTGCCCTTGAATGCGATTCACTAATAATAGTGCAGAGGATTGCTGTGGTCGATTTATCGATGACGAAAATCTATTAATGTAGCAACCATGATAGGGTAAGTTCTGAGATTGTGGACTTCCAATTCCAGTGAACCTTTTTAGCTAATATTTTTGTCGTTATCCAAATGAAACCGTGTCATTTACAACATTATTCCACACATTTGAAAATGCATTCATGTACATTATTCCACACATTTGAAAATGCATTCATGTTCATGTAGGCCTACATGCATTCATGCACAAAAATTGACAGTTCTGCAGGTAGAGACCAGACTATACGAGAAGTATGTTTTGTGCTTAATTCAAACTATTCTTTCTAGGAAGCCACTCAAGATCTATACACTTTGAATATCCTTGCAGTGTATAGCATGGATGATACAACTAAGGATTTGTGTCTGATGTATGCAGTGTATAGCTGGATGATACAACTAAGGACTTACCTTGTAGTGTGCGTGTCTGATGTACGGTATGTATAAAAATTTACATCAGACACAAGTCCTCAGTTGTATCATCCTTGACCGACAAGTATGTCTAATTCCGCGAAAAACTTCTCATTTATAGTAACGACATTTGCAGGGCTGCCAACTCTCGCTCATTGAGAGTCAGACTCACTCATTTTGGTCCTTTCTCACTCTAAAACTTTATTTCATTTGCATGCACTTCTATTGATCTCACTCGATCATTTGACTCCTTTAAAAGCATTGGCCTATGATGGGAGTCTCACTCTCAACTAGTTTCCAATGTTGGCAGCCCTGCATTTGCTGGGTCAGTTTTTAGAAAAACTGACCCAGCAAATGTCATTACTATAAATGAAAAGTTTTTCGCGGAATTAGACATACTTGTTGGTCAAGTATCATCCATGCTATACACTGCAAGGATGTGAATACTAGTGTACGTTGGACAGGGGGGTAGGCATATTACTAGATAAGCTAGTCGTACATGTAAGGAACCTAGCACTTGTGCAGGAGAGTCCATCTCTCAGAGCCAGGTTTGTAGTAATCATTACATTTACTGTTAGTGTTACATTTGCTGTTTAAACACTCTTTTCACTACACTGTTTCCTGTGCTCCACCATCCCAGCTTTGCTCTTTGGTTTTAGTCGCTGCTTTCATTGTATAGATTCTCTAGGTTCTACAATACTGATTACTACATGCCATTTGACATTGGTCACTGCGCATTCACTGAAGCATTCAAGAAATCGAACAAAAAAAAAATTAATCGCACTGGGATTACCTTTTAACTTGGCATTATGTCGAATGGCAGCTGACTTGTTGAGAATAACCAGCGATTCCCTAGCTTTGACATCTGGATTCGGTTTGACAGTTCTGTTATAATACATGTAGCGATGGGCCTACTGTGTACTGTCGGCAGGCGATGAAGCAGCATCGCGATCCACCCACGTGCACCACACAGCTTTCAACCATGTACACATAATCTATGACGATGTTTAGTTACCTAGTGAGTATGTGGAGCATGCATGATGTTCCGTGCTGGTGGATGCCTCGTCCTGCCCTATCAGTCACCACTGTCTGACTCTTATCCACGAATAATTGATAGACACACCCAGCAACCGGAGCTAGCTCGTCAGGATACAAGATTCATCAGGCAGTGCACAAAAACAAGCACACTGTTATCTGAAACTGTGCAGTGTTGCCCGATATGAGCTCGGCTACTCGGTCACCAAAAGCCTTCAGAATAGTTCCATCTTTTGCATTACCAATATGAATTAATGAATAGATGGATAGATAGGCCTAAATAATTAATAAAAACATGTATGGAATTTTGTGAAGAAACCTTTAATGGCTACTTTGATATCATTATTTGTTATTTAGCAGCATTCTATTTAGAGTGTGTTGGACTTCCAGGGCATCATAAAAAAACAACAAAAACCCAGACTTGTTTGTTCGTTTGTTTTTCAATTCAAATCAAATCAATTCGAGTTTATTGTTCATTTTGTTTGCATGAATACACATTCAATCGGTACATACATAGAATGCATACAGACAGAACAAACATTAGATCTATACATAGAGATGATAGACATATAAGAAATATGCATAAGTTTGGCAATAATATCAATAGGGCCTATCTATTTTGGAAATATGTACAAAACATCAGAGGTAATATTTATCTGTATAGGCCTATATGCCTATATGCCTATATGAGTCAACATCGCGTTGCATGTATAAGAGCCTAATGCATGGACGGCGCCACGTTTTCAAAAGTGGGATGGGGGTGGGCCAGGGGGGGGGGGGGGAGGCACTTTCGGATTTCATGAGCTAAACAAGGAAAAAAAAAATCTTCGACGCATCTTTCACATTCCACTTCCGGGGAAAAAAAGGAAAAAAAAAGAAAAAAAGTGTGCGTGTGTGTGTGTGTGTGTGGGGGGGGGGGGGGGGGGGCAAAGTGGTGACACCCTATGTATTCCTATGTATACTGGTGTAAAAAAAAAAAAAAAGAGTATGTGTGTGTGTGTGGGGGGGAGGGATCCCCCTTGCCCCAATGTCATTGTGTGTGCACGATTTGGTCCACCATCACTCATACGGTACAACATAGGCCTATATGATTGACCCTGCCTATATATTTACGAAAGTTTTACACATTTCTGTTTGCTTGTTTCAATATACAATTTGAAGTTTGATATTCCTGATACAATGACCGGAAGTAATATCAAAATATTCTACATTGCAATAGGAACTAGGCCCCATGTTGACAAACCTACATAGCTCGTGGTTCATATACATGATTCATATACGAGCTCGTGGGTGCGCACTCCCATTATACCCCGATATACATTCTACACACACAGAAACACACACACACACACACACACACACACACACACACATTGTATAGCTATATATATATATATATATATATATATATATATATATATATATATATAAGGTATATTGCAGACTTTTATTAAGCCTATTATAGTGCAGAGATTAAAAATCACCAGTAAAAAGAGTTACGGTTTTACATTTCACAACACACTTTGAAGTGTAATTCTCATTGTAAATGACATGCCATTTTCTAAAATTAGAGTGAGCTCATCCCATGAACTGGAACTGTTCAGAACCGAGAGCACAACATGAATTTACAGCACAGTAAATCGATTTTGAAGTAGAATTCAACTTGAACTGTATTATAAAGCAGTATATGATTGAGCGACGGAGGAATTCAAAAAACATACATGCACACACCACAGCATGCACGATGTTGCTATCTTACACTGATGACATCATGCAGTTACTTCATCTTGTTTTTATTTTTGTTCAGCTATATCAGGGCCTAATCGATATATACATACAGATTGTTCCACTGTATTATTCTGCCACACAGGCAAGCAAGGTATAGGTATACTGACGGTATGGTATTGTAAAGGGTATTACTTCCTTCTTCTCGTTTTTGTCCTTTGCAAGATGGACACATTATTTATATGGTATACCCTGTGAAAACGTCAATGTCTCCACGTGTCTTACTTCAGAGTCATTGTTGGCACAGTTATATTGTTACACAGCAAAAAGTCCGGTGTTAAATATGAAACACCGAGCTGGTGTTAATTTTCCGGTGCTCATTCATGGTGTTAGATTAACACCTGCGGGTGTCATTTCAAAATTTAAAATTGTTTTTGAATAGTTTCTTAGTTACTGCACTTCGTGTTAATTTTGAACTTCAACAAGACGATAAAGAATTTTCCGATAAAGTACTTGATTTTTGGAAAAATCTGTAAATACATTTACACCACAGTAACACCAGTTGGTGTGGTCCCCTATTGAAGCTGGACGGGTGTTATACCATTGAAATCAACACCACCAATATCAAATCAACACCATGCGGTGTCATTATTGAACTAACTCTAGCGCAGTGTCAAAAATATCACCAGCCACAGTGTCAAATTAACACCACGAAGTGCCAGGCAAACACTTTTTAACACCGTCACAATACATGTTCTACACCTGTGGGTGTGGTCCTCTATTGAAGTTTGATCGGTGTTAGATTTAACACCCATGGTGTTAAATCTAACACCGATGTTTTTACAGTGTATTGTAAGTCTTCAACGTGTATGTTCAGTTTGCATGAAATCACTTACACAGTGCCCCATCACTGTAACCAATGGATTCGAATAGTTTATTTTATAGCTCTGTATTAGGTCTTCATCAGTGGTCCAAATGACAATGGCAATGACATTTGATACGCCCAGCAACAGATCAGTCCAAACGATAGAGCCATTGTGTATAGTCACATATCAAGACAAAACAACTCCGACATAAGTGGTTCACGTACCTACAATAAATTCATTTATTTCCATGTTTCAATTGCATAGGCCCAAACAGCAATCGAGCCCTAACCTGTAGCACCTCAGAATTTAAAGACCTTCTCGACACGCCATGTACAATGACATCGTCTTTTGTCCAGTCGTAATCTACTCTCCTGCAGCTGTGCTATCCTTCCGTCGGATGCAGAGATAAATGGAACTTAGGATAACAATCACAGCAGTCATACTTCCGAGTAGCATGAAGACCGTCTCAAACGACTGCATGACTTCATAGAGATATCCTGAGGTAAAGACGAAAGAGGATACGGTAAAAACATTACTGTAGTTGTCGCACACCTATAGGGGTTAGGGATCATTAAAAGGAGTGTTGATATTCTCTCCTACTCATAAGGCGTGCAGCTTTGATATAATTCGGAAATCATCCGAGAACGAATACCATGAGTTTTTCTCATGGTCATGTGCTACTGTATATACCATTACTGATATTACGACGAACTTTTTTCTTCTCAATAACACTTAGAAACCCCCCCCCAAAAAAAAAACAACAAAAAAAAACAAAAACAAAAACAAAACCCAAACCAATAGAACCAACCTCCAATCAGTACAAACTGGTAAAACATAATTTTACTATATTCATACTATGACGGGGGAGCAGTGATTTGATGAAGATATCAAATGCAACTTTTAATAATAATGATAATAATAATAGTAATGATAATAATAATAATAATAATAATAATAATCAGTTCTTAGAACGCATAATACCATAAGATAGTCTCTATGCGTGTACAAAATTGGATGAAAACAAATTCTATCACATATTTCTCTATTCAAATATGTAATAAACAATTATCAAAAAGGTGAGTTTTTAACACAGATTTGAATTTATCAAAATCTGTAATGCATCTAATACTGAGAGGGAGATTATGCCATAATGAGGGTGCCATTTTTCCAAAAGCCCTATCACCAAATGTCTTAGATTTGACACTTATTTCAGAGAGTAGATTTTTTGATTTTGAGCGCAGATTACGACCAGGATGATATGGCTTCATGAGTTCACTGAGGTGTGCAGGGGCATTTCCATGAAAACATTTGAATACAAGGGTCAAAATCTTAAACCTGATACGAGCTCGTATGGGCAACCATGAACACTACGAAGAATGGGAGTTATATGATCAAATTTCCTTTTGCGTGTTACAAGCCTTGCGGCTGAATTTTGTATCCGTTGGAGTCCTTTCAGCTGAGCGTTTGGAACTCCAATGAGCAAAACATTTTTATTATCCAAATGACTAAAAATAAACGCATGAACCAATTTTTCTACTTTATCGTGTCTCAATTTTCCAATTCTTTGTAGACCTATGGCTGCAGATTTGCATATGTTATTGATGTGAGTTTTCATACTAAGATCATCTTGGATAATGACACCAAGGTCACGTGCCTTAGAAATTGGCAGCACAGGAATATCGCAAACATTGACGGAGAAAGTTGTTGAGGACTTGTTACGAGATCATATGCACAACTTCAGTTTTCTCAAGATTCAATAATATTTCAAACCATTTTGCAGAGACCATTCTTGAATTTTACATAAGCATGATTCAATCTGACCAACTGCTACATCAGAATTGGTGCTTTTTGGCAATGAAAGATAAATCTGAGTATCAGCAGCATAATGATCATGTCACACTTGTCAGTTATATCCTCTACGGGAGCTGTGTACATTATGAAACACAGTGGTCCTAAGACAGAACCCTGATGAACCCCTTGTCTGAGAACATAAGGGGAAGATGCAGTACCATTAATTGACACACTCTGCGTTCGGTTGCTAAAATAAGACTGAAACCAATCAAATGCAGGTACCAACAATAATTCCATAAGTCGATGTTCTATTTTTCCTGATCATCAAATTGTAATGGAGTTGTTTGTCAGCATAATAATAGGCATTATTGTTTCAACACTGTTTACCAACATGGTGATGACATTCCGTTGACAAGCTTTAAATTGTCTCTTGAAAAATGTAATATCACAAATATCGCCTGACGTGAGCATCAATAAATTCCTGTCATTCTTGATTATTTTTTCTAACTTATTTTCAGATTTTTGTACATCTATTTTCTTCTTACCATTCAAACTGATGATGGTTTTAGCAGTATATCGGTCGAGTAGAACAAACATACAAAATTTGCATATTATAATCACAATCCCAGACACCATATAATGTTCAAGATTTTGATATTCACGAATCGATAACACAGAAAAATCTGACTCTTTAAAGGGAATAAAACAGAAAAATAATGGATTCATTGAATACAAAAAATGTTAGAACACAGCAATGACTCTTGAAGAGAATTGGACTAAATTTAATTTGTTATCAGGTTAATGAAAAGAACACATTATTTCGTCTCGTTTACTCGTTACTGACATGTTGAGGGTAATGTCCCGTGCCTTATGCAGTGTTATGGAAGAGGTGAACCACACGAGCTCGTTCATCATGCTAAAGAAAACTGAAATTACGTTGAATTATCTGTTTTTTATAATCGTTGCCCTACTGTGACATTACGAATTGTTGTAGCCTTCTAAACCAGCGATGGCGGTACCGAAAAGTTACAAATTCGTAACCTTTAAACGGATTGTCTAAATTCTCTCGAACTTCACTGATGTGTTAATATTTCAGCATTCACACAATTTACACAAAGTTGTAGGCCTAATGATCGCGTGTCTTTTCCATTTAATGATTGGAAATTGCGTCAGCAATTTTGTAGGAACGAACACACCACTCGGACATTTTATATCCAAACAAAATACCCCGAGATTGATTGACACGGTCATCGGATTACATGGAACTAATGGTCTTTTGATGGAAATGTTTGAGCCTTCTTCCGTATTTTCTTTTTGTTTACTTCGAAGTAATTTGCGGAAATGTTACATGTGAACATAAAATCTCTCTATACTTTTGAAGACATGTTTGACACTTTGTGTGTGTGTATGTGTGTGTGTGTGTGTGCGTGTGTGCAGTGTGTGTGTGTGTGGGGGGGGGGGGAGATATATCAGTGCCAATGATTTCAGCAATTATCTTTGTGTAGCACCAGTACTGTTTAACAATAAGTTGAACGAAGTTTACTGAGAATGTGTATAGATGTGTTTCATCAATCTTACCTACAGTCGCACCAGTTGCAGCAGATATTAGTCCTGTTCCAAAGAAAGAAATGGCAATGATCCCTGGGAAGTTATCAGGTCCCACAAGGATGCCCATCGCTCCGTGGTAAGATGCAGTGGATCCCTGTAATCCCAAACCAACAACGACTGAACAACACATTGCATAAAGGAATGACTTGCTGACGGGGTAGAAGAAAAAACCGACTGTAGCAATGGTATTGGAAACGACATACAACTGTGGACTCCATCCTGGTTTTAAATGTAGAAGAATTGCCAACAAAATTCTTGCAATAACACCTCCACCCGCACTTGCAACGGTAAGATAAGGGGCTAAGGTGGGGTCAATCCCAATGCTTAGACCGTAGGACACCAAAAAGATGATATGACCAATGTAAACACAGTCCATTAAAAGTTGACAAGGAAAGAAGAAACATGCGAACAATCTTTCATTCTTGATGGCGTCAATGGCGAAGAGCTCAAGGAAAAAGCGACAAACACATTCCATAACAGATCCGGGAAAATGACGACATGACCGTTCGGTATGTTCGCTACAGGGGATATCATTGGGAGTTTCATTGCTCTTGCAGTAATCAGTTATACTGTCTTGGTCTTCATTCTTCGTTGACTCTTCAGGTTCATACGATCGTACGGCCATATAATCAGCGTCACAACTTTGCACCCTTGCCGTTCCTCTCCGGTACCTCATCGTTCCACCAACAGCAATAAGGTTGCAAGTAAGCGCGCCAAGCACGACGAAAGTTCCATGTAAACCATAGGCTTCGTATAGTTCTTTGGTCAACATTGGCAACGCCGCAGTTCCTATCACAGTCCCCATAACGGAAAGTGTGTTTGCGGAACCATAATGGTCACCAAAATGATCTTTTAATACGACATAGGCAGTCTGAAATAGCATCCCAAATCCGAGACCTGAAAGACATGAATGATGTATGGGTGGTGAAAAAAGTGCAATTCCGATTTTTGTTTATACCATAATATTATGAAATATGAAATTCGGTATTAGTTGCAATGTGCTACGTATCAGCCTACAATGCAATATACATCGTCCTGATAGTTTTTGTCCATGTGTAAACATAACTTCAACAACATTAACAGGAACCAAACGTACCCCATCCCTGACGACTTCATGGTAACGTTTAGTGTCATGTTTTCAACAAGAAAAGGGGAAAAAAAAAGAAATGAAAATTCTCCAAGGCAAATGCAGAATATAGCAAATGTTTACCCCTACAGAAAACTTATACATTAACAATATTCACATATCGATAGTGTTTCATTATTTTGTTAACAGAATTCAATTACATCATGTCATAGTGGTCATATACGTGTTACTCATGGATATAATCATGTGCTGAGGTGAGGATTTAACCTTATATAGCTTTCTTGATATACTGCATGAGTGCACCTACATCATGGCACGAGATTACAAAATCATCATGGATTGTACTTGAATGACATCCATATTCAGCTCTATACCAGATGATGACTTTACTACACAGATCGAGCAATAGAATACAGACCAGACCATATCAAGGTATGTCAATATTGGCAATAGAAATGTATCTCATTGTAAGCGTATTACCTAGGCGCTTAGCTCATTGATGATAATGATAATGATAATGATAATGATAATGATAATGATAATGGTAATAATAATAATGATAATAATAATAATAGTAATAATAATAATGATAATAATAATGAAATTATATGGCGCATTTTCTATAAAGTACACAACCAAATGTTTTTTTTAAATGATCGAATTATTTCTGGAACGGGTGATTCTTTAAAGATATTTTGAAAACTTCGAGGAATTGCGAGCTGCAGAGAGTTTGAGGTTAGTTGAATCCAGTTTGGGATATGATATTACCTACCTGCAAAAGCGAATAATGCTCCGATATGTAATGGTGTCTGCGCAAAATACATGAGACAGATCGCCCCGCCAGCTAAAATGCCCCCTGTAAGTGAGGTGGGTTGTGGGCCTAACCTCTGATTCAACATCTGTGCAAAGGGACCTGAAAGCAAAGCGATAATCATTGAATAGTAAAGAATGACGATAAAAGTTGCAAAAGTTGAACTGAAAGAGCGAACTGAAATGGAGACTTCCATCTAAGAACTGCGATTTCATCCCTTAGTAAATAATAGTTTTAGTTGAGAGCTTGTGTTTCGTTCAACCTTTTGAATCTTGAAACGTTAAGTTTCTCATATAGGCAGTTCAATACGCAAGGTGTTCTGTCTGCATGGCCTTCATCTGGATCAACATAACACAGCATGAGATTAAACCTTGGCTCATTAGACTGAGCTGTATTCAATTCTGAAACAGGTATCTACGACTGTAGGTCAAACACGTTATTGAGCCATATATGCGATAAAGGGTAGTCAACTGACCTTTGCATCTTACGACAGAGTTTCCTTCCTTGGATGGTCAATGAACAGTGGAATTTGGAAGGTTGTTTTCATAGTTTGCTCACTTTTTTGAGGGAAACAGAAACCCCCCAGATGGACATTATTAATGTCGATTGTCTTTTAAACATTATCTTATTCATATACTTCATATACATGAAGAGAAGATGTGCAAATGTAATACTCGAGTTTTGTTTTTATTAAGCATTTCTCAATTAAAGCTGCATGTTCATTTAAAGATGACTCACTGTGTTCACTGGAAGCGACTGGATCATAATTCCTCTTCGAAATAATGTGTTCATATCTTAAACATGTACACTGCCACCTATTGATATCATATTGTCAGACTATACTATACTTCTGAATGAATTTACCCTTGGGCCCGAATTCACGAAGGTGGTACAAATGAAACCATGGTTTAAACCATGGACAAAAACCATGGAGCACCAAGTGTCGCATGGAATATTTCGTTACGAAATCAGTCATTTCGTCGATGAAATGATTATTTTGTAACAAAATGACAGCATTTTGTAACTAAATAAACATTTCGTCCACGAAATGATAATTTCGTTAATGAAACGGTCATTTTGTCGACGAAATGACCAATTTCGTAATGAAATATTCCGTGCTACACTTGGCGCTCCATGTTTTTGTCCATGGTTTAAACCATGGTTTTATTTGTACCACCTTCGTGAATTCGGGCCTATGAGTCTACGAGTTGAAAAACATGCTTCCATCATTTCAACTAATCGACAAATTGCCCTATATTGACGTTATATATCCTATTTACGTCAATGCAGAGTAATTTGTCTATCGGTTGCAATGCAAACATCTAGACGGAAGAATTTCATGAATATGAATGCTTCCACCAAGTTAGAGAAAATTGAATCCAATAACACTGTTCAATAAAGTAGAAAATACCAGAAGATCATTAGACAGCTTTGCTGCTCTCATGAATGCATGATCGGGGCCCCCGGTAGCTTTCGAAGAAGCGACATTTGATGGAAACACTCACTCAGGAGAAAGGTAGCTGTGAACTGCACAGTAGCAATCAACCCCACAACAGTGTACGATGCCTGAAGCTGAATGGCCAGTGCTGGTAACAGAATGCCGTACGACTTGAGTAGCCCTTGACTGAAGAAAGAAATGCCGCCTTTTCCCAGTAGCACAACGAATCGCCATTTCTCCTTCTCCATTTTTCCATCCGTCTTCTTGCTCACTATATACTGGAAGGTTTTCCTACGTATTAAAAGGGAAAATGGAAAGAGCCCCTCATGCACCCGTCTAATTTTGCTATGCTAACAACTCAACATTACCCTTCCCTTGTTTACTTATGCGCGGATGCATGCATGCACACATACTATTATTTGGCAAATGGTGTGGCCAGCGTAACTAGTACACATCCGTGCATCGCGGTATAGGAATATAACAATGGTATATACAGTATACTACAGTGTATATAGCGTTGCGGGGGGTACATAAGTAACTCCTCACGGAAAAAAAGTATCCACTTATATTAAGTCGTCTGACTTTCTATTAAAATAAAAAACAGATGGTGTATAGGCCCTATAGCTACAAAGGCTAAGCAGAGATATTGCCTGTGTTTAAAAGAAACGGCAGATAAGCACTTCGATGCTCGAGTCAGCTTCGTTCCTTTATTATGGTGAAGAAACGCAAATTTCTATACGTTAATAGTGAAAATGACTGAAAAGGAATGTATTTTTACAGTACTGTCTGCACTGTCGTCTCATCTAGCCGATATAACTGAGAAAGTTGTTTCCTGCTCGAGTTTTTAACAGAATTTTGGCTGTACGGCATCGTCTTCTAAGCACAAAAATGTTCATGTATGGAAATCATATACTTGTTGTAGGCTACTTACCTAATAACCCGTTCGTCCAGCAATTCTCCGAACACCTTCTATGTTTCCAAAAGAGATTCTTTATGCAGGTCGACGGAGAACGGACAGGTTGGTAATCCAACTGTGCGAAAGCAGTCAAGCGGTATGTAAAAGCCTACCCCTTTTACAGCAAAACAAGCGCAGACCGAGTCGGAGAAGAGGCAAATGATACTGTGATACACGCAATTTTGATAAAGAGAGGAGAAGATATTGAGAGAAGAAACTCTAAATTCTTATGGGCAGCATAAGACCAATTCACGTGAATTTAGGCCACTATATGTGCAGGCACTCCTGTCCACATTCTGGGAACCAGGCCAACCACGTTTCCGTATCAGTTGACGCCAAGGGAACCTGGTAATTATCTACCCTTGATAAAAATGAAAAAAAAAAAAAAATAACCGCACACACTATACACGTGAACCTCGAAGACAGCGTAAATGTACCAGGGACAAGGAAACCTGTGAAGCATGTTTGCATTGCGCCCCGGTGTTTCATGACCGTTATTGACCGTGGACGGTCTTAAACAATAGACGTTGATGGTGCAACAATTCCCCAAAGCGTTTTCATCAACCAATAACCTTTTTAGTCGGCCTTCTGTAATACCCGAGTGTTCAGAGGGAGGAATTGTAGGATGTAGCGAATGAGCACAGCAAAACAAAATGAATTCGGGCCACGACAACTTCTTGTTTCATAAAGCTATCACGTTACATACGCAAGAAAGAATATTGTTTCGTTGAACCAAGGAGGTTTTATACATGGAGTTCCAACTGGCTGTAATTATTCAAACAGTTGTCAGATTTCTATTGATGTACAAAAGAATTCCACAGGTGCACTTGTGCCTTTGAAGATCGATGTTCCAAGCCGCCGTCTTGCTGAGCAATCTGCAGATTCATTTCGAACGTTATCATAATGTTGGCCATATTTTGCTTATTTATTTATTTATTAAATGAAATTAAATTTTCACTTAATGATAAAGCATGTAATACAAAAGTCAATTCCGTTCAGAAAATTGCGCAAAAGTGCAAATCAGAGCTGTATTATGTGAAAATGTTTAAAACTGTACCATCCTGGAAAGCTGGTTTTATCACTTTTCGACTGAATTAGCCCAAATGAAACTAATATGTAATAATCTTCAAGTATAATTCTTTATTGATAGATATATCAGAATAGTGCCCGCGTATGTCCAATCAAGGAGGTTCTAGAGAATGGAGTCACAACCGTCTTATTTCCTTTGCTAGATGTTCGAAGCCGCCGCTCAAAAATATTTGAAGCATGTGGCAAACTGGATCTGTCGCTCAGATAGGAAGACAATTGACTCGTGTCTCATTGCATAATCACCAGCCACTTTCAAAGGAAGATATGTCTTTGTGATAGTAATTACTTTTCGCTATCCCTTCTTATAAAAGGTAGATGGTACAGACACGAGGATGCGCGAATAGAAATTGAGCAAAAATGCTGAAATAAAGATGAAAATTACTCGACTGGGCATACCCGGGCACTAATCTGATATACCGTTTGTATCTATCAATAAAGAATTGTACTTGAGGATTATTCCATATCAGTTTCATTTGTGGAAATTAAGCGGAAAAGTGATAAAAGCAGCTTTCCAGGATGGCACAGTTTTAAACATTTTCAAATACAGCTCTGATTTACACTTTTGCGCAAATTTCTGGACGGAATTGACTTTTGTTTTACATGCTTTATCATTACGTAAAATTTCATTTCATTTAATAGATAGATAAGCAAAATATGGCCAACATTATGATAACGTTCAAAATGAATCTTCAGATTGCTCAGCAAGAGGGCGGCTTGGAACATCGATCATCAAAGGCACAAGTGCACCTGTGGAATTCTTTTGTACATCAATAGAAATCTGACAACTGTTTGAATAATTGCAGCCAGTTGGAACTCCAATGTATTAAACCTCCTTGGTCCAATCGAGTAATTTTCATCTTCATTTCAGCATTTTTTCCTCAATTTCTGTTCGCGCATTCTCGTGTCTGTACTACCTACCTTTTATAAGAAGGGATAGCGTAAAGTAATTACCATCACAAAGACATATCTTCTTTTGAAAGTGACTGGTGATTATGCAATATGAGACACGAGTCAATTGTCTTCGTATCGGCGCGGCAGATCCTGTTTGGCACATGCTTCAAATATATTTGAGCGGCGGCTTCGAACATAGATCAAAGGGAATAACTCTGATGTTACTCCATCTCTTCAACCTCCTTGGTTGAAACATTAAACGTAGACATCATTCAGTGTAAGAGTAGAAAGTAAACTCATTAACTATACTGGTGATTTCAAAATAGTAATTTTCCGCCATGGAGATGCATTTAGCCCAATATTGTCGATATCCTCAACTGGGAACTTCAATTATTCCTGCAATATATAGACTATTCTTCAATCTTAATGGCATTCATAATTTGTTTGTTTGTTTTTCTCTGCTGTAGGAACTACTTACATTCCCTCCTAAAACATAAATGGCAATACGGGTGTGTCTCACAACGAGTACATAAGCTAAATACCCTTATTCCCCCCCCCCCCAATCACAGTCCCCTATACACCAAACAAACTGCCAAAATACCTGCTTTACAATTCAATTTGGTGAATACTAATGTAACCATAATCGCAGTATAAGAAAGAATATAAAAAAAATCTATTTCCATAAATTAAGCGTTCTCAGCGATGTCAAGAGATGAACAGCAAGATACATACGCACAGTTTTACCACTGGAGCAACAACCCCCAAAAAGCAAACTTTGATCCTTCCACAATACATTCTATTTGAATAGTATGTAAACGTGTCATTCCCTCATGCCTTTTAAGATATGTTCATGTACACATTACTTGCAAATATTAATTTTCAGTGAGAGATGAGGTGAAAACTGACACACGTGAATCATTCTGAAAGGAGGACTTAAATATTTTGTCCCACATAATTTTTGCATGGCAATGAAAGGCAGTTTTAACTGGACATGTTACGGGAAGATTTTGATAGGAGAAAACGCTTTTACAGAACGGATATTGTGTCAATTTCAGATTGCAGTGTTGTGCTATCATAATAAAGACCTTTTTTTTTTTAAAGATATGGGAATGCTTCATTGAAAGAATGATAAATACTATCAATGTAAGCTTTCAATTATGTAGGAGCCTATATAGCACTATTATGACCAGAGATGCTGCGAAACGTGTTTGATCGTGGTTTCTAGCTGTAACCTTCTGAATCTGGGGGAGAGGCGCCGAACCTCCACGGTTATGGTAGTTTGGGCAGATCTCTATCAAAACCGAGGAGTTTCGGCGGCTCTTCCCCAGAGCAATAAATTAAAAAGACTGAAAAGGCTAGACTGCGATTCCACGAAGTGTTGGACAATACAAACATTTCCAATATATACAAACATAAAATAATGATATAAAAAAGACATAGATGGATTAAACCTCGATCACCTTTCACATCGGTTAAAGGGACAGTATATAGTATTGGTAAAGGTGGAAATTCAGGTTTTCACTTTTTCTGTGATATTTAGAAGCCACTTGATAAAATGTTATGAAGCCTACAACTCTAAGAGCAATTCGAAATTTATTTGATGAAAATCGGTTTTGAAATGGCTGAAATATCCAAAAATACAGAGTAAACCAAAAGGGTCCTAATCAAAGGTGGGTCTCACTTTTTATTAGGATTGCTTTCTTTTTTTTTTTTGATATCTCGGCCATTCCAAAACCAATTTTCCACAAATAAACTTTGAACTCCTCTTAGAGTTTTATGCTCTTATATATTTCTTATGATGTTTCTCATTAGTTCAAAAAATCATCATGAAATACGTTGGAAACCTCAAATCCAGTCTCTATGGAAACTGTACTATTGTACTCTGGATTGTTAAGTTCTCGACCGATCGCCCACAGTGTGTTCGTTACCGATTCGTTACATCTTCGGTGTAGATTTTTCATGAAACTTAATTCCTTAGTCCTCCTCAAACTGATGTGTAAACAATATTGAATATCAATACGGAGTTTGAAATACCACATAAAGATAATCATATATGATGACGACGCCATAATCATGTGAGGGTAGAAAAATAGGCAGCGCCGGTCGAATGATAGAATGTGCTCTAGAAAATGTTTGATTTTGTTCGACTTCGACCACGCTGTTGCCATTTTTTTTTCTGTTAACAGTAGATTCCCTTAGCTATTTGGTATATTCAAATGACCTATTAAAAGCTGACTTATAAGTGGTCTTAATATTCAGTGACTCTGTCCAGCTTAAATCAATTGTATATATGGCAATATGTTGTATTAGTGTTTGTAAGCTGAGTGATAGAGCATTACTTTTTAGTCCAATGAAGACATAAAACAGTCAATAGATATAACAAGTCGTCCTGCACGGATGTCAGAAGAATTGAAACACTTCTTTCGTACTTGTAATATTCCATCGCAGGATTTTATTTTCATATAATTTCCGAAGTGACGGGATGTACGTAAACTCGTGACAAAATGTTGAAAGAAAGACAAATCATGCACACCCGCCCTGGAAACGAATGAATGCATAGCTGTATAAGATATATTATGATTAATATCAAATATTTCAAAAAAAATATTCTTTTTTTGAAAATATCTGATATTAATAAAACCCAAACTGTTTGTTTTATGTATTTGCTTAGAAATAATACATTGCCATGATCTTTTGATTTTGACTTTGTAAAGAACAATGAGGTAAATATAGATATTGTACAAGACAGGCGGAAGATTATAGATTACCCAATTTCAAGTAGATTTTTCACGATCCGCAAGAAGATATTTCGGCCCTAAGATGTGGAATAGTCTTCCGGACGATATTAGGCAGTGCGTTTCTCTGTCTTCATTGAAGCGAAAACATAAAGAATATATTGTCAAATTATATAACATACACATGCATTAGTGCCTTCTAGTTTACCAAACTGATCGATAGCGACCTTCTATCTATACAATGCCATTGCCATGAAATGAATGTTTATAAGCACGCCCTTTCTTACTTAATTGCTTCGCTCTTCAATAAAGGAAAAAGTCATTTTGTTATTTCTTTTCTTACCAAATCTTCTGTCAAATGCACAACCTCTTACACCATCCGCGTGCAGCGCCTTAGTATAATGATACATTATAAACAAAATCACGTTTTCGTTGTTGGTATGGATTTTCCTACTGTTTGTCCCGTCCACCAAATAATTCAGCACCCTGGAAATGTCTGCATAACAATCGGTTTCTTGATCATCAAGAAATTGTTTGCCACGATTTTTTTTTTTCGATGATATTCACCTAGATTCTTTTGGCATGTCTCCCGGTTCTCTCATAAAAATGGCAAAATGATAAATACGACCTATTAATGTTATGAGTTTTAATACGATATTGTTATTTTTTTTCTTAAGCTCTATATATTAATATAGCTCTTTTGCTGCTGTCCAAACATATGGAAAACGCGCACGATTCTCAAGAACAGCTTAAAGACCTCCTTCTATGCTCGACACGCCATAGTGATCACGCACTCTTGTGGTCCACATAATGTAGTCTACTCTCTAGCTCCTTCCTTCCTTCCTTGGATGCAGAGGTAGGTGGAACCCAAGACAACAATCACTGAAGTCATGCTTCCAAATATCATGTAGACTGTCTCAAATGATTCCGTGACGTCATAGAGATATCCTGTGAAAAGATGACATGATGGAGACATGGTATAAATCTTAGATCGGGTTAAAATTACCACATGTAAAACGTCATCCATTGTCATTAATCCTGCACTCATAATGCATTATCTTCGTATATCGACATTTTTTTTTGTAAGTGTGCGCCTAGCAGGCAGCCCTTAAATGTGCTCTCTATAGTTTGCACTCTTACGGCTGCATGTTATCAGATTCATTTGTTTTGAGGTTAACAGTCTGTTGAATAAGTAGTGAGGACATCACAGGACCGATTGTGGAGGAACTGGTTTAGTAAATTTCCTGCATTTTAAGAACCAAGTTTTCACCATGTTTGGATTGGACTCTGTGCACACTACATGAAAAGCCATCATAGCATGCCTTCCAGGGGCTCATGCTCTTTTCAAGTTCACTCAGCCTTGGCTGCTAACTGACCATCAGCTATCTTTTGAGGAGTACCTTGCATACGGGGACAATGGAGTCACTCAGGCTGTTATCTTTTGTTCTCACTGTGATGCTATGTGGGCACTGTGGAGAAAGCCATCACGTCAGCCATGTTGCCCAATTGAAACCTCAACAGCTATGCAGTCTTACACTTATTCGCAGAAAGATCTGTGGATCCCGCATTCCATGTTATTCAAACTCAGAAGCTTCATTTCAACTTCAGCTTCTAGAATGTGGTGATGTAAATCCTAATCCAGGACCACGTGAACGCAATTTTTCTGATATACATGTACATGTGAATGCCGCAAAGCCTGTATGTGGTGTTGTCAGTGTGTGTCAGAGAAGTAATTATAGATCGCTCCTTTCTGATGTCGCTGAATCCATCGTTAAGCAAGTTGTCACCTGTTCCTGTACCTAGAGACACTCGGGACTTGATAAATCAGCTTGGTATATCACGGTATGAAGTCAGGTATAGGAAAACCCACCGTGGAAAACGCGCTGGTGTCAGGAAGAAGAGAGTAAATCCTGAGATGTTGGACAAGGAGGTACGAAACAAGTGGCCTTCCAGGGTGAACCACATATGCACTAGAATAACTGTACGTAATGAGAAGCATTTACTTCCCTCATCAGTCATGAGAGCTTGGGAAGTCGTAAACATTCAGACAAACATGAGTTTACGACCATACTCATGTACAAACTTTGCTGTTTGGAATGCACGCTCAGTAAAGGCCCGCGGAAAGTCTGCAGCTTTATGTGACTTTGTAATATCCAGAAAGCTCCATATCTTCGTTATCACAGAAACCTGGCTCACTAACTCAGATCGTGACAATCGTACCCTTGCAGACATTAAGTCAACACTACCGAACTTCTCGTTCCACCACTCTCCCCGACTGGGCGGGAAGGGAGGTGGAGTACAGTAGGTGTACTGGTGCATGAAGGGTTCAACGTGAGTGTTCATCAACAATTGACTTTCCAGTCTTTTGAGTATATTGACATGATACTGAAGTCCCCTGGATCAGTAGATCTTCGTCTCATAGTCATATACAGGCCGTCCTCTGGTAAGAAAAGGGAGACTTTGAGTAAATTCTTCAGTGAAGTATCTGGTCTGATTGAAGTTCTCTGCATCAACCGTCAGAAGCTCTTGATAGTTGGAGACTTTAACTTTCACATTGATGACCCAACTAATGTCGATGCCCAACGATTCCTTAGCTTGTTGGATGGGACAAATCTTCGCAACCACGTAAAGGGCCCCACCCACTCCAGTGGTCACACACTTGATCTCGTCATATCTCGTCAATGTGATGATCTTAACAACAACAACAACAACAACTGATTTTTCGTTACCTTCTGATCATCCGTCAGCAATCAGTGGCTTGCCAATCGCTCGGCCTCTTCCTTTCAGACGCTCCGTTATCCTGAGGAACTACAAGGATGTTGATCTGGTAAAATTTCGACAGGAAATTGAGGATTCTCAATTAATCAGAAATCCACCTGATGATTGCAGCGATATTACCGATCTATATAACAGGGAGATGCAGAGGTTGTTAGATCAACATGCCCCACGCAAGGAAAAGGAATTCATCCTTAGACCTCACGCTCCTTGGTATTCTGGTGTTCTAAGGAAACTAAAGCAAGAACGCAGGAAAGCTGAAAGGGCATGTCACAAATCTGGTCTTCAAGTTCATACGGACATCTATAGAGAGAAGTGTAAAGCTTATTTTTCACTTCTTCGCCAGACCAAAACAGATTATTTTCTGAAGAAAATTGATCCTCGTGGTCAAAAAGGGTTGTATCGCATAGTTCGGACTTTGTCATCACCAAATGCATCAAACCAGATCCTGCCACGCCATGATTCCCCCATTCAACTTGCAGAGTCTTTTCGTAGGTTCTTTGATGAGAAGATCAAACGCATCCGGCAGAATCTAGATACTTCCGTCTACAAGGACCTGTCTGTTCCAGTCTGAGAGCATTGCTCATCTAGTCTGAGTGAGTTTGACGTGGTGGCAGAAGATGAAATAGTCAAAATCTTTAAAGCAACATCCAATGCTTATTGTGATCTGGACCCAATACCCACTATACTCTTCTTAAGAATGTGATATACTGTCTCACCCCAGTTCTTGCTGAAATTGTGAATACCAGCTTACAAAACGGTAATGTGCCAACATGCTTGAAACATGCAATCATTCATTCCGGACTAAAAAATGATGATCTTCCCCATGATGATATATCAAGCTACCGGCCTATAGCGAATCTCAGTTACGTTGGAAAATTAGTCGAGAGAGCTGCTGCCAGACAGATCAAGGAGTATTTGAGTGAGAATGATCTCCTTCCTCGAACCCAGTCGGCTTATCGTGAACATTTTAGTGTGGAGACAGCTCTTCTGATGGTCCAGAATGATCTCCTTCTGGCTTTAGATGCTCGTCAGGAAGCGGTGCTGGTGTTGCTAGATTTTAGCGCGGCATTCGATACTATTGACCATGATCTTCTGCTTGAGAGAATGGAATGCTACTTTGGAATTAGGGAAACTGTTCTTCAATGGTTCTGCTCCTGTTTGAAGAACAGAACGTATACAGTTCAGATAAAAGATGCCCTTTCGGAAACCTGCAGTGACAAACTAGGGGTTCCTCAAGTATCCGTCATCGGGCCCCTTTCCTTTACGATGTATACAGCACCAATAAATGACATCATAAGGGCTCATGATGTGAATGTAATACTCTATGCAGATAATACTCAAATGTACATAATGTTTAAGAACACCGAGCGTGAAGAGTCTTTGGAAAGATTAAACGCCTGTATTGCTGATGTCAGAGCTTGGGCAATGAAGAACAAGTTGTCTCTGAATGATGCCAAAACGGAAGTGATCCATTTCACATCAAAGTTTTGTTCTCAACCCAACCCTTTGAATGTCTGTGTTGGTGATGGTCAAATCAATCCTGTGCCTCATGCTAGAAATTTGGGGGTCGTCTTTGATCAGCACATCAGTATGAAGGAACATATAAAAACTGTTTGCAAATCGGCTATGGCAGCAATCAGATGCATCAGTCAAGTCAGAGGTTTCCTCACAAATAAAGCTACACTCACTCTGGTTCATGCATTTGTCACCAGCCGGATAGACTCCTGCAACAGCTTGTTATATGGCCTTCCTTCTATCGACATTCACCGTATGCAGATGCTGCAGAACATCGCAGCCAGAGGCCTGTCACACGAACTCCTCGTCAACAAAGTATAACCCATACCCTTAAAAAAATACACTGGCTACCTGTTGACAAACGTATAATGTTCAAACTCATATTGCTGACCTACAAGGCACAACATCTTCCCCAACATATCTGGCAGATTTGCTCAAGCAGTATCACCCTCCTCGCAACCTTCGTACTAGCACCCAAGCGCTTCTTCACACACCCAGAACCACCACCTCATATTATGGGGGCAGATCTTTTGCAGTTGCTGGACCTAATCTTTGGAACAATCTCCCACAAAACATTCGACGTGCACCCAGTTTTGCAAATTTCAAATCCAGTCTTAAAACTCACCTTTTTTGTCTTCCTTGATTAAGATAAACATTCATTTACCCCTTTTGTTAATTATTGTATTTATCATGTTGACTGTTACATTTGTTAGTCATTTGTTTGTGTGTTGTATCTCAATTGTACATGTACAGCGCATAGAGAAGCATGTGCTTATTATGCGCTCTATAAATGTATTATTATTATTATTGTTATATCACATTGAATTACTATTATACTATTATAGCTTTTGAATAAAACGATGTGCCAGAAGGCGGGGGTGATGTCCTCACAATTCTAAAATGTCTGCATGTTGTAAACGTTACAAACTTTTTTTTTCCATCAAATGACTTGAAGTGGAAATAAAAAAGAGAGCAAGATATTCACTGCCGTGCAGAAGCTCATGTGGCATAAAGGTATGATTAACGGCAACATTTTAGTGTAAATGATATCTACTCAAACTTACACGATAAGATTATTTACATTACCGCTTAAAGAGTTTAAAGTTCATTTTCTTTCACATGAAAATTTCCTGTTTATCTAAGTTCGAACCTTTAAAGTCATACAGGGATTTTGTCTTGATTTTCTGTTTGAGTCTTACCTGCCAATGCACCAGTTCCAGCTGACATTAGCCCCGTCTCAAAGAAAGACATTGCAAGGATTCCTGGAAAATTGTTAGGGGCTACAAGGATGCCCATGGCTGCATAAAAACATGCGTAAGATCCATGTAACCCTATGCCGGCAACAACTGAACAGCACATGGTATACTCGAATGACTTGCTGACGGGGTAGAGAAAGAGTGCGACGGTAGTAATACCATTGAGCAAAACGTATGTGTGTGGACTCCATCGAGGCTTGAGACACTGAAGAATCGTCAAGAAAATCCTAACAATCACACCTCCAGCCGCACTTGCGACAGTAAGATACGGGGCAATGGTGGGGTCAATCCCGATGCTTAGGCCGTAAGACACCAAAAAGATGGTCCAACCAATATAGACAAATTCCATTAAGAGTTGGCAAGTCAAAAAGAAAGTGGCAAAGAAACGTTCTTCCTTTATTGCGTGAATGGCGAAGAGCTCCGTGAGAAAAAGACGAAGACTTTCCATCACAGATCGCAGAAAACGATGGCTTGACTGAGCGATGGATTCATTACCGAAATTTTCACTCTTATTGCAGTCAAAGCTGGCCTCATCTTCTTTCTTCGTTGACTCTTCAGGTTCAGACGATCGTACGGCCATGTAATCAGCGTCACAACTTTGCACCCTTGCCGTCACTCTTCGGTACCTCATCGTCCCACCAACAGCAATAAGGTTGCAAGTGAGAGCCCCAAGCACGAGGAAAGTTCCATGCAAGCCGTAGGCTTCGTATAGTTCTTTAGTCAACATTGGCAGCGCCGCAGTTCCTAACACAGTGCCCATTATTGAAATAGTGTTCATTGAACCATATTGATCACCAAAATGGTCTTTTAAGGCTACGTAGCCAGTCTGGAAAAGCATCCCGAAACCAAGACCTAAAAGAGAAAGAAATATGAGCGATGAAACAAGGAAAATATATAAACAGAATGTACAACAAAGTACCATAAATATGCTCCTGTAAGAAAAAAAAAATCCTGCGCTGTGAGAGTTGCTGGTGTACCTGTTATTACAAAGAGTATAAACCTAAATTGAAAACGAAATTCTCAATTTTAATTCAGACATGTTTAGCGTTGATGAATTTCGTTTGTAGAGGTACATGTTCTTCATGCCCTAGTCATGCTAGTTTTTGGAAAAGACAAACTCGTACAAATGCGTCATTTTCTTTCTTTGCTGTATGTGATAGGATGATGTCTGCAAGAGTAAATAATGTCAGAGGTATAATAAGAAGATCGCATCAGAGCAATTTAGCTGCTCCGCGAGACTAATGGCACGACTCAACTTCTGACAGATATCATTGCATAATTATATCAAGTACATGTACTAACCAGTTACCAAGGACTGACCTATGATCCTCTCTACACAAAGAATGTGTGTGTGTGTGTTTTTCAAATCTGTTTCTATCCATTAAATGAAGAAACAGTGTCTTTGGACTAGTATACTACAAAATATAAAATACTTAATGCATAATAATTATTTATGAAGTTACAGCCAGACATATCACTTTCTATAAGTTACCTTTGACCTTCAATCAAGCACGAGGGATATATAAATATTGCCCAAAACCTAATCAGCGCATCTAGACTTATAGTATACCTAGGTTATGTAACATGAGCATCTATTGAGCATTTTCCCCCTGAAATCTTTTTTGTTGATTTGACGTAGGATGGACGGACAAACGGACTTACGAACACCCCCATAACATCCACGTATCCGCCACCCTTCCAGGCGGAGGCATAAAAACGCCAAGGGGTATAAAGTACCATGATTATGTAATATGCCAATTACTAATTGTCATTGAGCTCCATTGAACATTTTTCCTTGGCATTTCCACCATTAACAAGTTAGCTCTGATGTTTATTTGTTTATTTGTTTGTTGTTGTTGTTGTTTTTTTTACCTTCGATCATAACTTCGTCATTTCAAGTTCTGATATCGATATTTGAATATATTTTACTGTTGGCAGATTTGCCTTTAACTCGAAAGCCACGGATCATCGCGATCCATGTTGGCTGATAGCTCAGTTGCATGACTGGAAGCGCACAATTAGAATTACTGTAGAAAATAGATTGTCACCGGTTTTTCATTATCAATTTCAAAATTTGTGCATTAGATCGAACAAAATTATGACTATATCGTATGGCTCACCTGCGAGAACTAGGAAAACTCCAATATGTATGGGTGTCGTTGCAAAATACAGGCAGGAGATCGATGTGCCAGCTAAAGTACCTCCAGCGAGTGATGTGGGTCGTGGGCCAAATCTCTTGATCATCATTTGGGCAAAAGGGCCTAAAGTTTCATGTAGTGGAAGATATAAAATAGGAGTGAATAACATGCAGAAACACCTTATGCTCCCAGCCCAAGAGGGTGGGGTGAGAGGCACACACACACACACACACACACACACACACACACACAAACAAACTAAATGAGGCTGAACCTTCATATGCTCCATACAATGATTTGCAATCGACAACTCGACAAGACCAGGTAAGTCTTCAATATATACAGGTGCAGTGTGCACACTTATAAAATACCTTCTAATCTATGGAATATACCAGCTAGACTTCACTTTACAAGAAGAATTAGAAGGAGAAGAAGAAGAAGTACGTAGAAGAAGATGTGTTACTATATGTTTTGAGTCACAACTAACGGACAAATTCATTTGGATGCCATAAGATCTGTTTCTAATGGTATCTTCAGAAGGATTTCAAAGGAAAAATCATGAAAATGAAAAATAACATCGGGAAAACTTACAGAAGAGAAAGGTTGCTGTAAACTGCATCGAGACTATCAGTCCGATAATAGCGTACGATGAGCGAAACTGCGTAGCCATGACTGGTACGAGAATGCTATATGACTTGAGTAGGCCCTGGCTGAAGAAAGAAATGCCACATTTTCCTAGCAGCACAATGAATCGCCAACTCTCCTTCTCTCCATCCGCCATATCTTCGTCTTTTCATTCACTGCTTGACGATGGTGGGTGAGTGGCAATTGACTGGAAGCAGGATTAGTCTGATCTGTCATAATCCGACGCAAAAAAACAAAGAAAATTGCAAAATTGTAAAACATCACCAGTGGCGGATCCAGAGGGTGCGCACCGGGCGCGCGCCCCCTCTTTATTTTTTGTTTAAACAAAAGAAATAAAAAGGGAAAAATGGGGGAGCGTGCGCCCCCTTTAATTTTGTAATGGCGCCTCCCTTTAACGGAATTTCCGGATCCGCTCCTGATCACTGTCTTTGAAGAACTTTGTGAAGACATTCGTGCATAGGGCTATTTGTGTGAATAATGGGGGAACACGCCAATCGGGACATATGCCGCATATAATTATTGAGTCAGTATCAATCTGTTAAAAAGATTGCAGTA
The DNA here is from genome assembly GCF_964275005.1 of Diadema setosum. Classification (NCBI taxonomy): domain Eukaryota; kingdom Metazoa; phylum Echinodermata; class Echinoidea; order Diadematoida; family Diadematidae; genus Diadema; species Diadema setosum. The sequence continues at coordinate 45,314,022 of NC_092689.1, forward strand.
GGCATATCATTAGCTAAAATAAACGAAAACGAACGCATTAATTCTTACCAAAGAGTGGGTGATTGTGCTGCCACGTCTGACTATGACGTCAAATGGAAAGCTTGATTTCTGCTAGATTTCATCACAGGGCTAGCTGCGTAACGTACACTGACTGGACCTATTCACTACAAATTATGCAATTCTCGCGTCGAGTTCTGCCCTATTCACTTGACTCGTGTCTACACACTTCCATAGAACGTCATTTCAACATGCAATTCCGTTCATCTGTCATTCCAGGTATATTACGATAAGAAGCAGACATTGCAGATCACAAGAAATCTAATTTTCTCTCGTTAACACAATGTTCCTGAGGTTCATTGATGGATATGATGAACGTTCGGGAAGCTGAACCGCCGTCCTAGCGCTGAAACGCTCTGTATACCAGGCAAGATGATAATTCTTCACAATGTGCGTTTGTTAACACAATTAGGACACCTTCGGAGCCGGGGTCACACGTGTCATACTCGAACGTGGCTTCTTGGACAGAGAAGCTAAGAGAAAGCTCTCCCATTCATCCAAAAGGCATCACATAGCTCAAAGTCGCTGTTAAAAACGATGTACCAGCAACAATGGATTAATGCAGCTCTACCCTATACCCTGCACAATAAACACAATGGTGTTTGCACAGACCGTGAACGTGGATGACGTAATCATTTCCTTTTAAAAGCTTTGCTCTGAACACTATGAGAAAAAATGCTATACTCGCATTGTCTAGTAGCTGCACGTATCTCCATGATACGTATTATCGGAGCAGTTGCAAGCTTAATGGAATAAAAGATGTAGATTCCTAGCTTGGTTTTAGAGGGAGATGAGCTCTCTCAATCTGCTTCTCTGGGGGAAGCCATTACGTAATACCAACTGACAGAAACATTTTGTGGGATTCTCTTTTTCATTTTATTTTTACCTGCAACTTTCACACAAAAACATCCTGACAATCAAATGGAATGCAGAGCTGTGATGAAAGAAGCAATGGCCATTTAAAGGACAAGTCCACCTCCATAGACATGTGGGTTGAGTGAATGCAGCAATATTAGTAGAGCACATCACTGAGAGTTTGAGGAAAATCGGACAATCCGTTCAAAAGTTATGAATTTTTGAAGTTTCTGCTCAGTCACGGCTGGATGAGGAGACTACTATAGCTTGTGATGTCACATGAGTACAACGATATAAAGAGAGTATAAAGAAAATTCAACATATTTTCACTTTTCTCGCATAACAAAAGAACACTCGACTTCTCTCTTTCAGAAGGCAAGGGGAATAATATTTTCCTTAACATACGTCAGTAACGAGTCAAAGTTTTGTGAAATTCTCATTTTATTTTCCTTATACCGTTGTACGCATGTGACATCATACACTGTAGTAGTCTCCTCATTCAGCAGTGATTGCGCAGATGCTTTAAAAATTCATAACTTCTGAATGGATTGTCGGATTTTCCCTAAACTTTCACTGATGTGTTCTACTAATATTGTTGCATTCACTCAATCCATATGTATATGAAGGTGGACTTGTCCTTGAAGGATTCTCCCCTTGTAAGAATATTCATACAGGGGATCCCGGAAAGCATATGAACGAAAAAAAAAAAACCAAGAAACAAAAAGCAAAGAAAAACAAAACAAAACAAAACAAACAAACAAACAAACACAGAAAAAACAAAAACCTAAGAACAAAAATAAAAAAAAAAGTAATACCGTGGTGCTCATAGTTATAGTAAGTTTTAGCCCATAGGATCCCACCGTTTTCCCCATTATTATTATTATTTATTATTATTATTATTATTATTATTATTATTATTATTATTATTATTATTATCACCGTTCTTACATAGCGCGTAATACCTTTGGCAAGGTTTCTATGCGCTTTTTGAGGGGAAACAAAGAGATATACAGAAAAAGGTAATTACAGAAACAATCAAATGCTGCATAAGTCATCATTTACAATCACTCTGTTACTTTTTGAACAGATACGTTTTTAAAAACGTTTTGAACTTATTGATGATGGTGTGCTTCTTCGAATACTATTTTCTGGCTCTATACATGTAGAATCACTGATGTTTGGCGTAATTATAAATGATCTCGGTTCAATTAAATGCATACATTAACCAGACTATACTGAAAAGGCCTGCATTGTACTGGTCAGATATTCGAAGGGCTCAGTATATTAGTCTATACATGTGTGCTTTTAAACAAACTGAATAGAGTTAGTTTGAGATAATTATTGTGTGACTATGCCCGCTGGACTGAAGCAGCCTTTCCTCCTACTCGGTATGTCTTTTATATGATATAGATATACATTATTGTATGAAAGGACCTATATGTAAGAACCCATTAGAGTACCTACTATCTATGCAAGGGCTCTTTTGCCAGTCCACAACACATGAACGCTGCCAGAGTAGAATTATGTTCGATCGTCTGGTAGTCTCACATTATCAAAGGATGTCGAAATTTAAAAAAAATATATATATATCTATCTGTCAAAACTGGATTTGGCAAATAGAGGTAAGAATTTCTTCTGACGACTGTCTGTCACGTTCTTCTGTAGCCATAAAGAAATAAGATTATCTTGTCTAACATACACATAAAGGGAATGTGAACATTGTACTTCTCAGGAATAACGACCTTAATCAAAATGATTATAATCCACCTTCGCTTACCTTGGTACAACATTCCACAGTTACCTGTACTAGCGCTCTGATTGTTCTTCCCCCGATAAAATGAAAGATCTGGAACCTCCTGTCACGTTCAGCTTTTATCACTGCGGCTGTTTTGCGAGTTTGCTACAGCTGATGTTATGTTATTATGTGTATACGAGGTGCTTATATTGACACATAATGATTTTGATTATTTTACTGTAGAACACAAGGGCAACCGAATGTGTGTGTGTGTGGGGGGGGGGGGGGGTAAAGGTTGGTTCAATGGCACACTCCTCCCCTCCCCCACCATGAGAAACATTGTGTGGGGAAGGGGCAACTCCTCCCGCACATCCGCCTCAGCAGCTGCCCCTGCATCACTCCATGGCACTCCCGCAGGACACATGTCATAATATGACCAGCCTAACATAACCTCCAATGTATCCTACTTACGCTATACGTTCACAACCCCCAAAATCAGCCTGTTCGGCGACCGGTCGGTCGCTGCTGAAATTTTAAAGCGGAGTTTCTCCAAAAATCGTGGGCCAAATGCCAAAATTCTAGCGGCGACCGAGCGGGCTACAAATCTACTGGAGGCCGTCCTGAGTTGTGATCGTAGCCCTAATAAAGGGGAACTCTTTTCTCCACGTTTCATTCACATTTGATACAGAATACAGAGAAACTTTCATTAAGAAAGAAAATTAATATAATATAGACAGAAAACGATTACCAACTGGTCATCTCACGAGGACTTAAGCCCCGTCTGTACAGACCCATTTCCCGAGAATAATGTATGGTGAACATTTACATATTACTGAACTCAGTGGGCCATATTAGTATGTCGCACCTATTATAGGCTTATATACCATTGTCATACATGTACTCGATTTCCTTAACACTGTTTCAAGATGAGTACAATTGTCCCTTTTTTGAGAGAGTTATTGATGGGGGATGGGGTGGGGAATATCCATTAGGCTGCATCCCGCGAACACAGCACAGTGGTTAGGGATGTACGTTTGCCCTATTGTGTGTATTGATTTCCAAAACGTAATCATTCATGTAGTCTTAAAGAGAAGGGTGCCGTTCAATATTAAAGTGGACTCTAAATACCTAGAGTGAAAGTGACCAACGTCTACACAAGTGTCACATAATTATCGATAGAAGTAACTGCAGTCAAGCTGTACTGAGAGTTGGCACTATGTGTGATGTGTATTTCTCCGTCTTCTACACCATTTTCATCAGACGTACACACGCTGATCCACTCGCTCATATACTTACGCCTCACTACCAACTAATACCATTTGCAGTTTGTTATTCCGAAGGTTCATCAATCCGAAAATAAAGTAAGGTCCGCTATTCCCAAGGTTTTTAATCAGAAAATAAAGTAAGGTTCCTTATTCCGAAGTTTCATTTATCCGAAAATTGGGGAAAAGGAAAGAAACGATTTTGTAATTCCGAAGGTTTGTTAATCCGAAACGAAACAATAATTAAGGTTTATATTTCCGAAGGTTCGTTAGTACAATGTACGTGCTTTCTCTTCATTTTCGGATTAACGAACCTTCGGAATAACAAACATCACCCGTCATAACTAACCATTCATGAGAATCGGTGCTGTTTTTGACCATCCACTAGAAAACAAAAACTGTAATAATGTTAATGTTTATCGTGTACCAGTTAACACACTCATGACAAACAAAGTGAACAAATGGAAACCAGTTTTCTGAATTATCTTTTAATAACTACAAGCAAAATTTTATTGAAAAGAAACCATAGATACAGCTTGCGCACACAGTGTTGTTCTGTCATGCGTAAAGACAATTTCGATACTTTGACATTATTATTTCACTAGCCCCAGCATTGTTCCTTGTCTTAATAATATGTGATTTTCTTGATCAGATTGATAATAACTATCAATTATTCTGCAAGTAAAAGACTTTATGTGTGGGAATAATCAAAGACAGAGTCAGACGTCAATTGCGCTTCACAGACATGTCACTCTCACAGTCACTTTAAAGCGGGCAGTAAATTGGCAACAACATGGCACCGAAAGTGTCCACTATTGTCCAGAAATGTCCATTATTTAAAAATCATGTGTATTCAACGCATAACTGCAGGTTCTATAACTAAAACATCTGCAAATAAAGTAAAAAACGCACATCTCCCATCACATCGACGGGCTTATACCAATCAGGTATAAAATAATAAAGTTTAATAGAACAACACATTTTACACAGCCTTGACAATTACTAATGTTGATTACATAATACAAATTTCTAATGGAATTCTCCCAGAATATGTACTGCAAAACTTTTGAAAAACCCATAATATTTTTATTTCAGTAAAACTACGGAGAAATTTGTTTTGTTTAAGGTAAACACAAAATCTGTGGAAAGAACTTCCTCTTTAAGAGGACCCCATAGGCAGAGTTGGAGTAAGTTAACTCGTGATTTGAAATGTAAGCTTTCCTTGTCCAGTTTCGAATAAACTCAGACTGCTTCTCTGTTAACGTAAGCAACTACTCGGAAATTTGTTTTATTTTCCTTCAATTTTGTTTAATGTTATTTGTTGTAATTTTTGTTTTCTTGTGTAATGTGAATATTGTCATATAATCTGTTGTTGTATGTATCGACGTTCCTTTTATGTTGTTCACGGATTTGCAGGAGAACAGGTTTACTGAAGCAAACTACTATCGAGGTTAAATGAACTAGAACTAGCCATGCGGTGACTGGATCGGCATTAATATAGTTATCAATGTGTGTACTACAATACAATATATCATTTTTTTTTGCTCAATGACACAATTAAAAAAAAATATGTCGGTAATATCTGAAACGGTAGGACGAGCAAAGCAAGTGAGGGGCAGAATTTGCTAAGGGGGGGGGGGGGGGTTATAGGGTTTACCCAATAACAATGGGCGATGTCAAGAAAAACAAGACAAAAGTCTTCACTTTTTTTTTTTTTTTTTACTGCCACTTCTCTCTCCAAATCGGCTGACAAGAAAAAAAAAGTCTTCATTTTTTTTTTCTGAAAAAAAAGTGCTAGGAACATATTTTGTATATGCTGCACACATGGTGGCGTTTTTCTATGCACATCAAATTTTCAATGGCCAGCCCGGGGAAGGGGCGGTGGGGGGGGGGGGGGGGGGAAGGGGAGTTGAACCCTCTAACCTCCTCCCCCATAGATCTCCACTGCAAGTGGGTGTTAGATAAGTTTCACTTTAGAGTATGTCGCTCTCATAGAAACCATGCATAATCATATTACGACTTGCTGACATTATCAGGTAGAGTACATAGACTAACAACGGATAGACAGATCACATAAGTCTACTGTTGGTAAAGACTTTACTTTTTCCGCAACAGCCTAACATTAGAATCAAAGTTGAGTGTACCAGGTATTTAAAATTATACTTTTTTCATCGAAGCATATGGATTGTAAAGATATCACTTACTAACTTTTCATGTAAAGTGCAGAACACAATATCAAAGTTACGAAAAAAAAAAACACACGGAATTTTAACTCCAAGGCACAATAAATATCTATAAAGGAACCGACTGCACAGAGAACGACGTACAGTAGGTTATGGAGACGTAAAAGTGCGTCAAATTGATGTTGAGTGACTATGACTTTCCATCTTTTCTTTTTATGTACAACAATAATACCATAAAACACTCCAAGCTAACATTTGTTTTAAAGAAGTTTATTTTCAGCCCTAACATGATATAATGCACATAGTTATTTCCTATTGCGGAGCCGAAGGCGAAAAATTGTTTCAAACATAATAACAGGCGATTTCATGAACTGACGGTCTTAAGATTTCCGAAAATATTCCTTGTTAGGCATTTAACGATTTTTATTTGAAACATCATGTAATGTCATTATCATACTTAAGACATATTATTAACAGTGTGTTTCGATTGCTATTGACTTCCGCTGGTACTAATTTGGCTGCCAAATTTCGCAATTGTTCAACCAGAGCCGATTTCAGAGCCTTACATTCATGACAGAATAAGCCTGTTCGTAGTTCCACTTTACGCACGAGCAGACAAAAAAGGTTATTCTTGTGATAATAGGCATGTTGCTCTGACATGTCACTGAGTTAAGCATCTGTGATGTAGTCTAATGTTTGCTCATGTAACCCCTTCAAATGGTGCTTGCCAGCACATCCGCCCACAATAACAAATGGTTAATTAAAGCCTATTATTTGTCTACAATTACAAACACATTTATAATAGTCGTGAACGCATTTAATACACAACAATGATATGATGCATCCCAAATCAATTGAAGGACCATTCTGGTAACAGTCTACGCACGTTCATTTTGTTTCAACATGAATTCCATAAATTGTCATGTCGGGCAAGTTGTGACATTATGTTGCTTTGAAAACAAGTGAAGTGCCCAACCAACTGAGAAAAAAGGAATGTAATTTGAGAAAATGTGCACACGAGGTTATTACGAACTGGCTTATTCTTTGAATGAGAGCTGTATGAGACAACAAAGATAAACACCATCCTTAGAGGGCATTATCTAATTTCATGTGCTCTGAACTAATTTTGGCCGATAACTAGATTGTGCGACAGTGCGATTTTGAACATAATAATGATAACATATGTCTCATGTGCGTATGTGTATGATAAAAACCAGTGTCACAGACAATTTTTCTATGATGAATGAGGGCATGATGCTTTGCCGGTCATAAGACCACAGATAACTTGTTTATTTTATGAGAAACCCAGAGTTTGTTGTTGCTCCGGCGGATTGCAAGCCTATCGAAGATGTTCTGTAATTTGACAAGGTGCTGGGTCCATCGACATCTTTGCTGCCATTTAGACCAAAAATCTTCCCGTCTCCAAGGGGTAGGGGCACATCGAGCACAAGGAAAGCCCGGGAGATTCGACCTGCTCCATTCTGAAACAAAAGCAGTTGAAGACAATGGTAACACTCAAAATAATTCACCAAAGGGGACATTTTATGAAGCGTTTCGGTCGGATATTTTTCAGCTGTTTTTCTGACAAACTTTTACACGCTACTAAAATCCTTGCATCTGATTGGGTGAGAGCAAATTTGTCCGACAGCTTTGTCGGATAAAATACTTTATGGAATGCCCCCAGGTCTGCACTCGAAAATTCAGGTTTATGACATCCGCTCAAATCTTTGCTCAAAAAAGAATCACTACGTAGATTCCGCTAGTATTTTTGACACTCGCTTAATTAATCACATCGTCATAATTAGCAAAAAGTGAAAGCCAGTTTAAATGTATGTGCAATGGATGACTGGGCGTAGTGATAAGTAGAACAATATCAAAGATATATTTACAATACTGTAGTTTGGTTCTACATTACTAAAAATAAAGACTTTGTAGTCAGATTGCTCGACCCAGCCGAGCATGGCAGAAGGTAGTAGAAATGTTGTTCGTTTGGAAAGAAATCTCTCAAAATCAGTAATAGCACCGCGCCGTTCTTACTGCTTGGACAGCAAGGTTTTCAACACGAAGAAATTCTTCAACTTTCAGTACCTCGGAGTAGAGTGATGTCATCGCGTCTGCCAGGTCACGTTCAATGACCTTTAGCTCGTCATCATCAAGGTCACGTGAGTAACTCGACAACCAGTTACACATGCGTTGTGGTGCATAGCTTAGGAGCGTACGTACTGAAGGGAGTTATTAATGAGGTCGTGAGTTCGAAGTTTACACTCTCTGTGAAAAAAAAAAATATTATAGGACAATCCAATTTAGACATCGGCAAAGCATACCAAACTTTCTTTCTTTTTCCCTCTCATTCGTTTTTTATATTCAAAAGTACCATCAGTAATTTACACACCAAGTTTAAAGTTTCTTCATCACTTTGCTCCCCTGTTTTATCCTGCTTTTTTATTTTGATTGAAATTTAATTATGTTATACAAGACTTTAGTGCTCATCATGTAGTCATTGTGCGTAACAGCAACTTTAATTAAACAATTCCATAGAGGCAAATTTCAACAAGATAGTGCTATTTCTCATACTGATCAAAGGACCATTAACCTAATTCACACAAGAAAGAAATATCACTCAGTTGAAATGACTCGTTATGCAATAGCGTTTCTGGCGGAATATTTGACTACCCTTCTCACATGCAAAAGAAATCACGGCAGACCACTAAGAATGGCCGAAATGGCTCAGTATACCCTACAAAATTAGCCCATGTGAACGGATAAATAAAATGTTTATTTTGAATTTACTTCTAGTCTTTGTCTCCGTAGTCTCTTGATTCAGTCGTCGCTTGTACTGAGTGTAGATGGTGGAGATGGTGTGGAGATATGGGTTGAGGGACGAGTTTACAGGCATGATGAAGACTGCCGTCCAGGCGTGAAAATTCAGGTTTTCACTCTTTGTGTAATATTTAGAAGCCACTTGATATAATGTTATGAAGCCTACAATTCTAATCGGTTTTGAAATGGCTGAAATATCCAAAAATAGTAAACCAAAGGGGTCCTAATCAAAGGTGGATCTCACTTTTTATAAGGATCGCTTTGTTTTGGATGTCTCAGCCATTCCAAAACCAATTTTCAACAAATAAACTTTGAATTCCTCTTAGAGTTTTATGCTCTTTTATATTTCATAAGATGTTTCTCATTAGATCAAAAAATCATCATGAAATACGTTGGAAACCTCAAATCCAGTCTCAATGGAAACTGTACTATTGTACTCTGGATTGTTAAGTTCTCGACCGATCGCCCACAGCAGGGGCGGATCCAGGAATTCCGTAAAGAGGGGGCGTGTTTACAAAATTAAAGGGGGGGCGCACGCACCCCTCCCCCCATTTTTTTCTTTTTATTTCTCTTGTTTCAACAAAAAATAAGGGGGGGGGGGGCGTGCGCCGGTTGCGGTCCTCCCTGGATCCGCCCCTGCACAGTGTGTTCGTTACCGATTCGTTACATCTTCGGTGTAGATTTTTCATGAAACTTAATTCCTTAGTCCTCCTCAAACTGATGTGTAATCAATATTGAATATCAATACGAAGTTTGAAATACCACATAAAGATAATTATATATGATGACGACGCCATAATCATGTGACGGTAGAAAAATAGGCAGCTCCGGTCGATTGATAGAATCTGCTCTAGCAAATGTTTGATTCTGTTCGACTTCACCACGCTGTTGCCATTTTTTTTTCCCTGTTAACAGTAGATTCCCTTAGCTATTTGGTATATTCAAATGACCTATTAAAAGCTGACTTATAAGTGGTCTTAATATTCAGTGACTCTGTCCAGCTTAAATCAGTTGTATATATTGCAATATGTTGTATTAGTGTTTGTTAGCTGAGTGATAGAGCATTACTGTACTTTTTAGTCCAATGAAGACATAAAACAGTCAACAAGTCGTCCTCCACGGACGTCAAAAGAATTGAAACACTTATTTCGTACTTGTAATATTCCATCGCAGGATTTTATTTTCATATAATTTCCGAAGTGACGGGATGTACGTAAACTCGTGACAAAATGTTGAAAGAAAGACATATCATGCACACCCGCCCTGGAAACGAATGAAAGCATAGCTGTATAAGATATATAATGATTACTATCAAATATTTTCCAAAAAAAAACATTCTTTTTTTTTGAAAAATATCCGATATTAATAAGACCCAAACTGTTTGTTTTATGTATTTGCTTAGAAATAATATATTGCCATGATCTTTTGATTTTGACTCTGTAAAGAACAATGAGGTAAATATAGATATTGTACAAGACAGGCGGAAGATTGTAGATTACCCAATTTCAAGTAGATTTTTCACGATCCGCAAGAAGATATTTCGGCCCTAAGATGTGGAATAGTATTCCGGACGATATCAGGCAGTGTGTTTCTCTGTCTTCATTGAAGCGAAAACATAAAGAATATATTGTCAAATTATATAATATACACATGCATTAGTGCCTTCTAGTTTACCAAACTGATCGATAGCGACCTTCTATCTATACAACGCCATTGCCATGAAATGAATGTTTATAAGCACGCCCTTTCTTACTTAATTGCTTCGCTCTTCAATAAAGGAAAAGTCATTTTTATATCTTTTCTTACCAAATCTTCTGTCAAATGCACAACCTCTTACACCATCCGCGTGCAGCGCCTTAGTATAATGATACATTATCAACAAAATCACGTTTTCGTTGTTGGTATGGATATAAAGATGTACCTACTGTTTGTCCCGTCCACCAAATAATTCAACACCCTGGAAATGTCTGCATAACAATCGGTTTCTTGATCATCAAGAAATTGTTTGCTACGATTTTTTTTCTTCAATGATATTCACTTAAATTCTTTTGGCATGTCTCCCGGTTCTCTCATAAAAATGGCAAAATGATAAATAGGACCTATTAATGTCATGAGTTTTAATGCTTGTCTTACATTTAATATCTTAATGTATACAAGTGCCCATATTACAAGACATATGACGTAAGTATGAGTACATTATATTTTTCCTTTTTCTAAAGGCGTATTTTCGTTGACAACGATATTGTTTTTTTTTTCTTAAGCTCTATAATATAGCTTTTTCGCTACTGTCCAAACATATGGAAAACGCGCACGATTCTCAAGAACAGCTTAAAGACCTCCTTCTATGCTCGACACGCCATAGTGATCACGCACTCTTGTGGTCCACATAATGTAGTCTACTCTCCAGCTGCTTTTTCCTTCTGTGGATAAAGAGGTAAGTGGAAGCCAAGACAACAATCACTGAAGTCATGTTCCCAAATATCATGTAGACTGTCTCAAATGATTCCGTGACGTCATAGAGATATCCTGTGAAAAGATGACATGATGGAGACATGGTATAAATCTTAGATCGGGTTAAAATTACCACATGTAAAACGTCATCCATTGTCATTAATCCTGCACGCATAATGCATTATCTTCGTATATCACATTGAATTACTTTTAACTATTATAGATTTTGAATAAAACGATGTGCCAGAAGGCGGGGATGATATGTCCTCACAATTCTAAAATGTCTGCATGTTGTAAACGTTACAAACTTTTTTTTCATCAAATGACTTGAAGTGGAAATAAAAAAGAGAGCAAGATATTCACTGCTGTGCAGAAGCTCATGTGGCATAAAGGTACGATTAACGGCAACATTTTAGTGTAAATAATATCTACTCAAACTTACACGATAAGATTATTTACATTACCGCTTAAAAAGTTTAAAGTTCATTTTCTTTCACGTGAAAATTTTCTGTTTATCTTTGTTCGAACCTTTGAAGTCATACAGGGATTGTGTCTTGATTTTCTGTTTGAGTCTTACCTACCAATGCACCAGTTCCAGCTGACATTAGCCCCGCCTCAAAGAAAGACATTGCAAGGATTCCTGGAAAATTGTTCGGGGCCACAAGGATGCCCATGGCTGCATAAAAACACGCGTAAGATCCATGTAACCCTATGCCGGCAACAACTGAACAGCACATGGTATACTCGAATGACTTGCTGACGGGGTAGAGAAAGAGTGCGACGGTAGTAATACCATTGACCAACACGTATGTGTGTGGACTCCATCGAGGCTTGAGACACTGAAGAATCGTCAAGAAAATCCTGACAATCACACCTCCAGCCGCACTTGCGACAGTGAGATACGGGGCAAGGGTGGGGTAAATTCCGATGCTTAGGCCGTAAGACACCAAAAAGATGGTCCAACCAATATAGACAAATTCCATTAAGAGTTGGCAAGTCAAAAAGAAAGTGGCATAGAAACGTTCTTCCTTTATTGCGTGAATGGCGAAGAGCTCCGTGAGAAAAAGACGAAGACTTTCCATCACAGATCGCAGAAAACGATGGCTTGACTGAGCGATGGACTCATTACTGAAATTTTCACTCTTATTGCAGTCAATGCTGGCCTCATCTTCTTTCTTCGTTGACTCTGCAGGTTCAGACGATCGTACGGCCATGTAATCAGCGTCACAACTTTGCACCCGTGCCGTCACTCTTCGGTACCTCATCGTCCCACCAACAGCAATAAGGTTGCAAGTGAGAGCCCCAAGCACGAGGAAAGTTCCATGCAAGCCGTAGGCTTCGTATAGTTCTTTGGTCAACATTGGCAGCGCTGCAGTTCCTAACACGGTGCCCAATATTGAAAAAGTGTTCATTGAACCATATTGATCACCAAAGTGGTCTTTTAAGGTTACGTATCCAGTCTGGAAAAGCATTCCAAAACCGAGACCTAAAAGAGAAAGAAAATATGAACAATGTAACATATAAACAAAATGTATAACATGAATGCTCCTAGAAACAACAAAAAGTCCTGCGCTGTAAGAATACCTGTTATTACAAAGAATATACACCTACAAAAAACAAACTCTCCATTCTAATTCTTTATGCCCTATTTTTGGGAAAAGACAAAGTCGTACGTATGCGCCATTTCCCATCTTTCCTTTATGTGATGGGATGATGTTTGCAAAAGTAAACAATGTCAGAGGCGTAAGAACATCAGATCGAATAAGAGCAATTCGACTGCCCCGCGAGACTATGGCATGTCTCAACTTCTGATAGTTTTGACTGTTTCTACCAAGTACTAACCAGTTCCAAGGACTGACCTTTGACCCTTTCTACACAAAGATTTTTTTTTTTTCAAATCTGTTTCTATCCATTAAATGAAAAAAAAAAACAAAAAACAAAAACCAGTGTCTTTGGGCTTGTATACTACGCAATACTAATAATCATCGACTTAATGTATGATGCTTATTCCAGAAGTTACAGGGAGAAATACCACATTCTAAACCGCAATTAAGTGACCTTTGATCTTTGATAAAACACGAGAGATATTGTCCAAAACCTAATCAGCGCGTATAGACTTCATGTAGTAAAGCTAGGACAGGTAGAAAGAACATTTACCAAGCAATTTTGTCCTTGGAATCTTTTTAATAAGCCGTAGGATGGACGGACAAACGGACTGACAAATACCACCCAAATGCACCCTTCAGCCATTCTAACAGACGGAGGCATAAAAGCGCTAAGGGGTATCGTGCCATATTGTATGTTATTACCAATTATCATTGAGTTTCATTGACATTTTCCCCCTGGCATTTCCACCACTAACAAGTTAGCTCTGACTTTTTTTAACCTCCGACATATTTACCTTCGTCATTTCATGTTCTGATATTGATATTCGAATATTTACCGTTGGCAGATTTCCTTGAGCTTGAAAGCCATGGATCATCGCGATCCATGTAGACTGATAGCTCATTAGCATGACCGGAAACATACAATTAGAATTTTGGGAAATACATTTTCACCTTTTTTTCATGAGTTGAAACTTATGGAAGTTCATGTATTAGGGAAACTTTTCTGAGAGCCAAGGGAATTGAGTTTGTATCCTGATCTTTGGGGATATGACTTCTTCAAAATTTGTGCATTAGATTGAACAACAATTATGACTGTACCGTATGGCTCACCTGCGAGAACTAGGAAAACTCCTATGTGTATGGGTGTGTTTGCAAAATACAGACAGGAAATCGATATGCCAGCTAAAGTACCTCCAGCGAGTGATGTTTGTCGTGGGCCAAATCTCTTGATCATCATTTGGGCAAAAGGGCCTAAAGTTTAATGTGGTGGAAAATACAAAATCGGAGTGAATAACGTGCAGAAACACACACACACACACACACACACACACACACACACACACAAATAAACTAATAATGAAGCTGAACCTATTATGCGCCATACAATGATTTGCACTCGACAACGCGACGAGACCAGTTAAGTCTTCAATATATATCTTATGTATTATATGCAGTGTATATGAATAATCTATAACGAGAGTAAAGAAGAGGCGGTAGACGTTGCTTTTGAATCCTCAGAATCTGATTTTACTTCGATTGTGAGGATTCAAAAGCAACGTCTGCCGCCTCTTCTTTACTCTCGTTATACATACTACTAAAAGATGCGACGGCCCAGGCGTTTAGCAGCTGAAGATACACGACTCACACTTAAATAATATGTTTATATATATATATATATATATATATATATGGGTATGTGTGTGTTTGTGCGTATTGGATGTGCTTGTATGTACATCTACTGGTAGTCCGTAATAATTCCCAATTTACTATAATCATGCTCGGAAGCAGCTGTAATGGATCTATAAACTAGTGTACCGTATGCATGCAAACCACGCAGATGCAGTGCGCACACTTAGTTACGCCTACTTATGATCTATAAAATGCAGACTTCACTTTCCAATAAGAAGGAAAAGAAGAAGAAGAAGATGTGTTACTAATGTGGTAAGTTTTGAGTAACAATTTATAGTAATATTCTCAATGAAGATATGAATGGATATAATTAGACCTGTACCTAATGGTATATCATCAGAAGGATTTCAAAGAAAAAAAAAATCATGAAAACAAAATTTCCTTTGGGGAAAACTTACAGAAGAGAAAGGTTGCTGTAAACTGCATCGAAACTATCAATCCGACAATAGCGTACGATGAGCGAAACTGCGTAGTCATGACTGGTACGAGAATGCCATATGACTTGAGTAGGCCCTGGCTGAAGAAAGAAATGCCACATTTTCCTAGCAGCACGATGAATCTCCAACTCTCCTTCTCTCTATCCGCCATATCTTCGTCTTTTCATTCACTGCTTGACGATGGTGGGTGAGTGGCAATTGACTGGAAGCAGGATTAGTCTGATCTGTCATAATCCGACGCAAAAAACAAAGAAAATTGCAAAATTGTAAAACATCACCAGTGGCGGATCCAGAGGGGGGCGCACCGGGCGCGCGCCCCCTCTGTAATTCAATTCAATTCAATTCAATAGAACATTTATTTCCAGATCAATTCGTGTAGAAAGAGTAACAATTCAGTCATGATAAACTGGAGGTGACAACTCAGTAAGCACAGCTTGAAGTGAGTGCACCTTTAACATTTGAAAACGTAGTTGAATCTGATTGAAACATAGCTAAAAAGACATTAATATACATTTACAAGACGAAGTACAGATACACAAGTGACTAAAGCTAAGGATGCAGGAGGAAAACAGATAGGAAGAAGGAAAAAGAGAAAGAAAGGAGGAAAACAGATAGGAAGAAGGAAAAAGAGAAAGAAAGGAGGAAAACAGATAGGAAGAAGGAAAAAGAGAAAGAAAGGAGGAAAACAGATAGGAAGAAGGAAAAAGAGAAAGAAAGGAGGAAAACAGATAGGAAGAAGGAAAAAGAGAAAGAAAGGAGGAAAACAGATAGGAAGAAGGAAAAAGAGAAAGAAAGGAGGAAAACAGATAGGAAGAAGGAAAAAGAGAAAGAAAGGAGGAAAACAGATAGGAAGAAGGAAAAAGAGAAAGAAAGGAGGAAAACAGATAGGAAGAAGGAAAAAGAGAAAGAAAAGAAAAGAGGAAAAAAATGACATTAAGGAGAGGTAAAGAGAACCCAAAAATATATAATACTAAAACAAACCAAGGCAACATTGTACATACATGTACATGTATATATGCATTTTAGTGAATCAAGAGAAATTTAGCAGCCCTCACTATTACCTTATATGAATGGATACAACTTTTTCTTGAGTCTTATCTTAAAACAATTTTGAGATGATGCATTTCTTATGTCTTTAGATAAATTGTTCCATTTCTTGGAGCCCATAAAACGAATATTATGTTGGTAAGACAAGGTTCTGGGTCTGGGCAAATGCATTAATGACGAGGAGCGTGTATTGTAATTAATCCCCCCCCCAAAAAAAAAAAAAAAAAAGAAATAAAGAGAAAAAAATGGGGGAGAGTGCGCCCCCCTTTAATTTTGTAAAGGCGCCTCCCCTTTACGGAACTTCCGGATTAGTCCACTGCCTGGACTGTTCTCTACGAGCTACCCGTGCGCACTTCTCGGCTCACACGTCCACACAGATAGATTGACACAATACTATAAAGCACTAACCGTACGGCACGCACGGCACGCACGCACGGACACACAACCTGTTTTTTTTTCGGGCGGACAAATCAGAGGGGATACGCGATCGGTGGGGATCACGCTATCAGTGTGGTAGCTATGTGATTTACGCTGGCGCACGCTCGGAGGGATATAATACGATAAAAAACGGCCAGTATCTGGTCTACTTCCGGATCGGCCCCCCATCACTGTCTTTGAAGAACTTTGTGAAGAAATTCGGCACATTCGTTGTGCATAGGCTTTATATTTGTGTGAATAATGGGGAAAGCGCCAATCGGGAGATGCCGTGTTGAGTCAGTATCAATCTGTATCTGATTGTTAGTGTTAAGACACAAAAAGATTGCAGTAGGCATATCACTAGCTAAAATAAACGAAAATGAACGCATTAATTCTTACCAAAGAGTGGCTGATTGTGCTGCCACGTCTGACTATGACGTCATTGACAAATGGAAAGCTTGATTTCTGCTAGATTTCATCACAGGGCTAGCTGCGTAACGTAGATTGACTGGACCTATTCACTTCAAATTAATGCAATTCTTGTGTCCAGTTCTGCCCTATTCACTTGACACGTATCTACACAATTTCATGGAATGTCATTTCAACATGCAATTCCGTTCATCTGTCATTCCAGGTATATCACGATAAGAAGCAGACATTGCAGATCACAAGAAATGTAATCTTCTCTAGTTAACACAATGTTCCTGTGGTTCATTGCTGGATATGATGAACGTTCGGGAAGCCGAACCGCCGTCCTAGCGCTGAAACGCTCTGTATACCAGGCAAGATGATAATTCTTCACAATGTGCGTTAGTTAACACAATTAGGACACCTTCGGAGCAGGGGTCACACGTGTCATACTCGAAAGTGGCTTCTTGGCGACAGAGAAGCTAAGAGAAAGCTCTCCCATTCATCTAGGCATGACATAGCTCTGAGACGCTAAACTATGTACCAGCAACAATGGATTACATGCAGCTCTATCCAATGACCTGACCCCTGCACAATAGGCACAATGGTGTTTGCACAGACCGTGAACGTGGATGATTATTATTTCCCATTAAAAGCTTTGCCCTGAACACTATGAGACAAAATGCTACTCGCATTGTCTAGTAGCTGCACGTATCTCCATGATACGTATTATCGGAGCAGTTGCAAGCTTAATGGAATAAAAGATGTAGATTCCTAGCTTGGTTTTAGAGGGAGATGAGCTCTCTCAATCTGCTTATCTGGGGGAAGCCATTACGTAATATCAACTGACAGAAAATTTTTGTGGGATTCTCTTTTTCATTTTATTTTTACCTGCAACTTTCTCACAAAAACAGCATGACAACCAAATGGAATGCAGAGCTGTGATGAAAGAAGCAATGGCCATTCAAAGAAAAAACAAAAACAAAGAAGAACTTAAGAACAAAAACATGTATTACCGTGGTGCTCATAGTACTAGTAAGTTTTAGCCCAGAGGATCCCACCGTTTTTCCCATGGTGTGCTTCTTCGAATACAATTTTCTAGCTCTATAGAATCACTGATGCTTGGCATAATTATAAATGATCTCGGCTCAATTAATCATTATTATTGATGCATACATTAACCAGACTACTGAAAATGGCTGCAATTGCACTATACTGCTCAGATAATCGAAAGGCTCAATATCTGTATTTACATATTTAGTCTACATGTGTGCTTTTAAACAAACTGAATAGAGTTAGGTTGATACAGTTATTATGTGACTATGCCTGCTGGACTGAAGCAGTATTTCCTCCTATCTTTTATATAATATAGATATACATTATTGTATGACAGGACCTATAAAAACCCATTACGATACCTGTTGTCTCTGCAAGGACTCTTTTGCCAGTCCACAACACATGTCACCAGAGTATGAACGCTACCAAAGTAGAATTATGTTCGATCGTCTCGTAGTCTCACATTTTCAAAGGATATCCAAATAAAAAAAAAAATCTATCTGTCAAAACTGGAATCTTAGAGGTAAGAATTTCTTCTGACGACTGTCTGTCACGTTCTTCTGTAGCCATAAAGCAATAAGATTGTCTTGTCTAACATACACCGTGGTTAAAGGGAACGTGGACATTGTACCTCTCAGTAATAACGACCTTAACAAAATGATTATAATCCACCTTCGCTTACCTTGGTACAACATTCCACAGTTACCTGTACTAGCGCTCTGATTGTTCTTCCCCCGATAAAATGAAAGATCTAGAACCTCCTGTCACGTTAAGCTTTTATTACTGCGGCTGCTTTGCGAGTTTGCTATAGCCTCCTCTGATGTTATTTTATTATGTATACTTGGGGCCTATATTAGCACATAATGATTTTTATTATTTTACTATAGAACACAAGGGCAACCGAATGTGTGTGTGTGTGGGGGGGGGGGGGGTAAAGGTTGGTTCAAGGGCACACCCCTCCCCTCCCCCACCATGAGAAACACTGTGTGGTACTTCACATTTTGGTCCTTTAGTAAGTTACAGCCAAGAATACCCCCATTTCATCCATCAATATTATTGTTCACTGAAGTTGGAACAGAAAAACACGCAAAACCTGACGGACATGGCTGTCGGTTTACGGTTACCTTGGCAACCAGTAATATCAGGCATAGCTCTGTTTCATTTCAATCTGAGGAGATGGCTGGATAGCCCATATTCAGCTGCAGTAGCTGGTCTTCCATGGGGTCCAGTTGGATGTGAGGTGGGACCACTTCACCGGGTTAAACACCCTGCTCTTTGCGATGAATGAATGAAGCGGGATCTTTTACGTGCATGAGTTGTAACTCTCTCATACACGGGACCTCCATTTTATGTCCTATCCGAGGGACATAGCTAACTTATGATATGATATCATAATCATATTATATCAAAATGTTCCCAATAAAATTTTAGGAAATGTCACCACATTTGGTTGAAATCGGGTAAAGGACGTAGGAGTGGCAAATGAAAATATGGTAGCGGGCACAATGTGCCCCCCCCCCATAAATAGGGTTAACACTGTTTCAAGAACACGAGTGGAATTGCTCTCTTTCTTTCTTTTTTTTTTTTTTTTTTTGAGAGAGAGAGTGGAAGATCGATCGATTGGGGGGGGGGGGGGGTTCCATCCCGAGAACGTACGTTCGTTTGCCCTATCATGCCTATATTGTGCGTGTTGATTTACAAAACGTACTAGTAATCATTCATGCAGTCTTGAGAGAAGGGCGCCGTTCAATCTAAATATCTAGAGTGAAAGTGACCAACATCTACACAAGTATAATGTATCATCGATAGAAGTATAATTACAGTCAAGCTGTACTGGGAGTTGGTACTTTGTGTAATGTGTATTTCTCCGTCTTCTACACCATTTTTATCCGACGTACACACGCTGATCCACTCGCTCATATACGTACACCTTACTACCATCTAATACCATATGCAGTTTGTTATTCCGAAGGTTTATCAATCCGAAAATGAAGTAATGTTCGCTATTCCCAATGTTTTTTTAATCAGAAAATAAAGTTAGGTTCCTTTTTCGAAGTTTCATTTATCCGAAAATGGAGGGGGGGGGGGGGAGGAAAGAAACGAGTTTGTTATTCCGAAGGTTTGTTAATCCGAAACGAAACAAGGTTTGTATTTCAGAATGGTTCGTTAGTACGCGCTTTCTTTTCATTTTCGTATTAACGAGCATCACCCGCCAATACCAACCATTCATCAGAATCGGTGTTGTTTTTGACCATCCACCAGAAAACGAAAGCAAAAATAATGTTAATGTTTATTATGTACCAGTAAACATACTCATGACAAACAAAGTGAACAAATGGAAACCAGTTTTCTGAATGATCTTTTAATAACTACAAGCAGAATTTTATTGAAGAGAAAGTAATAGATACAGCGTATTCACAGTGTTGTTCTGACACGCATAAAAACCATTTTGATGCTTTTACATTGTCATTTTACTAGCCCAAGCAGTGTTCCTTGTCTTGTTATCATATGATTTTCTTGATCAGATTGAAAATACCTATCAATCATTCTGAAAGTAAAAGACTTTTTTTTTTTGGGGGGGGGGAGGAATAGTCAGACGTCAATAGCACTTCAGAGACATGTCACGTTCACAGTCACTTTAAAGCGGGTAGTAAATTGGCAACAACACGGCACAAAAGTGTCAACTATTTGTCTACAAATGTCCATTATTTAAAAATCATTTGTATCCAACGCATAACTGCAGGTTTCTTTAACTAAAACATCTGCAAATAAAGTAAAAAACGCACATCTTCCATCACATCAGCGGGCTTATACCAACATCTGACCAATCACGGGAATAAAGTTTAATACAAGAACACATTTTATTTTTTTTTTTAGTAATACTAGGGATAAATTTGTTTTGTGTTAAGGTAAACACAAAATCTGTGACAAAGAACTTCCTCTTTAAGAGGACCTCAGAGGTGGAGCAAGTTAACTCGTGATTTGAAATGTAAGCTTCCCTTGTCCAGTTTCGAATAAACTCAAACTGTTTCTCTGTTAACGTAAGAAACTACTCGGGAATTTGTTGTATTTTCCTTCAATCCTGTTTCATGTTAGTTAAAATATTTGCTATTTGTTGTAATTTTTATGTTTTCTTTTGTAATGTGAATATTGTCATATAATCTGTAATTGTACGTATGACATTCTTTTTATGTTGTTCACGGATTTGCAGAAGAACAGGTTTCGAGGTTAAATGAACTAGAACCAACCATGCAGTGACTGGATGAGCATTAATATACTTATCACTGTGTGTACCTCAATACAATATATCATACCACCTTTCGTTGGTCAATGACACAAGTTTTTTGTTTAATATGTCGGTAATATCTGATACGGTAGGACAAGCAAAGCAAGTGAGGGGCAGATTTATATTTTGCTAAGGCGGGGGGGGGGGGGGGTAGGGTTTACCCAATAACAATGGGTCATGTCAAGAAACAAAACAAAAACAAAAGTCTTCACTTTTTTTTTTTAACTGCCACTTCTCTCATCAAATCGGCTGACAAGAGAAAAAAAGTCTTCATTTTTTTTTTTTCTGTTGGCCAGAGCCTGAAACAGAGTGCTAGGAACATATTTTGTATATGCTGCACACATTATGGCGTTTTTGTATGCACATCAAATTTTCACTGGCCAGCCCGGGGAAGGAGGGGGTTGGACCCCCTAACCCCCTCCCCCATAGATCTCCACTGCTAGTGGGTGTTATATAAGTTTCACTTTAGAGCATGTCGCTCTCATAGAAACCATGCATATATTACGATTTGCTGACATTATCAGGTAGAGTACATAGATTAATCACGGATAGACAGAACACAAGTCTACTGGTGGTAAAGATTTGACTTCCCCTGTAACAGCCTAACATTAGAATCAAAGTTTAGTGTACCAGGTATTTAAAATCATACAATTTTCATCGAAGCATATGGATTGTAAAGCTACCACTTACTTACTTTTCATGTGAAGTGCAGAACACACTATATCGAAGTTACGAAAAAAAAAAGAAAAAAGAAAAACATCGGAATTTTAACTCCATGGCACAATAAATATCTACAAAGGAACCGACTCCACAGAGAACGACGTACAGTAGGTTGTGGAGACGTAAAGTGCGTCAAATTGATGTTGAGTGACTATGACTTTCCATCTTTTCTTTTTATGTACAACAATAATACCATGAACACTCAAAGCTAACATTTCTCCTCGAAATATGTTTTAAAGAAGTTTATTTTCAGCTCTAACATGATATAATGCACATATTTCCTATTGCGGGGTCGAAAGCGAAATATTGTAAAAAACATAAAGACAAGCGATTTCATGAACTGATGGTCTTAAGATTTCCAAAGATATCCTTGTGAGGTATTAACGCTTTATTTGAAACGTCGTGTCATTATCATACTTAAGATATAATTATTAGCAGTGTGTTTCGATTGCTATTGACTTCCGTTGGTGCTAATTTGGCTGCCATTTTTCGCCACTGTTCAACCAGAGTCGAATTGTGAGCCTCACATTCATGACATAATAAGCCAACTCGTAGTCTCTGTTCCACTTTATGCAAGAGCAGAAAAAAGGTTATTCTTGTGATAATAGGCATGTTGCTCTTTCGTGTCACCGTGATAAGCATCTGTGATGTAATCTGATTACTCATGTAATCCCTCTAAATGGTGCTTGCCAGCACATCCGCTCACCATAAAAAATGGTTAACTGAAGCCTATTATTTGGCTACAATTACAAATACATTTATAATACTTGTGAAATAACGCATTTAGTACACAATAATAAGATGATGCTTCCCAAATTATCTAACGGTCACTCTGATCACGGTCTATGCATGTTCATTTTGTTTCAAAATAAATTCCATAAATTGTTACGCTGGCAAGCTGATACATTATGTTGCTCTGAAAACGAGTGAAGTGCCTGACCAACTGAGAAAAAGAAATGTCACTAAGGAAAATGTGCACACGAGGTTATTACGAACTGGCTTATTCTTTGAATGAGAGCTGTATGAGACAATACTTTCAAAGATAAACACCATCCTTAGAGGGCGTTATAATTAGATAACGCCCTCTAAGGATGGTGTTAATTTCATGTGCTCTGAACTCATTCTGGCCGATAACTAGTGACTGTGTGACAGTGCGATCTTGAACATAATAATGATAACATATGTCTCATGTGCGTATGTACATGATAAAAACCAGTGTCACAAACAATGTTTCTATGATCAATGAGGGCATGCTGCTTTGCCTGTCGTCAGACCAGGGATAACTCCTTTATTTTACGAGAAACCTAGAGTTTGTTGTTGCTCCGGCGGATTGCAAGCCTATCGAAGATGTTCTGTAATTTGACAAGATTCTTGGTGCTGGGTCCATTGACATCTTTGCTGCCATTTAGACCAAAAATCTTCCCGTCTCCAAGGGGTAGGGGCACATCGAGCACGAGGAAAGCCTGGGAGATTCGACCTGCTCCATTCTGAAACAAAATCAGTTGAAATTAGTGATAACACTCAAAATCATTCACCTCGGGTCGGCGGTCAAAACCTTATGTTAATGACATCCGCTCAAATCTTTGCTTAAAAAAGAATCACTGCATAGATTCCGCTTCTTCTTTTGACACTAGCTTGTTACATCTCATTGTGATATTTAGAAAAGAAGTGAAAGCCAATTTAAATGTACAAATGTATGTGCAATGGATGAATGGCCGTACTGATGAGTAGAATAATATCAAGTATACATCTACAATACTGTAGTTTGGTTCTACAGTACTAAAAATTAGACTTTGCAGTCGGATTGCTCGACTCAGCCAAACATGGCAGCACGTAATAGAAAATGTACGTTCTTACTGCTTGGACAGCAAGGTTCTCAACATGAAGAAATTCTTCAACTTTCAGTCCCTCGGAGTAGAGTGATGTCATCGCGTCTGCCAGGTCACGTTCAATGACCTTTAGCTCGTCATCATCAAGGTCACGTGAGTAACTCGACAACCAGTTACACATGCGCTGTGGTGCAGGACTTGGGAGCGTAGTGAAGGGAGTTATTAATGACGTCGTGAGTTCGAAGTTTACACTCTCTGTTAAATAAACAAACAAACAAATATATATACATATATATGTATATATATATATATATAATATATATATATATAATAGGACAATCTAATTTAGACATCCGTAAAACATACCAAACTTTCTTTTTTTTTTTCCTCATTCGTTATATTCAAAAGTGCCATCAGTAATTTAAACACCTAGTTTAGAGTTTCTTTATCGCTTTGCTCCCCTGGTGTCTCCTGCCTTTTTAATCTGAAATTTGATGATGTTATACAAGACTATAGTGCTCAACATGTAGTCACTGTGGACCTGAGTAACAGCAACTTTAATTGAACAACTCCATTGAGGAAAAATTTCAACAAGATGTGAACGGATAAATAAAATGTTTATTTTGAATTTACCTCTAGTCTTTGTCTCCGTAGTCTCTTGATTCAGTCGTCGCTTGTACTGAGTGTAGATGGTGGAGATGGTGTAGAGGTATGGGTTGAGGGACGAGTTCACGGGCATGATGAACACTGCCGTCCAGGCGTATACCTTTAGAGAATGTTAATACGCAGAAAGCTGCATCAGCAAATGTCGTTAGGAGTGTATATTCTACCTCGTTACCATAAAGAAGAAAATAAAAACAAAACTAAACTAAACAGTCGAATATGAGCGAAACTTGGCGATCATGACATTTTTCACCGAATGGGAATCGCTATCCGAACTTGAAAGCGTGGAATTGAGGAATTGATGCCCCATAGAATCCTGGCTCGAGGTGAGTGTTAAAGTGCCATAATGAGTTTATAAACGTTACTTGGGAGCTTCAACAAATTATCAGTGATTATATAAGGCCCTTACTACCTTATCTGACGGAAACAATTTCATTCCAGTCATTGGCAACAAGGCATTTTTTTTTTTTTTTAGCAGCACAATGAACACGACTTAGATTTCAAAAGATGATTCAAGTTATGAAAATGTACATAATCAGATCACTTTAGGGAGTCACGTGGGTATTACTGTTACCTCTGCTGGCAGGTCAAGACTTCCGGCAGATGACATCAGCCCCATTATGATGATTGGCATCCAGCAAAGCAGGTCTGTACCGACAATCAGAGCCATCTTGGTGGCCAGTTTGATCTCTTCTCTCAGACGTTTGTCTTCTCGCCCTTTAGCACTCCGTTTTCCCACCTTACGCTGCGACGTTTTGACAGAGAGGAAAATGGCGACGTAGGACCAAAATGTAATGAAGAATGCGACGAAATTTGCGCCGATGAAGAGAGCGAGCGAATAAAGCCATCCAGATGGTCGCTGTGACGTCAGAGGCAGGGCAAGACAGACACCTGTCTGACCATAGAATTCACCATTAAAGTAAGAGCTTAAAACAATGGGTAGGAGGCTGAGTAGGAATGCGGTTATCCAGATGAAAAGCTCAACCAAGTGACTTGTCTTCGGCGCCAAATGGAGGCCTCGTTTGAAAGGCGCCACCACGTGCACACACCGGTCAAGGCTAATTAACATCACCATGAGCACCGAAGCCTCGCTAGAAATAACGGAGACCATTCCTGCGAAAATACATAGAGTGCTAGCTTTCCAATCCTCTGCACGGAAGGCGTAGTCTCCTCGGTAGTAAGCATCAGCTCCAGCGATTGTGATCATGTAGAGTCCCATTAGAAAATCAGAGATGGCCAAATTAGTGATGAGGCTCGATTGGACGTTTTCCTTTCGTTGTCGTCTCTTCTGCATCAGTCGGTAGCCAATCACGAAGGCGTTGCCCACGAAGGCACTGATGCCTAGGATCCAGATGAAGACGCGCAGAACAGTGTTGGCCATAAGATCATTACAGGAAGAGAATGGATCTTTAGGCGCGTCACAGTTCACGCCAAAGACTTCAACAAGACAACAGAAGGCGAACTTTTCGGCGTGGCTGGGGAAAAATAACAACAAAAGTGAACGAGACTGATGTGATATTGATGTAATAAATGTGTTTGGTGAAGGTATTAATATCATTGTAATATAATTCTCATCCTGCTTTCATGGATAGTCCGCAGTAAAAAATACCTATAATATATGTATATAATATATTGAATTATATATTTTAAACGCTAGGAATTTCTGAGCACAGTAGATAGATTTTTTTTTTTTCTTACGAGGAATGAGATTCAGATTTCATGAGCACGTGCCATATTCCGGCTGCACTTGTACTCTGATCAATTGCGAAAATGGACTTATATTTTTTATATACACCCTTTTCTTTATGAAACGCGTCTGACTACTTACATGATTTTTATATTCAGACCTCTGAAGGCATCTATGTTTGCATCCACTTCCATGTTAGTTTCTCGGATGTCCCTGAAAAGGATCAAAGGATTGTGATAAAACAAAATGAACAGTTAGCCAAGAAAAAACCCAAAGTTTGACAATAATTACGATTCAGTATATTCAAATTGTCTATGCTACATGCACATAAAGCATTCGTTGAATATGTAAAAAATCCAAGGACTTATATGCATTGGCCGCGAAATGAAGTTAGACATTTATTTGTTATCAACACAAATGAGCGAATGATAAATAAACGCATCTACTTTATTTACAAGCATGTGCTGCGAATGAGCCATCCTCGAAGTATTACGGAAGCACACTAATGCAAACAACTAATAAAAATGAACCAAATTGACATTGTATTATCACTTTTTGTCCGTTGCATCTGTGCATGCAAAGCAGAACCAAATTGTTTTCCTATGAAATGTTTAAAAAGCCAAAGGGTACGACTCACAATTCTTCCAGCTGGGCCAAGTCAGACAGAGTATCCACCTCAATGATCTCCAACGGATTTCCAGACAGGTTTCTTGAAATGACCAAGTTTATCAAAAACAACGTATAATGATCTTTAAGTATTTCTCTACCAAACCGTAACCAAGGAAAGTTACGAGGTTTAATGCTTCGCCAATTCGTCTAATATCCGTCAAATATCAACATTTTTTTTTTTTTTAAATCACGACCTCATATAGTGTAGAGAAGGTGGTGTAATACACATAAAACGAAAATAAAATAACATGACAGGTTCTCACTACCGTACAGGGACACTCGCAGATTGTAAGACAGGGATGCTATTCTCTTATGTACTGGTACATTGATAAGGCACACTGAAAGGTTATGAACATAATGACCTGGTAATAAGTGACCACACCCGTGTACTGGTCAAATCGCAATAAACGTTTGAAGACATTGCTATTATGAATGTTATCACTACTCCAGCTATTATAGGTTATGAGCATGAGTGTTACCATTTAATGATTGTTACACGG
The DNA here is from genome assembly GCF_964275005.1 of Diadema setosum. Classification (NCBI taxonomy): domain Eukaryota; kingdom Metazoa; phylum Echinodermata; class Echinoidea; order Diadematoida; family Diadematidae; genus Diadema; species Diadema setosum. The sequence continues at coordinate 45,341,400 of NC_092689.1, forward strand.
AATATATGACTAAGTGATTCCATGCGACATAAAAAGGAAAGTAGAAAGCATACAATTTTAGCAGGTGATTCAGTCCCTGGAAGGCGCCTCTGCGTAGTGATGTCAAGTCATTATTCGATAGTGTTCTGGGATAAGAAGAAAATAGGTTTTCCGTAAGTCCTGATGATAAAAGCCTAACTTCATAAAACAAAAATTTCTCTTCTTTTTCTCACATAACCTCATTCACTCTTTTTTTCTTCATAATCAGTGCGCATTTTAGCACCACTGATACCTGACTGATGCAAATCTAAAGCTTTGCTGCTCTTTTTTTTTGTTACCTCAATTTGATATAATGCTTTACACAATCGGATAAATACTGAGGAAACACTGGGAAGATAGTGACTCCCTTCATGTAAGATATCCAAGCTATTATGAGGTCATTTCCATTTCACTCTCTGATATTGTAATAAAGTAATTACCGTTTGGCCAGTATATCGCTTGCATGAACAGGGATTGTACAGGCGAAATGAGTTTATCAATACTCACTAATAAATTAAAGTTACTAAACTGATGTAATGTTCATTTACATTCACATACACTCTTGACTCTCTGTCACGATATATCAGCTGTTATAGGGTAGAAATTGCGCCGATAGAATATTTGAAAGCCAAAATAAAGCTTTTAACTTACAATTCACGCATGTTTGTATTATTTCTAAAGGAACCAGCCATGAGAGAAACAACACCAGATTGGCTCATGTCTCTACATTGGGGAGAAGACAAAAAGGTTAGTAACCGAAGAAATTAGACAATATTCAGAGAAAAAAACTGTGGCGCTAACGTATAGACGATAAAATTACAAAGCACATATTCGGCCAAGGTAAATTAATGTTTATGTTTCATGCAATTTACATATTAGAAACAAAAGTACTAATAAGAGATTAGAATGAAATCGGATAACCATTTCTACAGGACAATGATATATCAAGCGTTTAAAGTTTTAAACTTCAATTCATATTTAGTGAAATCCTCTATTTTTTTTTTCAAACACACGATACAATATGACAAAAGGAGAGTAAGAGTAAGTTTCCTAATATTTCAGTTTTTCACATTCACTTTCAAAAAAAAAAAACACTTTCGAATTGTTCTCACCAATATTAGAAATATCGTATATTTTTCTTAAACTGTGGCATTCCGGTTAGATAGATGAGCTCAGAAGATAAAGTTACCGCCAACCAAGTAGGCTGATTGTGTCATTAGCACTGGCATCATCACAGATTCGGCATCAAAATAATTATGTTCCATAACTTTCCAGTCACTGTATGATTATTGAGTCACAATTTCTCTATACGTCCTTTTCATTTGTTCAGGCAATAAGTTCCATAACCGTGTGCTTCAAAACAGCGCTATCTTTCATACCTTCCTTACGTAGTTCTCAGATTAACTGCAGTCAGTTTACATTCTAACTGTTTTGCTATTGAATAGATAAGTTGAGTAACGTTCAAGTTAATTCACTCATTCATACAAATATACTAAGAAGGGGTTTTCAGTGGGTGAAAAACTCCAGGTTGTGTTGCTGATTTGACCAGACGTCAGAGTCAGTGAAACGTTTTCCTCCTGTAGATTGGCGTCCATCGATAGAGACCTATCAATTAGTTCAAAAAGCAAGAAAAATATATAAACAATTAAAAAAAAATGTAAATATGCAATGAAAAACATGAATGTTTTAGATTCTATGAAAGGAAAGTGAATAATGAATGAAATAACCACCAGTCGGCCGTACGGAAATACTCATTCCTATCCTGTGAGAATTTAAGTAGTTGTAATGTGTCAAAAATGTATCAGTCACCGACGTGATATCAGATGGGAGAATGGTCTAAATAGATTATTGCACTTTAAGGCAACTTTTCGTCATGATGCGAAGTCATGATATCACTATACCTCTCCCTAATTGGTGGCATAAACAGTATCTTTTTTATTATAAAGAATAAAGCTCGTACATTTTCCTCAGCTGTCTTGGTAGGGCACCAGTAGCGAGACTTGTGACATTACATACATAGGTCAGGCCGTTGCAGCTGCATTCTGGCGGACATGATTCTGCACAAGAAAATGAGATAAACAATTATTACATACTCACCGTGATTAGCAAACTGAAGGTAAACGATAACACTGAACCATGCAAGGCTCGGTTTGTCTCCTTTAACGGTAAAATATAGCCATAAGATATGTAACGACAGGATTAAGTTTTCAGGAGCAACTAAACGATAAATATGCTCAGTTCATTCCTGCAAGTATAGAAATTGGATTTATCTTATAAGAGTGCCTCACTCGAAAAGATTTCGTTTGAGTGAATTGTCATTTCACAGGAAGTATTATATACATGTAAAAAAATATATTTACTATGAAGCCGACATTGTTATAGAAGCAAGAAGAAACGAACAGAAACAAGACTAAGGAAGATATCTTAGTAATATGACAAAGGGAAAGTTAATCAGCTAAATCTGACTACATGACTGAAGTCAAAACATGTCAACAGCAGACCTAAACAAACTTAAAACAAGTTAACATTCTGAATTCTACACTCTGAAGAACTGACATTTCATCTTTCATCATAGTCACGCACTGACGAGTAAAATATTTCTGCCCCCTTTTTTTCGCATAGTGGAATTGCCGCACGTCTTTAAGTCACGTGGGATATCGAGACATTTTACTTCTGACAAAAATAGGAATTATTGCTACTATGTTTATGATTATGACACTACACAAGAACATATTATACTACACTGTATACACGCACACACGTACACACACACTGACGCACTTACCGCAGTACAACTCGTCATCCATCTCGGGACAGTCTATGGTATTATCGCACACAAGTTCGGGGCTGATGCACTTCAATTTGCCGTGACAATGGTACGTGCCACTTGGACAGGTGAATGTATCTACCAGTATAGATAAATGACACATAGTGGTGGATAACACAAATGATTAGGCATACAAAAATCACGATATGAAAGACCTCTGATGGTCAATGCAAGGCAAAGTTTTGCCACAGGAAATGTGTGACAATCAAACAAACACTGAAGCATGAATATAACGATCCATTTCTATCATCTTCTATTTCTAGAATGTTGATTGATAGTGGTTGTGAAAATAAAATGAGTAATAATGATCAACAATTTACAGCAATGATAAACGTAATAAAACAATGCTGCAGGTATTACTTGACAAAGTTGTCACAAGATTCACTTTCCAAGGACTGTTTAAGCCCGCTATATTGTGTTCCAACAACTACTAAGAGGCGAAAAAACACGCAATGACAGATAAATAATTGATATCGTTGGGTAGATATTCTAGAGGTTTTAGTAGACGACTAGTACAATGAACTTACCACACTGGTCTTCATCTTCTCCGTACGGACAGTCCATCATGCCATCGCACCGATACTTCAGGGGAATGCAATACGAGTCGACGCACTTTACTGTGAACTCGGGGCACGTGAAGTTTTCTAGGAAGACAAGAATTGTCACCACATAATCAACAGCTAGAATAATTGGACTGTACCTGGTCTGTAAGACTTACTGAAAGAATAGTGTTAGGCCTATTGCATGGTATCCTGAATGTGTGCCTTGCTATGTACTATATTCTTCATACATGTTTCTTTACACGAAAATCAGAAAGCAAAATGCTGGTTTCAAGCCGTGTCAATAGTTTTACATTTCAAATCAAGCCCTTTGAATGAAAGTATGATTTTTTTTTTTTTTTTTTAACATGAGTACAGTTTATCTTGAAGTTCACTGATTTCACTTACCTTTTGACCATTTACTTACCGTAGCGACTCTATGTGGTAAGAAATTAATAATAGATGTAAGAAAACCCAGTAACAATCTAAAAAACGGAGAAAATGAAAGGCGTGCTTAAACACACATACCTACCAAGTGTAAAAGATAGGACTCACCACAGCTTCTGAGATGTGTGACGTCACGGCAGCCTCTTACGAATCCGTACTGGTCGAAACCATATAGGCATCGTACTTCGTCAGGTAAGCAAACGCCATTCTTGCACTGTACTCCATGACAGGTCTCTTGTGCTGGAATTGCTTATAAATTGAAATGTTAGCCATTATTATTCTTGGATAGAAGCTTGTAGTGTGGAACAAAGTCCATTTTTAAAATGTTTGGCAGTAAACGAGTTTGTTTTGTTTTGGTGTTTTGTTCACTGCAATTTTACAATCGCCTGCCGAAGACGTTTGATACAAGGTGGTTACCGTCTGTATAATGTGCTATTAATGTACATGAATGTTCATTAGGCCTACTTGCAATATCTCAGATAAAATAATGAGTTGAATATCAATGCTCCAATCATATAGCTGTTCTCACACCAGCCGAAAATTCGGGATCATCATACGGCCCACGAGTCACACGGTCCATGAGTTCGGCAGTAGACAAATAAGGCCCACGAGTCCGATATCAAGCAAACAAGGCCCACGAGTTCGACACTGAAATATTATGATCCACGATTCCGACATTACATCACTGGGCTTAATGCGTCGGTGGGCCTTGGTTGCCTCGAGTCGAATTCATGGGCCTTATTTGCTTAATGTCAAACTCCACTGTATGACTCGTAGGCAGTATGACTCGTGGGCTGTATGATTCGTGGGTGTCGAACTCGTCACGTGCACCCGAAAAATCTACTTAAGCATGCAAGGTCTTGCCTGGGGCAGGAAGTAACCGCTCTATATGACTTTGTTTCATCAGCAGCTGAATGAATTTGTTTCTGTTCCGATGCTGACAATAAACAAACGGTATTTCATTGTGCATTTTTGTTTTCGTTCTGAAAGAGAAAATACATCAAGAAAGGACGACATGGAGAACTTACGACATTTCTGTTCATCCTCATGAGTATTGCCGATACAGTCTACCATACCATCGCACCTAACTGACATGGGAAGGAGAGTCCCATCATAGCATTGGAAGGCACTCGTCTGGGTGTAGTCATCTTTTTCTGTTTACATTGAGAAAAAAAAAAACACATGCAATTTTCCTTTTCCGTCCACGATATGGGGATTTCGTGCACATTCATTGCAGAATATAATAGAGCCCCCACAAGAAATTTGTCATTAAACAGCAGATTATAACTATTTGATTACATAAACGAGATAATTCGGACAAATCATTGCAAAATTGAAACTTGCAGAACACAGATGTTATTAACTTGGAACCAAAGTGTTTTTTTCGGGTATTTTGAGCATGCATTTCTTCAACTATTTCTTGCTCCAGTCATTTTGTCTTTCTGAGGATATCCTTGAAGAATGCGATGTGATAAAAGTATCGGTCGACTGTACGCTAATGCACGAGGAATTGAGAGGGAAAAGGGGCTGTCTCTTATGGTGGTATCGATAGTTGATCTAACTGGAGTCATGGAGCTTTATTTGTTTAGTAGCTCCATGCTGGAATGCTGCTTCATTATCTCCAATGAATGCAGTAGGGTTAAGAAAAATAACCTCCCAGAGGTTTCATAGTAAGACTTGTAACTTGGAAGGAATGACTTATTGTGAAGGCCCTACACCATGATTGTTATGATTACCACAGTTTTCTTCATCCGATGCATCCCGGCAGTGGGTGATAAAGTCACACCTCCTTTGGAGAGCGACACACTCTCCACTGGTACACTGGAACTCATCTGGCGTGCATTCTGGGTACTCTGTAAAACATAGGACACTGCTCAAATCACTCTCTTGGGGTAAAGTCGTTTCAAGAAGGATGTGCTCTTCAATTTACTGCAGACACTATACTTGAAAATTTGCCTGCACCAACGACCATGAAGAACACATGCATTGACTTGTTCATGAAACACATTGCCTGCCGTTTTAATGCGTACGCTTAAATAATATTAGAAGTACGCTAGCTAGAATGTATGATGATGGTAACTTGGAGGGAGAAATACTACAGATACGATATCATCATCAAGATAACCATGAGTAACTGTCTATGCAAGTGCACATTGTCTAAAATGGCTCACTAAGAATGGCACTACTGTCTATGGGAATATCGGTGCTAATACCTATCAGCCACGTGTTATTTCTATTTTTCGCAAAATATCGACCATTTTCAATTGGAATTTTTCATAACCTTAATTGTATCATGATGAAGAGCACTGGTAGCCATAGATATGACCATGCAGTCATTTGTAGGAACTCCTCCCCCTTTTTACTAACTACCTTTTGCGTTACTGACCACATCATACATTACATGAAATATTCCGAAACTTACTCAAAAATATGAAAGGATTTCTCACCGCAGTTGTTTTCATCGGAGTTGTCGTTACAGTGTGAAACAGTGTCACAGTAAAACGACACAGAAATACAGGTACCATCGCCACACTGGAACTGGGAAAAGTCGCACACACCATCTGAATGGTAACAGCGAAGCGAAAACGATGTTGAATGATATGAATCGTATTAATTCATTACCTCAAGAGTCTGGCCGCTCGAGATCCAATCTTGTTAAACCGTCCGCCCAATACTTTTAACGGTTTTGTTCTATTTCGATGGTGCTGAATTCGAATATCTATGTGTGGAAGAAATGTATTTTTAACTCCAAAATGGCAGAATTTTTCTGTGGTAGCACTAAATCCTTTACAAAAATAATCTGCTGCAGTGTTTTGTCTAAGAAAAAAAGTATCCACTACGTAAAACGATAATACAAACATAAATTTGATTGTTATTTTTGTTCATGCTGTCAACACCTTTTCTATTTTCACCTTTAATGTCATCTTTCATTCTTCTAAATCGCCTGCTTCTTATTGCCCGTCCTCTTTCCTTCTCTTCTCACAATATACTGCAAAAGCAGTTCCTAACTCTTACCACAAATACAGCCACAACTGCATCAGCTAACTGTAATTTTGTGTTTAAAACAAGACAATTCATAGTTTTACTTGCACTTTGTTGCCTGATGTACATAAGGTTGATTCTTACCACTGGAACAGTTTGATTCATCACTCCCGTCATTGCAGTCCTGAGAAGCATCGCAGACAAATACGTCATGAATCAACTCCCCCGACGAACAATGGAATAGTCCCTGGGGAGACACGTCCCCTGTACCTGATGAACACAACCCACCATGGTCATTAATCAACATGAACTTCTGAGACAAACTGACATTATTAAAACTTACGACTTTTACTTATATGTCACATCGACACACTGACACAACTAAATGAATGCTAATTTCTTACCAGATGTATACTCTGGAACTTTTCGCATGTCTTCGTCTTCTGCAACATAAAAACAAACAAGGGGAAGAGAGAGAGAGAAAAAAAAAAAACCCTTGATGATAGAGTACCTGCTTCTATTATGTGTGTCTACAGCGTTATAAAACATGAATATAAATCATACACCCTCTTTAAAATCACGAATGATAACAATTAAACGAACATCAATTTAGTGACTCACAGACAAGCCAATTACACAAAATCGGCCTATCCCACGATTATTGAAAGTGAAGTAGATTCACTACACTACCTGGGATTTGATTTAACAATTGAAATATTGCGCTTTTAATATCACACAGTCATAAGCAACATAACTGGGCAAGACATATGACTAAAAAACTGTAGAATACACGAGAGATACAATAAAAACTGTAAAAGGCATGAGTGCACTGGAATTGTGACAATTCTTTTCTTTGTAATTTGTTTGTTTTTTATCTTGTATTGTAATTTACTAAGCGAGTATTTGTTATCATCTGACGCTAAAAGATACTATAATCAGCTTGAGAGCACTGGGGTCAAGAGAATGGCTGTCAACTGTGATAACTACTTGACTATCGTTCTACAACTCTAGAAAGGAATACCAGTCTAATTTAGACCTCTTTAATCATACAAAACAGTTGTTTCATTTCGCTTTATAACAAAAATTAATATCATTTACTGTTGTTTCAATGCAGTTCATGGAGAATCCATCGTGATTTTCTTCATTTAAGTACGTCAAATGAAATAATGAGAACAGAAATGTTTTACACGTAATGATTTACACATCTGAGACTAAACAAAAGATAGATATCTAACCGTCCACTTTATCAGCTGGATGTTCGCACACCATGCTGTAAGTGCTCGCCGAGGCGCAGGGGACGTCATGCCAGAGATCCGTAGAACGGTCGCGGACCTTAGATAAATCTACTTGGAGTCTCACACAAGACTCTAGGGTAGCTCCGTTCGGCTGCTGGTCATCTTGACTATCACTGCAACAGGAAATACACTTCTTACTTGATGCATAGACTTATTAATGACATTCATGTAAATAAACCGTACAAATATATTCCTATATCATATACATTGCACAAAAAATATCTGATTATGTTTTTATACTGCCACAGCAGCTTATATTACAGGAATCGTGCTCTTCTCTTAATATACAATAAGCGTGGTAATACATCCAAGTGCAGATGCTTCCTTGCGCTGATAAAGCTTCAGTCCTTGTCAAATAAATGAACCAAAAAGCTTGTTCGAAATCATATTTTCAATCTCACTCAGTTTTTATTTTCTAGTCATGGTATGGAACATAAAAATTATGTTTGAAAAATTGAAGGACATCTTTACTGAGTGTTTCAGGTACATTTCCCACCTCCGTTATAACCAAGACTAAACCATTATTTCATCAATTTGTTTGCTTCTTAGAGAATTGACATTGCCTGCCTGCATGAAGATAAATGAAAGGGGTCTAGAGGTGAGTGTCAAAAAGGGTCACAGTATTCAAGTCATCGGCCAGTGAAAGATGCTTGTATAGACTCACTCATCAGGTTGGAACCAGTCGGTGTAGCTCATTGGTGTACCGTCTGACCAGCGAAACACTCCCTTTCCGTCCCGATTACCTAGTCCTGTGAAATGAATACAAAAGACCCAGAGGTCTAGCGCTCACCAGAGTGATGCAAGTTCATCCTTCCACACATTATGTCAATTTGTATATTCTGTCACACTATTGAAACTCTGTTATGGAGTTGTCTTAAAAGAAGAAGGTGAAAATGTCAAGGGTTTACGCACGACCCACGGACGCCGGACGGTGAATGAGAGTCTTTACTCAGTTGAAAAAGGACAAAGAGGGATCTTCTAGCCCAACTTCAAAATGTTATCAATCAACTTTCCCTTTTTATTCTTTAAGATGGTTTTATCTGTGTTAATGCAAGATCGAGATTCATTTAAGATAATTCCAATAGAAGAAGAAGAAGGTTATTTCTAAACCAGAAGTCCATACGCCTAAAGAACTGTCTTGAACGTTGTTATCATTCTATCCAGAAAGATATTTTCTTGAATTCCTAATCCGTATTGCCTGAGACCATCCAGACACCAAGTGTAAGGTATGTCATTACAGTTTGTTGTTATTCACCAATGTACGTGTGTATTTCGTCCTCAGTAACCCATTTTGTCGAGAGCATGTAATAGAGGAAAGTTGTCTCTTCTTCGTCTCTGATGCTGACGAGATGTGTGGGGGCGGGCTTCATTTCTTGACAGACAGATTCAGCCTCGTTCCATGACGATGCGTTGGCTAAAGTGACAAACTTGTAGCAGGATCCTCGAAACAAATCCCATCCATCGAGACAATCGTATGCTTTAAAAGTGGAAAAGGTAAAAGGAGACACGTAAGCCACGAGACGTTCAATGTTTAATCAGATAATCAGTTATCAATAGTCTGGACAACAAAGGCTAAAAGGCATGATACGGGATCCGCATTTCAAGAGAAGGGTTTTAAGTAGGTTTTTTTTTTAATCCAAAGAACACGATAATCCTGATGTGATGACATGAGGAACTACTGAAATTCAGTCAATATTACTTAAACTATAATAACAACATTATAATATCTCTCATATCGTTGAATTGATCACATTCATAGGCACTAAATGGGGACGCTCCAGAGTACCTGTCACTCTTGTTTCAGAAAGTTTGTAATACACACAACTACCAGACTAGATCAGCAGTCTCTGACGGGCTAATAGTAACTAGAAATCGAACTAATGCTGGGAAACAGTCTTTTTCATACACCGGCGCACTCGAATGGAACAGTTTACCAATAAACTTAAGGCATGCTCCGTCTAAACATTCGTTCTCAGCCCAATTTTGGAGGGCACTCCACTGTGCCCAAGTATAGTTCTGTTGTTGTTGTTTTTTTTTCTGTTTTTTTTTCTTCTTTCTGAGGTAGGGGAAATTTAAGGATATGAGGATGTAATGTGTTGCATAATATTTGTTAAATTTTGAGTTTAATATATATCAGTATATAGTATATTAAGATATATACAGATTTGATACTGCAAATTTGATTTTGATGTTGGTATTGTATGATTATCATGTGTTTATTTGTATGTACACCTATATGTGTTCATGCAGGGCCTCCAAGAACAACAGTGTTTAACCCACCGATGGAGCCACCCTGTGAAAATAAAACATATAAATAAATAAAAAATAAGCCTATGAGGGCTACCAATATACTAACAGACGCTGTCCTCCTTTTGCAGGAAATCCGGCACCAGCTCCAAGGTCCAGTACTCCCCGATGAAATATGAAGGGTTGGTAGAAGTTTGCGACCGAAATTCGATTTCCATCCGATTATTTGACGACGCCAGAACGCCGTTTGGCATGTGATTGTTGCAAAAGATTTGCGATTGATCGTCACCCACACGTACATAGTCATCCTCGCAATCGCTACCAAGAGGAGAAATATTTATTTCGATGAAGCGGAAGTTGACGACGGTCCAGAGAGTAGTAATGATATCCCATTTGAGTGGGCTGGCCTCGTCGTAATTCATGAAGTAATTCGTTGACATGATGATCCCTGTGCCTGCTCGACACGGCGTGCCAGTAGAACAGAGTGGCTTGTCTATGTAGAATAAAGAAATGCGACATATCATTTTAAGTAGTTACAAGTCGCCATCACATATCATTTAAGAAGTTACAAGTCGCCATTCACAACACCGTCACCATTATACACATGTAAGGGTAATCCATGAAACACTTGACCAAGGAGCTCATTACAGGCCATGATAACTACTACTTTGTTGTAGATGAAGCATTTGAAAACGTCATGGTAAAATGTTATTTAAAATTCAAGTTCATTCCAATAGAGTGGAAAGTCTTGAAGTATTTTACATACACACAAAAAAAGGGAGCGCAAAACAATAATGTTAACGGCAAGTCAATATTGTAATGTAAATGCTTGCATGTTATATTGATTGGATCAATGATGGGGATGGGACAAAATAATATATAATTGGGAAGCAAAATGCATCTCAAAATGTAATAACTTAATCCGTAATCACGTATTTCATCGTACTTCTTCAGTACAGAAATTGCTTCATCTTGTATCATGTACTAAGAGCTACTAAGTGTAGAGTAATTATATGCAAAACACAAAAACGTTAGGGAGGATATTATTGACATTAGAACGTATGAAAGTAACAGTAACATTCATTTACGTCACACATAGGTTTAATAAGTCAAGCAACGAATCTGCACTGTATCTGAAACTCTTTATAAGATAAATAACTACGCTTGATATATTCGAATTCCTGAGCGACTTTCATTGCTGGGAAACGATTATAAAAGTATGCCGGCAGTCTTACCCACATATCCATAGGCAACCTGGATGTATCGTGGAGTAGTAATAATCCCAGCGCGAAACTGAACAAATAGACTGGATGACTCAGTCACTGTCACAGGAGCAAGCTGATTGAAGGATTTTTCTATTACACCATCTTGGGTGTCGTTGAAGACCACAACACCATCGTCAGATTCCTCCCCGTCTTCCCCCTGTACAGTAAGGAGTCAACGGGTACAATGAAGGGGTGAACATTATGGTGCATTATGGTGCATTTTGTCAAGAGCTTACTGGTCCAGTGTTGGACAACTTTAAAAAGTGTCATAGAAAAGTATGATCGAAATAGATTTCAGCCATTCAGTACAGAAAATCCATTCTTAGTGACAATAATTCGTAGCTTTCTTTTCAATTTTAATGTATCTCATTTATTTCATTTATTCAGTTTTCAACAAATTACATTTGCAACATACATCTTCAGATCAAACAACACTGGCAAAAAAATGTGAAAGTATCCCATGATTACAGAATGAAATTTATGACAATTCAAATTACAGAAGTCAATTAAATCAAAATTGAATAATGCATATACATAAATAAGTCTAGAATATGATATTCTTATATATGAAAACTAAAATGATATCTGAAAGAGAACCTATAGAACAGCACAGATAGCGAAACAAGCAACCCTTAAAAAATTACGAAATCAAAAAACAAATTCATACCTTTATTTGCAAGGAGCAATTTGTCCCCATGGTTGACAGTTGGCGAAATGCAATGAATTGTATCGTCTGCTTCTAAAGTTGAATTTGTTTTGAAATACATGCTTGATAATTCTGCATAAAACTAAAAATTGATTTGTGTATCTGAGAAGGATTTTATCTTCGACCAACCTGGAAACCTTGCACAAGGAGTGTGACGTAGTATCCATCTCCCACGTCAAGCTGCGCCTCGCAAACTGCCTTCTTAGGAAGTAGGATGGATGGTATGGATTCCATCGATTCTAGAGCCTTGTTCGAGCCGAGGAGAGTAGAATTGCATCCATCTTGTCTATCACAGTACGACGCTATACAGTCTGTCAAGAAAAAGAAATATTCTATCCATAACAGATAGCTACAAAAAATAGAAATGCGTCCAGTCAATTGAATTTCACGGAACGCACCCTTATCATGACTCAATGCCGTCAGAACAAGAACGTTTCGAATTGTTCTCATCTCGTTTATTGTTCAACTCTGCTATGAGGAGGAAACACAAAGAACATTAGATGTGCTTTTCCATAAAAACCATAGATACATAAATATGCGTGGATTCACCGATGACTGTCAGTGGTAATAATAATATCATATTTAAATGACAATTAAACTTTATTGATCTGTAATCCGTACGGCTTCAATACGCTATCTGAATGCTCTCAGTGAAAAATGACGGGGACACCTAAATAATTTTCTTAACAATACGACCAGATTCCAAGTACCGTCACATACCAACACTAATGCAACCGAGAAGCTCTACACCTAAATGATTTTCTTAACAATACGACCAGATTCCAAGTGCCGTCACATACCAACATTAATGCAACCGAGAAGCTCTAGCCTGAAACATCCCACACCATCTAGCCCCGACCACCTGGTAGGCCGAATGGTAAAGGAGGTAGCATTATGGGGTGTCGGTATGGAGACCTTACACATAGACGTATCGAGACAGTCAGATAGATCCTGCAGAAAACAATAATGACAAAACAAGGAGGGTGGGAGGAAAGGCGAAAAAAAAATCATGTATATATACTGGTGTATGAAAGCAGTTAATGGCGTGGGACATTCAAAGTTAGCTATAGTAATATTAACAACTCTAGAATTGATGACAGAAAATGATAATCATATCAATGTACTATGAAATGCGGTAATTTAGGGTTCACACCAAACTCGTTCAGTAACTAACGCATTGCCTCTCTAAGGCACGGATTAATTCATGATATAAAATCAAACGTAAACTTCATCTCCACCACATTGAACTAGAAGCTTTGCATGTGAAACCTGAGTTTTACGAAATTGTATGCTTTGAAAGAGACAGGCTGTGCTTAGGTCGCAAAATGTCACTACACATGTAAATCTGACAACTGGTAACATAACCCATACTCAAGAGTGTACGATTTGACGAGATACGATTTCGCTATTGGAGAAAAAGCTTACAAAAGACGTGTATTCGTCATCAGTCCATATGACTTCAAATGCCTCCAGTCGACCGCTCTTACAGTGTTGTACAATTACATCATTGATTATCATGACGTCATCCAGAGTAAAATTGATGGAGAGCTGAGTATTTGGTGATAGATCGAATCCTGTCTCCGGTTTAGACTGTAGTGGTTGTAGTCTTATATCATCCGCCAACTCCTTTAGTTCGTTAGATGTGATGACAATGTTTTCTGTCGGGAAACTTCCCGAAGAGAGGCCGAGGTCGTAGTAACATCCTGCGTTCACACAACACATAAAGAACATAAATAAACTTAATTTTCTATCACATGGGATGTGATGAAGCTCGAGAGGCATGAAAGATATGTAACTTCAATTATATGGAAAATTAATCCAAAAATATTTAGTGGACTCAATGAAAACATATCAATTAATGCACCACATTGTATCATTAGGCCTATATAGAAGTTTGAGGAAAACTGGAAAATCTGTTCGGTTTTGCATTTTGTTTTGGTTAAATACATCAGCCATCATTGCTTAACCAGAAAAGATTGTAACAGTTCATGATTTTATAGCAGTGGAACAATGTAATAGAACATAGGATGTAAGGGGATAATTTCCCATAACTTTTTATGTGTTTTGACACAGAAAACCTCATATCTCTGTATACACTGTCAAGAAGTATTATAGCACGGCGGTAGTTTAGTGAGTAGGCAAGTAGTGTCAGTTGAAATCAGGATAAAATTTATGAAAAATAAAGGAAACATTGAAAGAACACAAGGCTACGTCAATCAATGTATTTATATATATATATATATATTTTTTTTTTTCTGCAAATGTTGTTTGTTAGTGTAAGCCTGTAGATGCTCAATGCAGTGATAGGCACAATGATAGGAGTACGCCACACGCTGATAAACAACAAGACCTCACGTTATCAATTGATATTCTCTTGGCCATGTAGATGGAGTCATTATTCACCTGTCTGACAGCCAAGGAGCTCAAAGCGAAGCGATATAAGAGCCACGGACCTGCTTTCTGGTAGAACGGTCACTTCCTTGGTGAGGTGCGGCCTGGTAAATATGATGGGGTTTACTTTCATAGTGTTCCAATTGCCCGATCGTACCTGTATTAAACAAGCATTGAAGTCTGGTGACAACAGTTATTTGTAGGGAGTGGGAGACGGACGAAAATATGGCACACAAGCGCGCGCACACACACATCCCCCCCACACACACATACACACGGATATATATATATATATATATATATATATATAAATATATATATATATATATATATAATATATATATATATATATAATATATATATATATATATATATATGAAATAGAGAAAGAGAGAGAGAGAGATAGATATAATTATACATGACAAGATGTACAATTAATGAAGGTAAAATTGGGGATAAAATATTGATTTTAGTTAAAAGTTAGAATTGATGTGTTGGTATACAAAAAGTTATACAAAGTCTAGTGCGACTTTAACCGGGAATTGCGCAGTAACTCTAACATGAAAAATTAAAGCGTTACCAAGAAACATATACCTCCTCCTCATCATTCTCGAAATAAACTCTTAACGAGGTCAACCACGAACCGATGCTCTCGGGCCCTCCTTGGACTAGTATGCCGGTTACATAATACTCTTCCTTTAATATTATCTGCAAAGAGATAGAAAACAAAGAAACAAAATTTCTTCACAAACTAATCAGTAAATGATCGTAATGGCTCTTTGGCGGTCAGGGAACTTATGCAAAAACAAAGCGAACAAAGTGAGTTATTCTAGGTGTAACTTAAGATTACTTGAAAAGGCAAGTTGGGCGAATAGAGATTTTCTTCTTCATATTTGTATGAAGTTCTATCACCATTTCTTGTTACGGCAAACAGTATTACGTTTAGTCATGGCTTGTTATTACGATTACTACTTGAGGATGACCGGCAGAATGCTGAATGCATAACGCCGCGAAATGATAGAAATGGAAGAGGTTGAGCTATTCTATCGAAATTTATTCGAAAGTTCAATGGATCAAAGGCCAATAAACCTGGTATAGACCGAAAAAGGTTTAATCCAAGAAATTAATCATGAGCAAACATGGTGGAGGAACGGGATGGCTAACCTTCCAATGTGGAGCTTCATCTGTCTCTTCAGGTATCCAGGAGGACGCCCCCATTAGACGGGCTTCAGACGGTCTATGCTGTTCATCCCTCTGACTGGACGCAGTGATGGTGACATCAGGAATCCAATCACCTTCCAGTCCGAGGGGAATTAGGCAGTCTCCTACACAGACAAAAGTCACGTCATTCATGTCACCATAAAAAAGAGTAGGATATGGATCCTAAGTCAGGAAAATAGGCAATTTAATGAATATTCAAACAAAATGGATATTTAATGGTATATACATACATATATATATATATATATATATATATATATATATATATATAAATTAGAAGAAAGAGTCTCAAGTACGCCATGGATCCAACGATTACAAATTTTTTTCATTTTGTAATAAAAAGATTTGTAATCGTTGGATCCATGGCGTACTTGAGACTCTTTCTTCTAGTAATTACAACATTCGATGTCCAACACGTGGAAAATTCCAAGATATATATATATATATATATATTATATATATATATATATATATATATATAGAGAGAGAGAGAGAGAGAGAGAGAGAGAGAGAGCGAGAAACCTATACTGTATATAAAGAGCTTGCAACCAAAAGGCGCTATTCAACATCCATTGAAAAATAATGGATTAAGCGCCTTTTGGAAGCAAGCTCTTCTTATATATATATATATATATATATATATATATATATATGTAATATACGCCTGTGTATATATTTTAACACATTCAAGATAGGCCGCAGAGAATTTAATAATGGTTTGTGTTGTTCTGTTTGCAATTTTTTTTTAAGTATAGCTTTTCTTCTTCTTTTTTTTTTTTTTTTGGCCAACGAGGTCAGTGTACATGTGTAAATGAAAACTCAACAGCGCTCTAAAAACACATAGCGGTATCTTTGCCGCACTGACAAATATATCAGAGAATATCGTTGATAAATTGTCCAAACATATTTAGGTATTCATTAAAAGTGTCGGTTTCCATGGCGATTGCTCCCCCACCATGAGGAATGACACAGCGCACCTGAATAGAGTCTTAACTTAAAAGCCCTTTCATTTGAAAGGTGCATGTTTTCAATCGTATATATTATTATTGATGGATTTGGAACATCAAATTTTGTCAGTTGTATATGATCCTAAAACTGATAATCTTACTTTCTCATAATCAGTCTTTCAACAAATAATCTAATTTAGCGACTTTTTGTTGGTTTTGTGATTCAGTTTCACATTAAATATACACTAGTATCATATTAGACGAGAATATGATATATTATATACGTATCTATTAATAAATACATTTTATAACATATTGCTCTACTATTTATAATGATCACAGATGGCTCCTTGTGTTTTAACACTAAAATATGTCATTTTTCTATTCACAGAGACAAATTCTTTTTCGCAATATCTCATTATTCAACATTTCTCCAAAGTATGTCTTCTTTTGCTTTGCATTAGTTACGATTTCATTCATTACCTATTAACATTTGTTAAAGTTCAAACAGGAGGGAGTATGTCAGATCTTAGAGATGTGAATGGTAATCTGAAATTGGGTTTATATTATTATCTCAGAGTCATAACGGTTACCTTGGCCGGAGATAGGTCGAACCTCTATGGAAAAACCATTTCCCTGGCCAGAGGAATCGCTGTGAAACTGAATGGTGGTGTTGGACCAGTGAACGAAGTCGTTAGGGATGTCGGTCCCGGTGAAGATTGCAGCGATATCGTCCTGCTGAATGCCCTGGTACACGATAAGCTGATCCCCTTCGTCCACCAGATCGAAGGTAATAAAGGTGATGAGAATTCCGAAGTCAGGAGGCGCCGACACGTCCCACTGGATGAAGGCATCGTTCTCGTAGGGCAGAGGGTAGTAGGGAGACACTAATTCCTTGGACTTGCCAGCAGACAAGAGTTCGGGTTCTGATTATATAGTGTGGATGAGAGGGGGAGATAATGTCCGTACAATGTACTTTTAACTGCGACGATCAAATAAAGGCCTTAATCTCACGAACACTAAAGGGATGTAATATGAAATACTATGGATTTCTCAGTGGATTCCCTGTCTTAGATACGAAAGGTGAATAGCTCACTTCCAACATTTGTCTGTGACACATTACTAGTGATATTCGCCCCCTGTATCGGCAATTTATAAGACACATTGTAATCAAATTTGATTGCCAAGGTTCTCCTAGAATCTTATCAATGCCCGTATCAACCTACACATTTTGATTCAAATGATATCAATATGAATCAGATGTCATGCGGTTGTTGTGTAAAGTGTTAGCTTGTTTTATTTTTTTTTTCTCTGTGTCTCCCTGCTGTGAAAATTGAAATTATTCAGTTTGTCGTCAAGTTCGATGTAAACCAAATACGATAAGTCTTCGGACTTTGATTTGGTTTTTGATATACACTGAAATTGAATTGAATTGAATTGAACCATGTCAACACACAAGCGAGAGATACAAACTGAAACTAGACATATCAAGATAAGGTGACCCTGCTGAACACGCTACAGTAAAATGCGGCTGCTGGCCAGACGGTCGAGTTGTGGGCCAATCACTTTCTTCACTACCATAGAGATCAAGATACATTCAGACTACGGATAATCAATATAACACTTGTTCGGCTTACTCATAAAAGCAGAGACTGTCACTTGAAATCCTTTCTCGTAGTTAGCTATGTCGGTTTCGAACACGATGAATATGAGATTGTCCTCCACAATTATGTCGTCCGGCACACGTTTACCATCCTTCATATAATCATCTTCATTCGCTTGAGTATACGTAGCATATACATTGTAGGTCTGGAATGGATGGGAACCTCTGCCCACAGAAAACGAGTCTAAGCCTTGTGCTAGATTGAACGAAAGGAAATGAACTTTGCAGTAGTAGAAGGGAGGTGCTTTGAACCGCCACGAGAAGCGTGAGCTCGGTGGGTAGCCATGGGGGAAGCCCGGGGACTCAACTAGCTCGTAGCCGTCCAGTGGAAGATCGATGATGTCTCCATGCATGCTCGATGAGACGTTGTATTCTGTGTCGGTAGGGAAGAACATAATATACGGTGATATGTAAACCATTTTCTGAACAACTATGAGAGAAAAAAAAAAAGACAGCTCACAAAAATCTACAACATTGTCAATGTTTGAACATACACCATAACAAATGTGTGTATGACAGTTCTAGGACTACATACTAAGTACTAGTTTTACATATATTCATAAGGGTTTTCATTTCGTCCGGGGCTTTGATGGGATCCAGGAGGTTCAAGAGAACGGAGTCACAACTGTCGTATTTCCGTTGAAGTCACGTTCGATGCCGCCACTCGAAAGTATTTGAAGCATGTGGCAAACTGGATCTGCCGCGCAGATAGGATGACAATTGACTCATTCCTCATTGCATAATTATCAACCAGTTTCTAACGAAAATATGTCTTTGTGATGGTAATTATTTTTCGCCATCCCTACTTAAGGTGCCGTCACACTACAGCGAATGCCCATCGAATGCCCAACGAATGTCCAATGAATTTGAAAATTTGAAGATATGTTCACATCCGTTGGTAATACAAGAATAGTTCGTGTCATGCTTGGCGTTCTTTGTATTCATTAGCTATTCGTCGGGATTCGCAGAGATACACTGGAGCCGATTTTTTTTTTTTTTAACATGTCCAACATCTCCAGCGTATCTCTGCGAATCCCTACAAATAGCTAATGAATACAAAGAACGTCAGACATGCAAACTGTCTTCACATTTTCGAATTCGTTGGGCTTTCGCTTGGCATTCGTTGGGCATTCGCTGTAGTGTGACGGGGCCTTTATAAAAGATAGGTGGTATATAATGGTAAAGACACGGGAATGCGCGAATAGAAATTGCGCAAAAAATGATGAAATGAAAATGAAAATTACTCGACTGGCCGTGCCCGGCCACTAATCTGATATATCTATTACTATAGAATTGTATTCGAAGATTATTCCATATCAGTTTTATTTGGAGGAATTATGTGGAAAAGTGATAAAACCGGCTTTCCAGGAGGGTAAAGTTTTAAACACTTTCACATGATACAGCTCTGATTTACACTTTTGCACATATTTCTTGAAGGGATTGACCTATGTTTAATGAGCTTTATCATTACGTGAGATTTCGTTTCATTTAATAGATAAACAAGCAAAATATAGTCAACATTAATTTAACCTTCAAAATGAATCTTCAGATTGCTCAGCAAGACGGCGGCATCAAACCCCGTCACCAAAGGCACAGATGCACCTGTGGAATTCTTTTGTACATCAATAGAAAAGTAACAACTGTTTGAATAATTACAGCCAGTTGGAACTCCATCTCTTAAATCTCCTTAATGGGAGGGATGAATACTCTTTTTTATGTGTCTTAAAGGTATAGAGAATATATTCGTTGTCTTAATTCTGATAACCTTTCGTTTCGAACGTTGATTACTGTTAGATGAGTTACCATGCATTCTGTTCAGGACTCTGGGGGAAAAAAGTCCTGTATAGGTAAGACTGAACAGGGCTATCCAGCCGTGTCCATTCTTAACTGTATCTTATTTCTCCTGTGTTGCTATGGACGAAAAATAACTTTATACAAACACAAGAATTGTGTCACCATAAGGCCAAACTTAGCTCCTGCCTTCAGCGGGGCAATACAAATAATGTTTCACACCATCGTCATTAGTCTATTCACTATCATATCATTCGTATCTCAGCAGCGCTCCTTCAGACATACAAACAAATACAATATTGACATCATGTCTGAACCGTTACTACACAACTTCCAAGAATTCACACACACATGCGCGCGCGCACACACACACACACACACACACAGACAGACAGACATTCGGATTGGTATATCTTTATGAATTCTCAACAATTCAAGTAATTTATAGGAAATGCCTTTCTAAAAACCTCCAAAAATGAAATAATAAAACTTTGAAATGGCTGCTACGGACAGAGAGAGAGACTGAAAGAGAGAGAGAGAGAGAAAAAGAGAGACAGACAGACAAAATGGGAGATAAATGGAGCGGAGAGAGAGAGAGAGAGAGTGAGAGGGAGAGCTCTGGAGAGAGAAAGCTGAATCAGTAACAATGATCCCACCTGACTTATGAATGGCAGTCAGATTAACCACTAGATTGTCTGCGTCGGTGTTGTTATCATAGCCGTAGAATCCAATGAAGATGTTTCGCGTGTCAAAGACCACTTCTTCGATGGGTTCAGTGTCCGGTTGGCCGGTAGCGGTGAAGAGGTACATGTCGTTTCTGAAGTACGTCCATGATGACCCCACGATAAAATAGTCCATTTGTGGTCTGTAATATTTTCAAAAATAAGTTAACAAAACAATATTCAAATTTGGCTGGCCAGGAGATATAACGTATCATTCTCAATAACGTCACATGCTTTAGAATTGATGTATTGCTTTATACAGCCTTTATTGATATTATTTGAAGGGCATCGTAGCGTATTAGGATATATAACTCATTAGATGCATATCTTTCAATAATGGAGTGAGTGGTGAACTATACCAGCAATCCAGCAATACCAGCAAGGTGGATTATACGGACAGCATAGCGAACGAAAGAGAGAATGGTTGACAGTAAGAACTCGGATAAGACAGACAGGCAGACACTTGAGCTGGATCCCAGACCAATCCAAAAACTATGTTGTCATGGCTAAAAAAAAAAAAAAAAAGAAGACTTACTTTAGGTCGAGTACGACAAAGCGGATACAGATGAAATAATCAGCTGGCGCCCCCACTGTCCATGTTGCCAAGTAAATACCGTTATTCAGGTCCTCAGTATTGGAACGGTCGTATTCAAACGTTACTGGTATCCCAGGGGTAAGCACATATTTGGCTGCAAGCGGATAACAATGATTTTGAAAATCACGCAAAGCAAGGATACCATGATACAATGTGCCTTATTGTCTGTTGAAATGAATACAGAAAGTCGCCCTCCACTGGCATAACAAAAATAAAAGACAAGAAAACAACATACATTTTACATATGACTATAATACCTATACAACAAACTGACAAAAAAAAATACTGAACATTTATTACAAGTAAACTCTTCTTCATGTGTAGATTCCAACACACGTACAGTATTTTTGCTCATGCATGTCCATTTCACTTGATTGATAGTGAAATCCACCTTTACTCTCCAAATATGTCGTAGAAACTCATTCCATTATGTCTTTACTCCATACTTCTCCTTCAAGTGGATTCAGTGTTACAGCCATGATGATTGAATCATTTTTTTCTTTTAAACAAATTGAAATTGTCCTCTTGAATCTGTTGCTTTTAGAAGAGATTTCATTGTTTGTGGTTTGTTACAACTGAATCATGCACAATGTTCACAGCTTTGTATCAAATACCCATACATGTGTAAAAAATACTTTTACTGCGCTTTCCGTGAACTTTGGCTGCACTACTCTGTGAGATATCAGAGGACTTTTAAACAATTCATTTGTAATAAAGAACTTTTAGGAAGTATTTTCTCTTGACAGTCGAGTCATCATCGCTCACTCACCGTAGATCTCAGTGAAGCGAACGTAGAAGCTAGTGCCGTCTCCCCGGTAATCACTGGCGAAAAGAAGCCACATCCACCTGTCTGTTGACTCCAGCGGTAGGTCCTGGAGCTCGTAAGTGTCATTTGTATACCTCTCTAGAACCGTATCGCGCCTCCCAACTTCCTGCCCGTTACCGATGTACATCACAGCATTTCTACCGGATAGAAGGAAATGGAGACACTGTTTGCTGTGGGGCTTTTTTTAACCTTAAAAACAAACAATCATTCTTGAAAAGTATGTGTCCTGGCCATCATTTTAAAGTTGTAATGTAAGAATTGTTGTGAAGATTGTGGCTGCATGAACGTCTGTTGAGGTGCAAAAGTGCGAATTGGTGCAAAACCGCGAATTGCCGCCTAAGCTGGTATAAAAAAATAAAAACAAAGAGCGTGGTCGGCAGAGCGTGAGATCGGGTAACACAGAGGGCGGCTCGGCAAGATCTAGAGTCTCTTTATAGTTTTGAAACGACGTGGCGTTCAAATCATTGGTTTTCACAACTCTCTCTAGGTTCATTCCAAACTGGCACAACCAAGATATTTTCGTAGCTTAACGCACGATAAAATCTCTAGATTGAAATAGAAATCAGAGGCAGATTGGAATGATGTGCTCCAGGAATATGACATTGATGTTGCATATGATAAATTTATGGACATTATTATGTAATACTTTCAATGAGTGTAATCCCCCTATGATTATTAAGCAGAAAAATTACAAGTGTCGAGCCCGGCAACCCTGGGTTACGAAATCTCTGCTCAGGTGTATAAATCGGAAAAATAAACTTTATTGTAGATTCCGTTCTAATCCTTCAGATGCATCTCGTAAAAAATATGTTGAATATAGAATACCTTGACTTCTTTATTGCGAATTGCGAAGAATGATTATTATTGCTCTCAGTTTGATTTGTCTCATAATAATACTAAAGCCACTTGGAATGTTATTCATAATGTGCTGAATAGAAATAGTCAAAAGAAGCAACCCACTAGAATTTCGTTAAATAATGAGTGTATATTGAAAATAGCAAGAGGATTGCTAATGCCTTTAATGACTTTTTTGCAGACATAGGACCCACCCTTGCTAAAGAAGTACCTTCCACTGATTATAATTTTACTTCTTTCTTGAAAGATCGTAATACTGAGTCATTGTTTATTGTTCCAACTCATTCAGAAGAAATAAAGCGTTTTGTAAATAATTTGCAAAATAAACCTAGTTTTGGCCATGATGGTATTAGTTATATTGTGCTAAAGAAAGTAGTGGATGAAATTTTGACTCCTTTGGAACATACCTATCAATCTTTGGTGAGTGGTGTTGTTCCGGAGAAAAATGAAAATTGCTATATAAGGTTGTTCCAGTTTTTAAGACAGGAGATAGGTTAGAACTAAACAATTATTGACCAATATCTTTATTAAAAATACCCTCAATATCTAAAATTCTTTAAAAACTTGTCTATACAAGAGCGGTGAAATTTTTAAAGAATTGTGGGGTACTTTCTAAATTTCAGTTTGGATCTAGAGAAAAACATTCCACTATTCATGCTATTTTGCATTTTATTAATAAGGTAACAACTGCCAATCATGAATACACCATTGGACTTTTTTTTTGGACTTTCCAAAGACTTTCGATATGGTTGATCACAATATTCTGCTTTATAAGTTATGCCATTATGGTATAAGAGGCAAAGCCCTTGACTGGTTTAAAAGTTATCTTTAGAATAGGAAACGATATGTACCGGTACATTTTAATGAATGTGACTCTGTAATTAAAGAACTTCGATGTAGGGTACCACAGGGATCTCTCCTCGGTCCATTGTTGTTTATTTTATATATAAATGATTTTCAAAATGCATCAAGTGCGTTATCATTCATATTATTTGCTGATGATTCAAATGTATTTCTTTCTAACAGAGATCCTAAGTTACTTTTGAAACAAACCAAGGAGGTTCTAGAGAATGGAGTCACAACTGTCTCATTTCCTTTACTAGATGTTCGATGCCGCCGCTCAGAAATATTTGAAGCATGTGCCAAACAGGATCTGCCACGCAGATAGGAAGACAATTGACTCGTGTCTCATTGCATAATTACCAACCACTTTCAAAGGAAGATATGTCTTTGTGATGGTAATTACTTTTCGCTATCCCTTCTTATAAAAGGTAGGTGGTACAGACACAAGGATGTGCGAATAGAAATTGAGCAAAAAATGCTGAAATAAAGATGAAAATTATTCGACTGGGCATACCCGGGCACTAATCTGTTATCATCTATCAATAAAGAATTATACTTGAAGATTATTCCATATTCGTTTCATTTGTGGAAATTAAGCGGAAAAGTGATAAAAGCAGCTTTCCAGGATGGTACAGTTTTAAACATTTTCACATGATACAGCTCTGATTTACACTTTTGCACAAATTTCTGGACGGAATTGACTTTTGTTTTATATGCTTTATCATTACGTAAAAATTCATTTCATTTGATAAATTAATAAGCAAAATATGGCCAACATTATGATAACATTCAAAATGAATCTTCAGATTGCTCAGCAAGACGGCGGCTTGGAACATGATCATCAAAGGCACAAGTGCACCTGTGGAATTCTTTTGTACATCTATAGAAATCTGACAACTGTTTGAATAATTGCAGCCAGTTGGAACTCCAATGTATTAAACCTTCTTGAACAAACTAATAAGGAGCTTAATGCAACGGCTTAAATCCATACTGAGGAGTGGGGGGGATGGTCACCATCACCACGATTACAAGCCCATATAACCGGACCGGCGCAGCCTTTTTTTTTTGAAGGGGGGGGGGGGGGGAGAAGCTTTGTGCCCCTCTTCCCCCCCCCCCCCCACACACACAAACTTTACAGGGATCAGATGCCGCACTCTTTTGCATGAAATATAAAGTGGGAGAAAAGTGGCAGCAACAACATAAAGACTTTTTGTTCTTGTTGCTTTTTTTTTGCTTGTCAGACGACTTTTGGCGGAAAATCAGACCTTAAAAGTATGAAAACATTTTTTTTTTTTTTTTTGGGGGGGGGGGGGGAATATCTGTGAGAGGGAGCGGAACGACCGAACGGGGGAAGGGTGTGTATGGGGGGGGGGATCCCTCTCCCACACGAGGAAGATTTTGCATTTTCAGACCTGAAATTCAGCGATCTGGTGCTCACTTGTGGTGAAAATTTTGTTTATTTTTCTCTAAAAAAACAATAAGAAAATGAAATATTCACAATATATTATTGAATGACAAAATCGTGGTATTTCAGCTCTTGCTGTGCGACATCACTGTGAAGGCCTACTAAATAATGGGGCCTATCATCGGCGTAGACAGGATTTGATCTTATAGGAGGAGCGGTTATGTGAGGGAACGAATCAAGCGAGGGGGGAGGGTATATGGTAGGGGGGTTTCCCCCTCCTACGGTGAAATCTCTTTGCGTTGAAAATTTTGACATTTTTCAGTCCAAAAACTGCCGTTTGTAGCTATATTCTTCGCTTTGGAAATTAAGGGGGGGGGGGCACACCAGGCGCAACTGCTGTCAATCACTGGCAGCAACATCAGGAGAATGGCATAGCGATTAAATGCGAGCGAGCGGAGCGAGCGAGCATGAACATTTTAACATTTTACAGTCTAAAAACTGCCGTTTGTAGCTATACTTTTTCGCTTTGGAAATTAAGGGGGGCCGCATCAGGCGCAACTGCTGGCAATTACTGGCAGCAACATCAGGAGAATGGCATAGCAGTTAAATGCGAGCGAGCGGGGCGAGCGACCTTGAAAATTTTGACATTTTACAGTCCAAAGACTGCCGTTTGTGGCTGTATTTTTTCGCTTTGGAAATTATGGGGGCACACCGGGCGCAACTGCCGGCAATCGGGCAGCAACGTCAGAATGGCATAACGATTAAATGCGAGCGAGCGAAGCGAGTGAGCTTGAAAATTTTGATAATTTACAGTCCCACATGTCCTTTGTGGCTGTACTAGTATTTTTTCGCTTTGGAAATTAAGGGGGGGGGGGCGCACCGGGCGAAAACTGCTGGCAATTACTGGCGCAACATCAGGAGAATGGCATAATGCGAGCGAGCGAAGCGAATGAGCTTGAAAATTTTGACATTTTCCAGTCCCAAAAACTGTCGTTTGTGGCTGTATTTTTTCGCTTTGGAAATTAAGGGAGGCGCACCTGCTCACAATCACTGGCAGCAACATCAGGAGAATGGCATAGCGATTAAATGCGAGCGAGCGGAGCGAGCGAGCTTGAAAATTTTGACATTTTACAGTCTAAAAATTGCCGTTTGTAGCTATACTTTTTCGCTTTGGAAATTTAGGGGGCACACCGAGTGCAACTGCCGGCAATTACTGGCAGCAACATCAGGAGAATGGCATAGCGGTTAAATGCGAGCGAGCGGAGCGAGCGAGCTTGAAAATTTTGACATTTTACAGTCCAAAGACTGCCGTTTGTGGCTGTATTTTTTCGCTTTGGAAATTAAGGGGGCACACCGGGCGCAACTGCCGGCAATTACTGGCAGCAACATCAGGAGAATGGCATACTGATTAAATGCTAGCGAGCGAAGCGAGTGAGCTTGTAAATTTTGACATTTTCCAGTCCTAAAAACTGTCGTTTGTAGCTATATTTTCGCTTTGGAAATCAAGGGGGGCGCACCGGGTGCACCTGCTGTCAATCACTGGCGGCAACATCTTAACATTTTACACTCCAAAAACTGCCGTTTGTAGCTATATTTTTCGCTTTTGTTTGTCCCACTTTTATTTGAGAACCATCCCCCCCCCCCATCGACGCCTCTATACATATTAGGTTGCTTTTGTTAAGTTAAAGATCTGCTGCACACTCTTTGATAAATTAGGGAATATACGTCTATGTCAAAAGTGTACAAAGTTTATCCCTTCATTTATAGCGGACCTTTTGCATGTTCATGATTGCAATACAACGATCTGGTGCATAGTTCTGGCGATATTTGGACAATTTTCCATTAAGAAAGTTCAAGATTTGTCCTCATCTCGGGAATTGCTTGGGGGATAAATGATTCGTCTGTCTAAACACTTCCTTTGGGGCGGGGCAAATGCCCCTTCGCCCCCCCCCCATAGATTCGACGTCCCTGATCTTCCCTTGGTATGCCCATAGATGTATCCTGACTGAGTCATCAGTCACTGTCGTACTTTCTCAGGAATGATTCAGGAAATGGAGGGGATTCAATTATGGTGATAAAGTTGTTGTTATTGTTTGTTTGTATGTTTTCGTACATATTTTGCAGATGGTCCCCAGTTACTCGCGTCATAGCATGTTTACATGTAGACCTGTTGTCAACGCCTGAGCCATACCTTACAGTGTATGTCGATGTTACTTTCTTCGCGAGCGAGCGAAGCGAGCGAGCGCTTGAGAAAATTATACCTTTTCCTACAAGATAGAATACTGTTCAGCTCTGTTACCTGTCTGAAGGCCGGCGTACAAACGTCATGCAATATGCCAAAATTGATACAATCACATTTCTGCTTCCTCCATTTTTCCCCTCAAAATTCAGGGGGGATGATTGTACAGGCCATCCCCCCCCCTCCTCCATTTCAGGGGGGGGGGGATATATCCCCCCATCCCCCCCCCCCGGGATTTACGCCCATGGCTTAATGGCGTGCATGATTGGGTATGTGCAAATACACTATCTATCAATTTGGATAAAACTCGATGTATGTTGTTCAGTAATTCAATCTCATCTCTTGATGGTGATGTAATACTTAAGAACAACACAATCAAAATGGTTGAGGAGTTAAAGTTTCTTGGGTTATTGATTGATAATAAGTTGTCTTAGAAACCACACACTGTGCATCTAAATAAGTTACTCTCTACACCGATAGAAACGTTGGAATTATAAACAAGTTGAAATACTTGTTTCCCTCACATGTATTATTGTTGTTATATTCCACACTTGTTTCACCCTATATATAAATTATGGTAATCTTGCATGGGGCAACTCCAATAAGTGTCAGTTGGATAGACTCTCAATACAAAAAAGGGCGATGAGAATAATCTTGAATAAGCCTAGATTAGCTCCTTCAAAATAAGGTGTCGAAACTAAACGATTTGTTCTATTATCAGCTAGGCTGTTTAATATATCAAGCACGCCTTCACGATTTACCTGAGGTATTACAATCAATGTTCATAACAAAATATTAATAATGGAATGCATATAGGCATTCTACACGCCAAGCTTCTTTCTTTCATTTACCACTTCTTCGTACTGAGCTGAAGAACCAGCTGACAAGGTTTCCACACGGTAATCTTCTTTCGAAACTTTAGAAATTGCTCGGTCGAAATGTTAGTAAAACTGTAAACTTCTACTGAATACGGCACAGAAGATGAGCTCGAGTCGCGTGTATTGCCCATTAAAACTTTATTGTGTACCTATACCTATACCTTGCGATCGCATGCATGCGCGGCACACGTGTGTGTGTACATCCAGCAGATGAGTGTACTGTACGTAACAGGTGATAGACCTCTACCGTTCTATTTTCTACCAGCTTAGGCGGCAATTCGCGGTTTTGCACCAATTCGCACTTTTGCACCTCAACAAACGTCACTGCGTCAGAATTGAGACTTTCTCTTGTGGTCTTTACAAAGTCATTTGGTCACGTGACTACGTATAAACTTATCTCAAACTTTGATATGTATTTTGGTAATATCATATTGCTTTTTGCCAAAAAGGATCTTCTGTTTTGACATGCCTTTCAGTACACTTCACCCTATTCATACAAAACAAAAATTGTGACACAGCGTAAGGCGTTGGCGTTCAATGCCAAAAACCCGGGTTCGATTCCCGGCGGAGAACAATTTTTCAACTCTTGCACTTTTGCGAAAAAGAGGAACAAAGAGGAATAATAATGTCAAAAGCTACGCACCGTTTTCTCCTTCCTTTCTCATACCTCACATATATACGGTATATGTATATATATATATATATATATATATATATATATATATTGTAACAAAATGATATTTATTTTGTGTAGTGTGTAGTGCATTTCATTTGGAATTTGTGCGAAACCATTGTTGGAGCGAAATTTGTTCATAGAAATTCAGTAACACAGTGTAGTCGTGGTTACTTTGTGCTGATTTATACATGTAACAAGCTATGCATTCTAAAAGAGTGTTTGAATTATTCCTTTAAGTCAGCCTTCTGTATTGATGATTATTTGTCAATTAGTGGTTTTTGTGGAGATTCAGATAGTGATAAAAAGTATGGATGATAGGTGCAGCGATAATTCCTACAGTTAGGTCAAAGTTGTGTTACAGAGGTTTGACACATACATTTAGCATTGTGTGTGTATACGTATGTATACAGGTTGGCCATATGACACATTTTAGACAATTAACGTCAATTAATTAGTAAACATGATCAGTTATGGGACTGAATATGGTGTTGATGTTTGATTAAAATGATTTCAATCAAACTGTGAAGAGTTTAAAGGGATAGCTTAACTCTGTGTAAAATAAAGTAAGAATAAAGGAAATTTTAGGAGAAATTAATAACCATGCTTATAATAATTCAGCACAGGTACTACTAGCTACCTCAGTTTTCGTTCAAGAGGTTTTGTGCTTGTATCACACTTGCACGCTACTCTGCTCATATTCTCAGTGCTCGGCAGTGAAGAAGAGAGGCTGATCCTCGGGATAGCATTGTCTTTCTGTCTTGTACTCGGTACGAGTTGTGAACGTGAGTATGTACACACTATACCTGTAAATAAACAAGTTGGTGTTCCGGTACATCGCCTCTGAAATTGTGATGCATTCGTGTTCAGTATAACATAAGTACTGGTTGGAATGAATGCTGGTGAGACTGGGATGGCATCCGGTGGTTCTGCAGCAGAAGACAACTCATCCAGCAGCCTTTGCGAGCATTCTCGAGCGGGCTTTGCTGCACCGTGGGATAACTGAGTATCCAGAACAGACGTCGGAGAACGAAGTTCAGAACTTTGGAAGGAACAAGTACGTCCGACGTACTTCCAGAACAGACGTCGGAGAACGAAGTTCAGTACTTTGGAAGGAACAAGTACGTCCCACGTACTTTCAGAACAGACGTCGGAGAACGAAGTACAGTACTTTGGAAATGAAAAGTACAAACGACGTACTTCCAGGGCGAACGTCGGAGAACGACGTACTCTAGAAACGACGTCGGGAGTGAGAGTGAAAATTCACTGGTCAGTGTGTTGGGTGAATTAGATATAAGAGTGAGAATGTGCCGTTGAATCAGATGGTGTGAAGTGCAAGGTGTAGACTGGTGACGTACAAGTGGTGGGAAACTTAAGGTTTTATCCTCTTCAATAGAGTGATCGTATATTTCGATCAAACGGACGGCCTGCTCGGTCTGCATAAGTGTCAAGGCCCCATTGTTCGCTACAAATTGGTGTCAGGAGTGGGATACTCTGGAAGAGGATTTAGTAAGAAAGTTTTGACTCGGAGAAAGTCAAAATGAATTCTGAAATTCGACGTCCAACGCCGCGGGATGTAATGCAGCGGTTGGAGAATAGTTTGGCTGAAATCGACCAGATGATGGCAGATCTGCGAACGTCGATGCAGCCAAAAGCAGAATCAAGAAATTCACAAGTACGGGCACCGGAGATGTCACCATTGCACTCTTCACCTATGGGGCAGTTTGACAGTCAAGTTGGTTATGACCAGCCCAGAGGACAGCGATTGCCAGAAGAAGCGGGAGGCTTACCTGGACGACAAGCTCCGTTTTCACAGCCGGCATTCAACAGAGAAACATTGGCATACCCTGGCTCGACGTATGACACAAGAAGTTTGTCGAAACCTAAGATGACTCCCGATAGGTTTGATGGAAGAACTCCAGTATCAGACTATCTCTGCCATTTTGAAGCATGTTGCAGAATTAACAAGTGGTCGGAGGAGGAAGCCACGGAATATTTGGCAGCAAGTCTACGAGGTCCAGCCGTGAAGTTGTCGTCACAACAGACGGGACGCCGCTTAACTTACCATGAATTGGTTGACCGAATGAATAAGCGGTACGGTCCAGGCGGTAAGGCGGACGTGTTCTTGGCCGAGTTGCGGCATCGACGCCGGGGCCCAAAGGAAACTCTGCAAGAGCTAGGGCAACACATCCGCGACTTAACAGCACTTGCGTACCCTGACTTTGATCAGGACGGCCATGATAGACTTGCGAGGGGGCATTTTATGGATGCCATTCTGGATCCAAGAATCAGAGAGGGTCTATTTCGAGCGCAGCCTCGTACTCTCGACGCGGCGGTGGAGGCAGCACTGAATGTGGAGGCGTTCCTCAAGATGGAAGGCGGGCGAAGGGACTAGAAAGCGTCTGGTTATAGTCGCGCAGCATTGGAGGAGACGCAAGGAAATGTTGCAGCACCGACTCACGACAAAGTTGAGAAACTGCTCGAAAATTTGATCGCCAAAACAGAACAGCGCATCCAGCAAATTACCAGCCAAGCGCAAGAACGTATGAATAAGCTAAGTAGGCCAAACATCAAGTGTCACACGTGTGGAAGAGAAGGCCACGTTGCAAAGAATTGTCCACAGCCAAAGCCGCTCTCTTCAACTACAAGTGAAACTCGACGATGTTACAACTGCAAGGAAAGTGGACATC
Source organism: Diadema setosum (assembly GCF_964275005.1). Classification (NCBI taxonomy): domain Eukaryota; kingdom Metazoa; phylum Echinodermata; class Echinoidea; order Diadematoida; family Diadematidae; genus Diadema; species Diadema setosum. The sequence goes on from NC_092689.1 coordinate 45,373,465, forward strand.
TGAAGAGAGATTGCCCGCAACTCAAAGAGGCATCAGATTCTTCGCGGGCCGCGATGGAACAATCTCCTGGAGAAACCACTCGCATGCTAGCTGAACAGAGAGATGCGGTCGACAAGACGAATGAGGAGAAGAATGAGGTGAAACAGTCCGAAGACAAAACAGAAGGAGAAAGTGCAAGAACGTCACAAGATGCAAGACGACATGGATTATTTGTAGAAGGGAAGGCTAATGGTCAGTCCATTGCGTTTCTTCTCGACACGGGTTCATCTAACACTCTCATCTCAGAGAGAGCGTTCAGTATGATCATGGAGGCGAAGAAGCCCTCTCTTCGTACTTCTACAGAGGTTGTTCAACAGGCAGATGGCTCCCCACTGAAGATTGCTGGAAAAGCAACAATGGATATAGAGGTAGGAAACACTCAGTTCGTTACAGAGGCAACTGTGGCAGACCTACAGAATGACGGAATTCTAGGTCTTGACTTCTTCATCAAGACGAACGCCGTACTTGACTGCCGTAAACTAGAGTTACGAACTCCTCGTGGGAATATCCCATGCAGAGACCAGCATGGGCGAGCATTTTGTTACAGAGTGGTGGCTTCGGAGACGACGAGAGTGCCTGCGGGTCGCGAAGTTATTCTTCCCGGAGCGGTTAAACAACCGGAAACAGTCTTCAGGACAGGACTGGTAGAACCACTCCACGAGACAGTGGAGATATCTAGCAAAGGTCTCATTGTGGGCAGAGCAATTGTCACGGCGGATGCGGACGTCCTCCCAGTGCGAGTGTTCAATCCAACGCTACAAACAAAAGTGGTTAATAGGGGAACAGCAGTGGCAACTCTGTCTCCTCTAGAAGAAGAGACAATACACAAGGGAAGTGAAGAGACGGCCAAGGGAAATGAAGTCCCTGATCATCTGCAAGACTTGCTGAAAAGGAGCGTGGACGGGGTGCCAGCCCAGCACCATCAAGCAATTGAGCAATTGCTGTGTGAGTTCAGTGACGTCTTCTCCACAGGCCCGATGGACATAGGTCGCACAGACTTGGTAGAGCATAGCATTGATACGGGATAGAATAGACCGTTCAAACAGGCTCCGAGGCGATATCCAGCATGTCAGCGGGAAGAGATCAACACGCAAGTAAAAGAACTTCTGGAGAAAAGGCTAATCGAGCCTACTACAAGTCCGTGGGCATCAAATGTCGTTTTGGTAACCAAGAAGGATGGCAGCCAAAGGTTCTGTGTGGACTATCGTCAACTGAATGTACAGACTATCAAAGATGCTTATCCTTTGCCGAGAATAGATGACACACTCGATGCCTTGGCGGGGGCGAAATGGTTCTCGACCCTCGACCTAGCCAGCGGATACTGGCAAGTTCAGCTCGATGATGAAGCAAAGCAGAAGACGGCGTTTTATGCAAATGGCGGTCTGTACACCTGGAACGTCATGCCCTTTGGGCTGACCAATGCGCCTGCCACGTTTGAGAGGTTGATGGACAGAGTGGTAGCAGGATTGAAGTGGGAAGTGCTGCTTATCTACCTTGACGACGTCATAGTGTATGGCAGGACAGTGGAGGAAGAAGTGGAGAGACTTCGGTTGGTGTTCCAAAGACTGAGGGAAGCCAGCTTAAAGCTTAAACCCTCCAAGTGTCACTTGTTCAAGACAAGCGTCAACTTCTTGGGCCACATCGTGTCGGACAAAGAGGTCAGCACTGACCCGGAGAAAATTGATGCTGTCAGAAGTTGGCCAACACCTACCAGCGTGTCGGATGTTCGCAGCTTCTTGGGCCTGGCATCATACTACAGGCGCTTTGTGAAGGGTTTCGCAGAAATAGCGAAACCGCTACACCAATTAACAGAGAAGAACAGACCATTTGTCTGGACTGAGGAATGCAAAATCGCATTTCAAGAATTGAAATATCACCTCACAAGCCCACCGATCCTAGCCTATCCACAACCGGAAGGAGACTTCATTCTGGACACCGATGCCAGTAACAATGCGATTGGAGCCGTGCTGTCGCAGGTCCAAGATGGGCAGGAGAGAGTTGTTGCGTATGCCAGCAAGAGTTTGGGAAAGGCGGAGAAGAACTACTGTGTGACGAGAAAAGAGCTTCTTGCAATAGTGGTGTACCTGAGGCATTTTCGACAGTACCTGTACGGAAGGCCTGTCACAGTCAGGACTGACCATGGATCTCTGCGCTGGCTAACTTCGTTCAAGGAACCAAGGGGACAGTTGGCGAGATGGCTGGAAGTCATATCAGAGTACGATTACCGCATCTTGCATCGTCCTGGGAGAAGTCATGGAAACGCTGACGGGTTGTCTCGCCGACCTTGCAAGCAGTGTGGGAGGTCAGATGATCAACTCAGCGAAGAAGCAACAAGAACTCTTCTACTGGAGGATGTGACAGCAACCGAGAAAATGAAACAGATGCAAGAGAATGACGCTGATGTACGACCCCTCCTAGATTCCAAGAGGGAGGGAAGCAGACCAAAGAAGGAGCAGACATCTTCATGGACGCCGGCAGCCAAACAAATGCTTCAACATTGGGATATGTTAGAAGTTCATGATGGACTCCTATATCGACGCTGGGAATCTGACGATGGCACAGTGATGAAACGACTGCTCATACTCCCTCGAGCCGCCGTCTCGACGGTCGTAAAGGAGATGCACGCAAGCAACACTTCAGGGCATTTTGGTCTCGCAAAGTGCATGGGACGAACTAAACTGAAATATTACTGGGTGGGGATGGCTGCAGACTTTCGCTCGGCAATACGACAGTGTGATGAATGCGCCCGACGGAAACCTCCAGGAAGAGCAACGAAGGCACCCCTACAACAACAAATCAGTGGATCACCAGTGGAGAGGATTGCGATTGACATTATAGGTCCCTTGCCTGAGTCATACAGAGGAAACAAGTATATCATGGTGATAGGTGACTATTTCACCAAGTGGATGGAGGCGTACGCCATACCCAATGAAAAAGCAGAGACTGTCGCTGAAAAACTGGTCACCGAGTTCCTATGCCGATTTGGAGTGCCCCATCAGTTTCATTCCGATCAGGGCAGGAATTTTGAATCTGAAGTGTTTCAGGAGGTGTGCCGCTTGATGGGAATGGAGAAAACCAGGACAACAGCGTACAATCCGAAGTCGGACGGATTGGTAGAAAGGTTTAACCGCACACTGTTGAATTCACTAGCAACGATGATCGATCCTCTGGCAAAACAGCGAGACTGGGATGACAAACTCCCCTTTTGCACGGCTGCATACAGGAATGCCCCACAAGAGTCAACTGGAGAAACACCGAATATGCTCATGCTAGGTCGGGAAGTAAGCCTGCCAATTGACTTGAGTATGCCACCACATCCCGAATCAGACAATGTAGCGACGGACTACGCAGCTGATTTGAGAGACACAATGAGAGCTGTACACGAAAGAGCAAGGCGCCACCTGAAGGAATCTGGGCGTCGACAGAAGAAACAATACGATCAGAAATCTACACTTGTGGATTTTCAAGAGGGAAGGTTTGTCTGGCTTCGCAAACACACCCGACAAAAAGGAGTGTCACCAAAACTCCAACCCAAGTGGCTAGGCCCATATCTCATCGTCACAAAGATGTCAGACGTGAACTTTAGGCTGCAGCTTACTCCAAGGTCTCGACCGATCATTGTACACGCGGACAGAATGAAGAAGTACGAGGGCCTGGATAGGCCTACCTGGACGTTTCAAAGACCGGACATGGAGGAAGCTGGAGAAGCGGAGACTCCTAGACCGGAGGAAGGACCCGAGAACCCCAGCAACGAAACGAGCAAAGAAACCGAGGAGGTCCCTGAGCCTGCAGTGCGAAGTGAAGGACAAGCAGAGGAAGAATCGTCCCCCGGCAGTGACTCCGATCAGGAGGAAGAGAATGTTCCTGACACAACAGAGAGAGATCTCCAATCAAGCCAGGCTTCTGACACACACGTTGGTCGACGGTACCCACTCCGAAAGAGAAAGCCACCGAGCTATCATTAGTTACAAACCCACAAATTGTAAATAGAATCGTCTGGTTTTCTGATATGAACTCATGAACTGCGTGTGTGAGAGAATTAGACAAAATAAGTAATATAAAGGTGTGCAGAAAATCCTATGTAATAAAGTATTGACAAAAATGACTACATTGATTTCGCCACAGAGTGATGGGAGACCGCGAAAGAAGGGCTACCGGCCAGTTCTCCTGCGGAGAGTGTGGAGTCCTGTTTGAAAAGCTAAATCAACTGACCCGTCACCACAGGGAGAGACATGTGGAAAAATTGAGATGCCGCCGGTGTGACTACCGGTGTGTACGGAAAGGGGACATGAGGCGGCATGAAGCCACGCATGCCACTCCATCTGGTCCTGCGGAGAGGAGGTACAGTCGAACGCCCATCACGACTCCGAGACAGCGGACACCCACGGGAAGATGGTCACCTGAGCGGAAGGGGCCTACCCGACGAAGCTCTTCGTCTAGGGGTGGACAGCATCATTCGCGACAGAGTCGGTCACCCCCGAGGCGGACACGCCTTCCTCTCCGACGTAGTCCCTCACCTCCAGCGTCACCTCGGCAAGAAGACAGCAGCAACCCCCCGGACAGCGTTCCCGTAGAAGTGCCACCTTCGAGCCCAGTTCGTGAGGAATCGAGACCGCCACGAGAAGCATCCCCGTTGTCAGTGTCATCGGGAGGGAAGACGCCCTCTCGAGCGGCTTCGCCAGCAAAAACGGCCTCTACAGGTAGAAGGTCTCCATCCCCTGAGGCATCTGCAGAGAGGGCTGCGTCGCCGGCAAGGAGTATCTACCAGGAGGCTTCATCAGCCGAGTCCACCTCGTCAGCAGGGAAGAATCCCTCACCTGAGGTCTGCGACGCAGGAACCCAGACTGTGCTGGATGGCAGGCACAGAGTTAGGGAAGCAGTCAGTCGGGTGAGGGGGATGTCGACATCTGCGTCCACGGTGCTTGAAGACAGCACGAAGGAATTCGTAATTCCCAACAACGTCGTTGTCATCCGACACATGGAACGATACATCAGCAACATTGGGGAGTACATCGAGATTGTCACAGAGGAGATGAAACGAGTGGTGATGGAGTGAATTAGAGTGTAGTGAACATGGACTATAAGTGATAGGTTGAATGGACACTAAAACGGACTCTGTGAAAGACATTCGTTCCACACTGCGTATTTTCTTTGTCTTGTTTTCTCTTGCCAGTTCACTTTAGTTTAAGTTACTTTGATTTGTTTCAAATATGTTTCAAGTGTTCTTTGTAGTTTGGTTTAATCGATCAGAAGTCTCGAGAAGAGTGTTTGTTGAACTTGTATTATGCAAAACATAAACATAAAACATAAAGTGCGCTTAGAAACGTCAGTATGAAGCGCCATATAAATGCAATTATTATTATTATTATTATTATAAATTAAGCTTGATTTGTTAAGCTTGGGGACCAAGCTTATTAGAGGGGGGAGCTGTGTAACAAAATGATATTTATTTTGTGTAGTGTGTAGTGCATTTCATTTGGAATTTGTGCGAAACCATTGTTAGAGCGAAATTTGTTCATAGAAATTCAGTAACACAGTGTAGTCGTGGTTACTTTGTGCTGATTTATACATGTAACAAGCTATGCATTCTAAAAGAGTGTTTGAATTATTCCTTTAAGTCAGCCTTCTGTATTGATGATTATTTGTCAATTAGTGGTTTTTGTGGAGATTCAGATAGTGATAAAAAGTATGGATGATAGGTGCAGCGATAATTCCTACAGTTAGGTCAAAGTTGTGTTACAGAGGTTTGACACATACATTTAGCATTGTGTGTGTATACGTATGTATACAGGTTGGCCATATGACACATTTTAGACAATTAACGTCGATTAATTAGTAAACATGATCAGTTATGGGACTGAATATGGTGTTGATGTTTGATTAAAATGATTTCAATCAAACTGTGAAGAGTTTAAAGGGATAGCTTAACTCTGTGTAAAATAAAGTAAGAATAAAGGAAATTTTAGGAGAAATTAATAACCATGCCTATAATAATTCAGCACAGGTACTACTAGCTACCTCAGTTTTCGTTCGAGAGGTTTTGTGCTTGTATCACACTTGCACGCTACTCTGCTCATATTCTCAGTGCTCGGCAGTGAAGAAGAGAGGCTGATCCTCGGGATAGCATTGTCTTTCTGTCTTGTACTCGGTACGAGTTGTGAACGTGAGTATGTACACACTATACCTGTAAATAAACAAGTTGGTGTTCCGGTACATCGCCTCTGAAATTGTGATGCATTCGTGTTCAGTATAACATAAGTACTGGTTGGAATGAATGCTGGTGAGACTAGGATGGCATCCGGTGGTTCTGCAGCAGAAGACAACTCATCCAGCAGCCTTTGCGAGCATTCTCGAGCGGGCTTTGCTGCACCGTTACGTGGGATAACTGAGTATCCAGAACAGACGTCGGAGAACGAAGTTCAGAACTTTGGAAGGAACAAGTACGTCCGACGTACTTCCAGAACAGACGTCGGAGAACGAAGTTCAGTACTTTGGAAGGAACAAGTACGTCCCACGTACTTTCAGAACAGACGTCGGAGAACGAAGTTCAGTACTTTGGAAGAAACAAGTACGTCCCACGTACTTCTAGAACTGACGTCGGAGAACGAAGTACAGTACTTTGGAAATGAAAAGTACAAACGACGTACTTCCAGGGCGAACGTCGGAGAACGACGTACTCTAGAAACGACGTCGGGAGTGAGAGTGAAAATTCACTGGTCAGTGTGTTGGGTGAATTAGATATAAGAGTGAGAATGTGCCGTTGAATCAGATGGTGTGAAGTGCAAGGTGTAGACTGGTGACGTACAAGTGGTGGGAAACTTAAGGTTTTATCCTCTTCAATAGAGTGATCGTATATTTCGATCAAACGGACGGTCTGCTCGGTCTGCATAAGTGTCAAGGCCCCGTTGTTCGCTACAATATATATATATATATATATATATATATATATATATATATATATATATATATAAATAGAGAGAGAGAGAGAGAGAGTGCGAGAAGGGGTCCCGACCGTATGGGGTCGTGCATCTGCCTATACCTTTTAAAGAGACGGGTGGTGTTACAGAAGCAGGTTATTTGTCTTTGTACTGGCTCACATTATCATTATCATTACATCACATTTTACATTATCATATATAACGAAGAATCAAGAAATAAACCAGTAATGCACTATTTTGCCAATATATAAGAAAGAATGAGTTTATTGAGTAACTCAAATTTTCGGTGGCCTCCACCTTCTTCGAGACTCCTGAAGAAGATGGAGGCCACCGAAAATTAGAGTTGCTCAATAAACTCATTCTTTCTTATATATTGGCGAAATAATGCATTACTGGTTTATTTCTTGATTCTTCGTTATATTGGAGCCAATACGTGAATTCGCAACATATATATATATATATATAATAAATATATATATGTATATATATATATATATATATATATATATATGATACACAGATATGAATATATATAATAATTATAATGTATACATGTGTGTGTACATATCATATAATATATGTGTGTATAAGGTATATGAAAAAAATGCGTTTATTCTCATCTTGCATACATATTGGTAGGTTAAGATGTTAATAAGACTGCAGTATCATAAACAAAAAAAAAAAACCAAAAAAACATTGACCGACATTATATGAACTTTTTTTTTTGTTACATGGGAAGGAAACACAAATTTATACGTACTTGTCAGTACAGCGGAATCCTTTTAAGAACATCCCGATCTGACGTCCTTCTTGCGCCTCAACAACGAAGGACAAGAGAGTATTTGCCTTTTGGAGATATTCTTCTGGGGCGAATGCTTTTCTGTCTTTCCCTTCAGCGGGTCTCAAATCAATAACTTCAGCTGTGATGTAACAATTAGAAACGCATGGCTGAGAATTCAATTCAGTTCAATTCAATTCAGTTCTCATATTCCTCGTTACGGGTTACACTGTGAATGATAAAGGGACAAATCCTTGCACTTAGTCCACTGCAATATATATATATATATATATATATATATATATATATATATATATATATAGGTAAGTAGTCAATATCAAAGATAGCTTACTGTTCAGGTTATACAAATTATGTTGGACGGATGTAACGGGGCGTGCAATGAACTGTAAGACCCAAATTATCGGATGGATGTAAAGCAAGGAGAGCAAGAATATAGAACAAACAAGAATGGAAAATAGCGCCAAATAAAAAAAAAAATGAAATAGCACATAGGAAGATATATATATATATATATATGCATATATATATATATAATATATATATATATATATATATATATATGTATATATATATATATATATATATATATATTATACATACATACATACATACACACATATATAATTATCTCAAATGACTATGATAATAATGAACCACAGTATGCAAGTATGCAATATAGACGCAAGAAATGGAAGGATAAAAAGTCGGTCATGACCTAAAAATTGTATCATTCTTGATCTTAATTACAATAACGAGTTGTCAAGACAGACTGGTGGGCGGCTGGGGGTCTTAATTCTTACGTGTTTCCGCAGCTTGGAGCAGAAAGCCTTTGTGTGCAACTGCAGAATCGGTAGTAAAGAGCAGCCATGACACGCGGTGCCTGGTTCTCATGGGTGGAGGTAAACTTGACCCGCTCAGGGTTATCAGACGACTATCTTCCGACCCAGCATCCGACCCAAAACCCACTTTCAGAAAATCATAGCCTGGCTCGAGATCGAGTTCGAAGAACTTGAGCACAGCGCAGCTTCCTTCCGAAACAACAAGGATCCATGTTATTCGGAGGTTGTTCTCATAAGTGTTTGGAAAACCTAAAGATGAAATATTGGCCGTCTCGTTACCAGATAGGGTGTGGCTAAAATTGGTGCTACCTGCATGTGTTGAAAACAGAACATTCCCAGTATGAAACGTCGAATTACTCAATACAAACATCACATTATGACGGAAAATATCATACATTGTATGTACACACACGCATACATGTAGGCCTACACACATCTCGACTCTTCATATCATAAATGTATGGGAAATTTTGTTTTCATCTGCTTAAGAAAATTTATTTCAAAAAGCACCTTCAATTTTCCAGCCCAGAGAAAAGCCCTCTCTAAACATTAACACACAAGTATCCCTGTCGGTATGGAGCATCAATGCTTAATCACGTGCTGTACATACAAGTATCCCTGTCGGTATGGAGCATCAATGCTTAATCACGTGCTGTACATACAAATGAAAACTTCTGAAATTGTTTGCAATATGAGATTACGTAATGCCCTTCATATTTTGTTCATGAGGCACCAGGTTCCATAAGGTAATGGGTTAAAAAGGGGAGTTATAAATTTGTCCTAGCTTAGATTCTCAGCAAACTCATCCTCGCAGGACGGTTGAGTAAGGATTGATTTGGTATAACTGAGTACATCACAGTTCGAATAGTTCGAATCTCTTCTAACCATAATCGCAAACGCGTCTTCATGTAGGTGTTAAACCTTGTCATTATAAATATTATCGTGAAAAAATACGTCATTTTATACCAGATATTAAAGGAAACCACAACCCAGAGAGAAATGTGGATTGAGTGAAAGCAGCAACACTAATAAAACACATCAGTGTAATTTTGAGGAAAATCGGACAATCGATGCAAAAGTTATGAAGTTTGAAATTTTGGTGTTGGAACCGCTGGATGAGGAGTTTAGTAATGGTTATGACGTCATGTGTGGACAACAATATGAAGAAAATATAAAGGGAATTCCTAAAAAAAATAATTTTAATGAAAATTACTCATTCCATAAAATTGGTACTAATATATGTAAAGGGTAACAATTATTCCCCTGTTTTCTGAAAGTGATTAGTCACGTGCTCTTTTGTTATGGGAGAAAATGAATTTTGGGCATGTTGGGGGTTTGGGTTTTCTTCAATAGGAACCAGTTTCAGAAGGTTTTCTTAAGCTCACTGCAATCAACAAAGTTTAACTGGGTATGAAATTAAGTTCAGGGCAAAGAAAGAGAATTTCTCAACCCAGTTTTAAATGGTCATTGGCTTCATTCCGATTTTAATCAATAACGGTCAAGTGGTAATCTTACAACAGGATCTACGCTTGCACACACACACACACATGATATATATATATATATATATATATATATATATATATATGATACAATATGTAAAGAGAGAAAGACAGAGAGAGGCAGAGTGACGGAGAGAGAAGAGTACGTGGGTAGATAGATTACAAGTAAGCGCCGGCCTTTTTCTTTTGTTATTTTTTTTGTTTTTTTTTGTTGGTTAGATTAATGAGAGAATTATTAAGTTATTGAAAGTTCAACACTGGTATTTCTGCCCAATGAACCCCAACTTCCTTCCCATGAAAACTGGTAATAACTCCCTACACTTTTTGGTGTGACTCGCAAATTGCTTTTAAATGACTTTGCTTACATTGAATGGCGCTTTGTGTGTTTGGTACACACAGGGCGAAATTACAAAATCACCAAGCATGTAGCTCTAATAAGCGCGCCATCAGCTGTGTTCAAGGTAGGCGTTGGCGAATGCATGCCAGACGTGACAAAATTGTCATCTTCCCGTAGCCTGCAAACACGTATTCTCCAAATGAAATTCTTAATTTTTAGAAGCAGCTCCTCACCTCTCCGCGCTGCTTCATTATATATATTCTAAAAGCTTTCAGGAAGGGAATCTTTCAATAATAGTGCTCTCAAGGTTTTCCTCTATGGTTGTTCTTGTTGTTGAACTAAGTTTCAGAAAGATATTCAAAAACTTTAATATATACTTATGATTTCAAGTTACTTTCTTTGGTGGAAAAGTAACCACTTAGTAACAAATCAAAATTGCAAAATGCTTAACGGTTCGAGGATACTGAGGTGAATCAAACAAAGAGAATTCCAGCTTTCCTTGCAATTAATAAAAGCATGAATTAAATGAGAAAACGATGAGATTTTTAATGACGATGTCAACTGTGGGCGATGGAAGGAGAAGGCGTAGTGTCTGCTAATTTATCAAACTAAAACAAGATTCTTCTGATATTCTGTATACAAATCCACTGGCTTGGTAATCTGTCTCTGCAAGTGTAGTTTCATTGCTTGATCTGATTTGCATCTGTAGTTTAAAGGGACTGTACACTTGTGGTCGAGGTGAGGATTTAGCTTTTAATATTTTTCGAGATATTCAGAAACCACTCCATCAGATGTCAAAGAGCATATTCTAAGGGGAATCAAAACTTTATTTGATGACAATCGGTTTTGAAATGACCGAGATATCCAAGAACAAGGAGAAACAAAAAGATCCCAATAAAAGTTGTGGCCTGTCGCCTTTTATTATTTATCATTTTTTTTTAATATCTCGACCATTTAAAAATCAATTTTCATCAAATAATTAATGAATCCTTCTAAAAACTACATGCTCTTTCATATTTTATAGGAGGTTTCTCATTATCTCACTCAGGAATTTTATAAACCTGAATCCTCCCCTCAACCAGTATACTGTACACTCCCTTTTAGGCATTTTATAGTTTCATGAAATTGATATCTTAAAGTTCAAATAAGGAAGCGTCTGCCATTTTGGTCTTGATTTTATTCAAGGTATTTGTTAAAATTAAATTGAGCATGGAGTGCATTATCTGAAAGCATTGGATAGTATGACACCTTTCAAAAATGTAAATAAGTGAATAGCATGCGATTTGAAAAACAAAACAAAACAATAACAGCACGGGATCGTAAATTTGTCAGTCAAGCACCAGTCTATTCTTTCATGTTGGAAGTATCCTACCACTACATACGTATCTGGTATTCTGATGATAGTTTGATTTAATATCGGTTCATATTCATTTAGCTTGCTAATCTGGGTATTGTAGATAACATTGATACACGGCAGGGTTTGAAATCACGCCATTTTAATCAAATCAATTTTTGGCAGATACTATGTTACAGAATATCATACTAAATCTCAACCAAAAAAAAAAAAAAAAAAAAGGGGGGGGGAACAAACAAACAAACACAATACTTAACGCGTTAGAACCGTCAACGAATGTCTACCAGAAGAGCAGCAAAAGTATCTAAACTACTGACGCGTTTTATTTGTTGGCATGCATATCATTAAAAAAAAAAAACATTTAAAAACAGTTGTCTATCAGTACAATGCCAGTTTCTGACGGTAAAAATACGTGGGGAGAATGCTTGGAGAGTGTAGGCGCTTTTGTGCATGAACAAGAGAAACAGACGATGGACACAGTCTGTGTGTGTGTGTGTGTGTGTGTGTGTGAGTTGGGAGAGAGAAAGATGATCAGAATTACGTACATGATATTTTGCATTATATACCACATAAGCATGTTTGCAAATGAGATAACTTGAATTTGGATCAAGTGACCAAGACATGTTTTTCTTCCAACATCCATTCCGTGGTACCATACATTATTATAATTATGTGATATACTTTTTGTAAGCATATTCTAATATACACACGGTTGCAGTCGCTAAAGGTATCGCTCCCATCTATCGACCACGGCCAAGTCCGGTAGATGCGCCAACGCACACATCCGTGCACATCGCACAATTATCGACAGATCAGTATCGCTTGTTATTATCTTAGATCTAAGGTTAGGCTCGTTCATTCGGCTGCCACGGACTGCGGTTGTATCGCCTGTGTTGTAATATTCAGCACGATTATTAAATAAGAATCTGCTTGGTTGATCAAATATATTCTTAACCAATCTCAAATTTGTGAATCGATGTGAGGTATAAAGCAAATAATCATCTATTTCTCGGGCAATGGATACAATCTACATCGCCTCGGTGATCTGCGAGGTGTCTATGAGCCCCAGTCCTTGATCCTCGGCAATGTTGGATTGTACTGTACGATGATTATTTGCTTTAATAATGTCCAATAAGCTTTCGAACTGAAAAAAAAAAACACCAACAACAACACGAGCACTGTTCTTTTCCCCCACTCTACTAGTTTGCTAAACCTTTTCGACTAGACACGTCTCCTAGGTTCAGATGATTATCTGTATATGCATACCACTTGTAATGGTCAGGAAGACGCATATTATGGACCCCCTTGGACACTTGGCCTTGTAAATTCTTCGTTTCCATGCATGTTATGGAAAACCTTGATTAACTATGACTTAGATTTCATTTGATGTCATTTCTTTCTCCTTGTCTGTTTCTTTTTTTTTATTTTTCAAAAAAAAAAACCACCACACTTTAATAATTTTAGCAAATGCAACCGAATAAACATCTGAAAAAAGGTACATAGACGTTGAAGGATAACTGTTCAGAATGTACAGAAGAAAAAGAATACATAATGGTGAGGCCTGAATAAAGACAAAGTGACGTAAGTGCAGTTCTGGAGACAGATTTGATGTAAAAAGATGAAAAGTGTTGAGACGGGAAGTTCAAGAGTAATGTTGAAGTACAATGGAACACACGCTGCATTAATCCTATTTAAGATGGTCAACGCGTAAAATAGAATGAATGGAAACAAATTCACACAAACTCACAAAACTAAAGTAGGCCTATGTCTTTTTAGCTGCTTAATAGCGACTGTTTGTACATGAATATGTAGACTAAAGTTTTAGCTGTTTATTTTCGCGTTATTATACATACAGTTATTACTGGTCAGAGGCATTTCTGTTGACCTTTTACAATGTATTAACCTGTTACAATGTATTAAAGAAGTGATATACTTTTTTGGTTTTGTTATCATTGTCAACGCTATACCTTAAGACAGTTACAGTTCAAATTTCAAATATCAAGTCAAAAGCAATTGTCTTTATAATTTTGACTGAAGGCCCCACACATTTTCCTCTTCGAAATTTCATTGTCGTTGGTTTGAACGTGTCCTTTGTAGGGTAAAGAAAAAATTATACATATACCTATATATACACTGAGAATCTTGAAAAGCAAAATTTGCAATACGCTACAGTAAAAGTAAATAAATTAATAGATGAATGAATGAAAAAAAAAATCTGCACTGATTTTTTTACCATCCCGGAGATAAGAATGCATTCCCTTCACTAAACTTACTTCATTCATCGGATAAGAAAGGGAGAAAGCACAGTTATGTAACTAAGCCCTACCCCCCCCCCAAAAAAAAAAAATGAAATGAAACACTGAGTTTTTCTATGCAATTGACGTGAAGAATCAGCTGAGAGACGATGAGGTAGAGATTAGGTGGGACAGATGTGAAATATTCTTATCTTTCTATATGTCTAATTTTAGTGACCGGGGGTTTTGCCTCTCTGTCCATCCACTCTGCGGTCTCCTTATGAGAAACAAACACATAAAGGAAGGGGCTTTTTTTCGTGATGAAATATTGATTTCAAACAATCAATTACGAAATGTGTATCTTTGATACAAAAGGGCACATTATTCCGAAAAGAGAAGTATATTGTGTTTAAAAAGAGATAAATTTTGCTGCATCATTTCCAGGTGGAACATTGGTAATGGAAATGAACCATTTGTTTACTCAAGTTCAATTAATTTTCATATTTCTCAGTCTCAATGCAATAGTCTTAATGCATCTAATGACCCAGACTACGCTCACAATGCTTTCCCTTTACCGGAGCAACTGTGGAATTATGTTCTTGTAGCCCCTTGTAAGATGAAAAAAAAAAAAAAACCCAAACAAACCTGTAAGATAAGAATTTTTATCTATATGGGTCAGCAAACGTTTACTATAATGAACTCATCTTTTCACCATAACCCATGTGACATTAACAGGTGTGCGTTTTTCCAATCAACCCCAGAATTTAATTGACAGGCATTTTCTCTCGTTTTCTTTGACAGCTTTGTGTGTTTCCATCCTTACTGCCATTCACGCCTCTCTAGTTTGCTCTATGGCCATTGATGTTGAGTGGAGCACAGAGTGGATGATAGACCGGAATACTCACTGCTTGGCAAATATTCCATTAGATATTACTTTGGTTGGGATTCTCGGTCGCAATGAAAGCACCACGTGCCTAATGATGTAGTATAAGATACATTGATAAATGACAAGGGACCCAGATCTTCATTTTTCTCAATAACGGCTGCCCCAGTATGTGAAAGGTGTGTGTGTTCAAAAGGCACAATTACCCCTCGGTTGAAAGGCACAGATCGCACAGTGACAATGGGTTGCACACGCACACAATAGTGTCACGTGACATGTCGCCTCCATCGACACCATATCACCTGACTTAATGCAATTTCATCGCAAACTGAGTTTACGAAGTACTGACTCTGTATAGAAAAATTGATATATTGACGTATTGGCTTGCCAATCTTATATTGTTGGACGTCTTGACGTGTGCTTTTAGGTTTATCAATTAAAAACCCTAGCAGCAGAGGATACTACAGACAGTCAATTAAAACTGAAACTGATAGTAGCAATAATAGTACAGTTATGTAAAGTTTAGTAAAGTTGAACTCCGTTTCTACGAAAAAAACCCTAAATCTTATCAAGTATTAAACCAATCACGGACTGACAAAAACTGAAGTTGCTTGATGTGAGTATAACTTTATTACTTCAGGTTATGTCTTTATTACGGAAGTATTATCATAAATCAGTGGTATACATGAGACTATTATCTAAACTCATTGCTTAGACGATGAGCTGTGTTATGTTTGATATATTTAAAAAAGAATACCCAATCGGATATCATACAGGACAAGATATGAGTTATGTCTACTAAATCCTTATTTCAAGAGACAGTGACGAAATTGGTCTATGTTTAATAATTATGGAACCAGGAAAATCACCAGAAAAAACACAATTTATGCATAGGTATTATATCTACATATATTTCTCCTTTTTTTAGCAAAGAAAAAAAAAATCAGTCAAGGACAACAAACATCTAAATATATATTTAAACGGCATGGGCATTAATTACAATAATATTCTCCATCAATTAAAGACAACGCTATCATAATTAAAATCTACACAAAAAGTTTTACCTTAAAACAGTGATTACAAGAGTCACAAAATTACAGAATGGTATCGCGAAAATGTAATTTCATCGTTAATGGTTTGGCATTTACTCTGTTTATGCATGTTCAAAGGACCAGCCACTCTGTAGATATGAGGCAAAATAAATGTATTGCCATTCTGGATGCAATATGACTTTCTGGCATACACTAAATAATAATGTTTTATTTCCAGGAACGACGCAATTCATATTATGAAACATTCTGCCCTGCTTGATTTTCAAATCTGTGTAACAATATGCAGGAACAATTAGGAAGGTGATATTCATCAACGATCAAACGGAATTAATCTTCGCCACCGTCGACAAATAAGAGGTTGAATAATATTTATGTGATAATATCGTTTGAGTGTACCTGTGCTATTCGTGAGCTGTTGAAAGGCATTCAAACTCTTGAAAAAAAAAAAAAACCACGACCAAAGCTATTTCATTTGTTGTTCTGTCAAAATCTGTCCATACGCGATCTCTCATCCAGAGATCCTAATTCAGCATTCAGCGGAAAATGTATGACGCTTTGAGGAATAAAGCTCTTTAAATATGAACTTTGGCATGCCTTGATCTACATTTAATGTAAACTGTGAACCCGCTTTTCACACGTCTCATTTATCCTGTCACATCAGTGTTGACAATCCATCAAAAAACACACTAAACGTTGATTGTTTAAGATTGAATAAATGCCATACGAGGCATTAGGTAAGACGGTAATGTTGTCTAGTGAGATCTGCAAGACTGCTTTCCTTTCTTCTACTGCCTCGTCCTTTGTAGTTCGAAGCACAGAATTTCAGGAAAATATCATTGTAGATTTTACATTGTTAGCTGCACTCTTTTTTTTTTTGCTGGACTTATATATCTACGCGGTTGCTCTCTCTCTCTCTCTCTACCCCAAAAAGAAAGAAAAAAAGAAAGAAAGGACAAAGAAGACCACCTAGATATCAGGTAATTAAGATATCAAATTGCCTATTTCACAATAATAATCAAAGGTAACTATATAATCAAAGAAACTTTTCAACAGCTCACGTCATGCCATACAAAGGAAACATACAAAGAATAATAAATCACTATCGGTTTGAGCTGCTTTGTTTTGACTGTTAAAGGTGTCTCGGAGTTGCAATGCAATTCATCTACAAGAAATATAGGGCCTATAGACGGAATTAGGTGTTAAATGAAATCAGAGGCAACGGATGAAATATCATGTTAGTCAAGTATGAGAGCAACGGCACTTGATGCAATCATGTAAGTTTTTTATTATTTTGATTCGGATCCAAACACTCGAAAGTTACTGCACGCTCTATATATCACAGACGAATGACTTCTCGGGTTCAATTATTGTACCTTTGCTGTTTATAATTCAGCAGCTCAAGTCAGAAACTGCTCTGTTGCTATACAGTTTAAGCTGATGACACAGTACTTGTATATTTTCCGTCTGTAGTGCAGCTGATGTGGAAACAATATTGACTTTCGATTTCAGACCTTTTTTCTTTTTGTCGATCGATGGATTTGCGGAAATAAGGTGAGTCGCATCATTAACAAAACTTATTTTTTAGTAAGTACAATCAGGTGTACCATGTGACACATTCCAACAAAAAACCCATGGTGACATAATAGACATGAGGGGAATTAGATAATCTTTATATTAATTGACAATCAGTTTCCAGACATCTGTACCAATAAGCGAATAAAGTTCAGCCAAAGTATGGCTCTTGGCTCAGTTGGAAAATCATTGTACACTCAAAGCCTTCGGAAGTGTATTTTTTCATCCCACTACATGATATATGCATGGCAGAGAATGATTAAGTATTTGTCCAGATTCATTTTCATTTTCATTTCATTTTATTTCATTTCCGACAAAAGTAAACAATACAATATGACACTTGCATGTAAAGAGAGTAAACTGTGACTTTTGCGTATTCAAGCGAAATTAATGCAGATAATTTTTTTCTAACAATAAAACAAAACATAGTTTAAGGAAATGCATAGTCAAACTGTACTACTGAATCGTATCAAGGTAAAGGTATCAAATGGAGGGAACTGCTAAAAAGCCTAGCACGTAGAATGCAGTTCCCTCGTGAGTAGTAACTAGTAGTAATAGTCAAACGAAACGACAAGACAAGTTGTGTGAAAAACAGAGGGAACATAAAACAATTCATACACAATCGCACACACAGACGGAAAGAAGGCATTAACAACAACAAAGATTGAGTGGTTATGTGAATGAAGTTGATTTACAATGCGTTTATTTTGCCACCTTCCCATTATGTCAAATAAGATTCAAGTGAGAGAGAATTCTCACAGACTACAAAGTTTTTTAACAGTGCAAGTAGAGTCATACTGAACTTATACTGACATCACCACAACCATTCAAGCTTTCAAATCACTTCAACACTCATTGTTACCTAGACGCGATGCGCGTTGCAAATTATGCACGTTCTTGTACACAAATCAGTTAATAGTTTGTCTACGCCGTGTCTGTCTATTTACTTTACTTTTCCCTCTCAAAAATAAACATTTTGTTCAAGTCATATATCTTTGTTCACCTTTCCGCACGGAATTTTGTTAAATAGGTTCTCTCTCTTTCTCTCTCTTACAGGGATCGGCGCAATACAATTCCCTGGCAACAACATTTTCAGTGAAGACGCTGAATAATGAATCGCGAGTATTTTTCACTAATCCATTATCTTACGCTCTTACATTGCTGGTCTTATATTGAAGAATTGCATTTTGTTGAATATTGGAGAGACGTGTTGCACTTATTTTTACATTATCAATTGAACTGTTTTGAGATGACGAAATTACGTGAAATAGCAGAAGTCACACCGTTAATGGGTCATCAAAAATTATATATATATCCATGGTTGTTCTGTTTTTGTTTCGTGACCTACCAACAAACGTTTTACACGGTACAGATTGTTAATCCGGAAGTGCGTTATTCTGAAGGTTCGTAAATCTTAAATTGAGATTAGGTTTGTTATTCCGAAGGTTCCTTTATCCGAAAGTGAAGATGTATCAGGTTCATTATTCCGAAGATTCGTTAAATGATCCATATAAAAGCGCGAGCCTTTTCTCGGGAAAACGAAACTTTGGAACAACTAACACCACCCGTTTTGCAGCTAGACTTCTCTATAAAACAGCGGCGATACAATGCTAACACTGCCCAGCAGAGATATCTACGGCCTATTCAACCATCATTACATCTATCATTGATTTGTAAGACTTCTATGTCATTCGATCTTTTGTACAGAAATGAAATACCAAACCATACCGACTCAAATTCTTTCTTTTTTTCCCTTTTTTTTTTGGCCTCACAGCGTTTCAACACCTCCAATCGACGAATTCTGTCTCTTATAAGATAACAAATGGACATATCACACTAAAGTGACTTTAATCAATCGAAATATATCTGCAAAGAGGTCAAAATAAGTGACTTTAAAGGGATGGATTTGTTTTGGTAGAGATGGGGATTCGGGTTTTAACTTTTTATGAGATAATTAGGTACCCGGTACCACCTATTGAAATATTAAGATCATATAATTCTCAGAGGGATTAAAAGCTTATTTGATTAAAATTGGTTTTGAAATGGCCGAGATAACCAAAAACAAAGAGGTCCTAATAAAAGATGGGTCCCACCTTTTATAAGTGCTTTGTTTTACTTTGTTTTCTTTATCTCAGCCACTTTAGAACCGACTTTTTTTTTATCAAATAAACTTTTAATAACTCTATTCGTTTTAGAGTTGATGCCCTTTAATGCTTCAAATAAGCGTTTTCTAGTTATCTCGGAAAAAAAAAGTTAAAATCTGAATCCCCATCTCAACCAAAGCTAACCATCTCCTTAATTTCAGCTGTGGTTTTGATTGGTGGAATGACTTAAGCCATTGTACTCCTTCCTTTTTATCCATCATTTGACCACCTTCTATGCCAAAGGAGTTATGTTACCACGGGGAGGACAGATAGCATAGGCAAGTTGATTCATCAAATTTATAAACTCTGCGAACAGTCAGACAAATCGTTACAATCTTACAAATCAGGAAGGAATTTTTATGGTATTGAAATACATATCTGGCTTGCCAACCTACCTTCAACGGAAGTCGTTGCCGTCCATGCGATCATTAGAATTACCGCGAACATTGTGAATTTGTGTCGAAATACAAGAACAGAACCAGCCGATGAACGTATGTCATTGGTCCATTATGAAAAAGGCATGTGATGTAAAGGAGGAGCTGAAAATGTATTCGGTGCACCACCGATCACACGTAGGTCTGGAAATGTTGAATCTAGCAGACCGTTTCACTCGATGTTGCTCTACTACGTCTACCGACGAAGAGTACCTACATTGGTGTTTGTATATACAGTCAGGCGTTCATAATTATTTAGATATCGCGTGAGCTGTTGCGTTCTCAGTTGTTATTGGTTGATAGTGTCGCAGTTCGACGAAAATGTATGTAAAGTGGAGGTGACGAGCTACGTAGCGACGCGCACACGTGCTTTCTGATTATAGGCCAGGGGAAGCCGATTTTGTGACACGTAGGGAAAGATGATCACGACATTTTGGAATATCTTTGCGCATTATTTTCGTTGATAAAATACTTAATTATTACACATAAAGAAGACTATTTTGCCTAAAAGCAAAGAAGATCGTTTGTTTGCTTTCTTGTTTTGCTTTTTTTTTTATTTCATCTGTGGCATGGAACATGCTTATTTGCTCATAAAGATTTCAGCGAACGGATTTTTGTTATTGTTTTTGCTTAAAGAACTTTACTGTTAGTTACATATTGGCAGAATTTGCATATAACTTGCACAATTTCGTCAAGTTTTTCGATTTCAGGATTTTAATACATGTAGTTTCATTCATTTCTACGAAAGAGACAGTCGTCTTAGAAAAAGAAACAAAAGATCTTCGGGCAAATTACGATTGCTGCAACAATCCTAAGAATGGTTATTTCGTTTCGATACCTCTCTTGAAACCCTGACACCCCTTATAATATGTGTACTTGCGACGTCGTATAAGCTTACTAGATTCATTATCTGATAACATAACAACTACAAGAACTCCCCTCTGCAAATCTCTACTCACACCGTACTGTAAATACTTCGATAATCGCACGTAACGAGATTCGGTTATTTTCGCAATATGAACATTTCGCCTTGGAATGCAATACTCGTTGTAATTGTGATAGGACATATTTAGAAT
Organism: Diadema setosum; assembly: GCF_964275005.1. Classification (NCBI taxonomy): domain Eukaryota; kingdom Metazoa; phylum Echinodermata; class Echinoidea; order Diadematoida; family Diadematidae; genus Diadema; species Diadema setosum. The sequence continues at coordinate 45,394,668 of NC_092689.1, forward strand.
TTTGATTATGTCCCACCAAACAGGACACTGAATGCAGACGAAACGGAATTAACTTTGACTGAAGTGCTGCCAAGACATTATTATACAAACCTTACTTTGCAAAGAGAGTTCATGATAATTTAACTTTAGGTCTATTTTTGATCAGCTCACAGCTCAATTATTGTGTCAACTTCTCATCGATACTTTTTCATTTCGGAACTCAGCAAAGAGTCAAGAGAGGGAAATTGGGTGCCCAGAGATCGACATTATTTACTTGGGTGAACCTGATTATTCTGTGGGAAATTCAAATAGCTTCCCACAAACCCACAGTTCTGCGCAAACGAATAAAACGGCAAACAATGATCTAAGATTGAGACACATCGATCATGATGTGGGTAGATACAGGCCTGTAGCTGAGTAATTATTCCTTTCTCGTGATCAAACATCACGACTGTAGCTAATTTCTGCACTTGAAGTCATCAAGAAATGTAAATTTACACGTTTGATAGTACACGTTTGTTATCCACGTCTCAAACAGTGAACACAGAAAGTTGCAGTAGTCAAACCTGCTTTGAAAGGAGAGGCACATCCTTGGAGTGATAAAGCATATAGATACATGTAGATTGATGATAGGTGGAAATGAAGATTCTTCAACAACCTCACAGGCAAACAAAATATGTACAAAGAGGTAGTCTTGTCACTCATATCCTGCGATGAATGCTCTTAAACACAGACCATCGGTTTGTCAGAAGAACAGAAAGGAAAATAAAATGAAGAAGATACATAGAGCTGGCAAATGCAAAAGTAACTATACCCTGCACATTGCGAGAAAATACAACAAATCCAAATTAAACTACGGGATAGGGTGGTAAACATCGGAAATTTACAGTACGTCATATTACATCGGAACACGCACTGCGTTTTGTAATAAGAAAAACTTCGTTTCGTGATTGTCTCATTTTCCTTGCGTAAGAAAAGAAATGACTCAGAATCATTCGTCAAAGTAGCAATACTTTTTTTGACATGAACGAGCTTTATCACAGGACAATTCTTTTTAAGAATCATGATACTTTTTATTTCTCTCGCTTCTCATTTGATTACAATCAGGGTTTGTTAATGGCCTAAAATCACTCCAAGAAAGAATTACATAAGTTTTGGCTATCACAGAAATTATCAATTAACTCATTTATTATTTTTTAAACAAATCTTCCTACGTTTCATTTTTGTTATGCAGTTACTGATAGGTGGGCTTTGGAAATTATAAAATGTATTTCTCTGAAGGTTTTGTCGAATCTACTATAGACAAATCGCTTTGCAGAAATGATCGCTGATAAAGACAAAGCTTAAGAATTCAAACTGGATCCCTTTGAAGCACAATGAAGGGCAGAGTTGTTCGTCAACCAGAGAAATGAGTCATTCATGTCCAGGGACAACATAAGTGATCAGCCAGAATCAATAGGGGGAAACGTCTTCTAACTTCTCTTCAGTACTGACGTCCAAGGATCGTCTCGCCATTATTGGCTCTGAATTCCCACCGGCAATGGGGTATGTTGACATGCACTTTGTACTGTTGTGTCCATGTGTATCTCCATTTCGGAGTATGTTGTCGCCCCTTGTATTGATTGTCTCTAACTTGCTCTTCCATTTCCTGATGTATTCCACCTGCAAAGTAGTGTTTCCGTTTATAACGTACCGAATTAAACATCTCAATTACTATTTAGGACAGCATATCCTGGCATCATACAATACAAGCTGCGAGGGGTTATTTATGTATTTTTGTTTGAAACTACGTTCCATCATCCTTTGCCAGTAGTTTTAATTTGTCACAGGGAAAGGCGTGTCTTTGCAGTCACAGACTGCAATTAAAACATAAACTCGTAAACCCTTCCACTCCTTTTAAATAATTATGACATCCCGGTTACGGTTTACTACCTCTCAGACTTGAAGATAATTTCTGGACTAGAAAGTGCTTGATTTAAAAAAAAGATAATAGCACAACATTGCAAATTTTATCACAATCGGAATCACAATAAGGATGCCCATCATTTTTTTTTTTTAAATAAGGAAGTTATGAAATTTTGGAAATCTGGAAATCAAAGAATGTTTCAATTTGACAGCAGATGCCACTTTCCCCGTCCGTAACCGATCGGAAATAAGTTGCCGATCAAAATTTGGGAGAAGTTTTTTTGGGAGATGATTTTGGCTGCTAATGGTCGCAAACAGTCTTTGCATAATCTGTGTGAACCCAAGAGCTGCTTCATTCGTGCATTTATATAAATTCAATGACCCTCCACAGCCCCCCCCCCCCAAAAAAAAAAAATCCTTTGACCAAATAGTTTTCCCTGGGAACTAGAAAGCTCGTACGACTTTGCAGTACCTTGTCTAGAATGAATAACAAAACTGGTTCCCTAGTTTTTATTGTATGTGTATCGTACCCACAAAGGATCAACCATTTTAAAACTATTTGCATATGCCGGAGGTGTCTGGATCTTGCACTCTGATATCGAGACTTCAGTTTGACACAATTATTTCACGAATTATTATCTTAATCTCTGGATTCAGTGGTACAGCAGGAATTTTAGGTTCTGGACCATAGATTTAGTGGCATGCAAAGCTTGATCTATAGACGAATGACCAGATTACATCAAGGGTATGTTTGTAGCGTGTCGTTCGTCCTCTGCTCACAGCTTGTGTCCGTGCCGCTCTCTCTTGATATATTGTTTTCCCCAAACTATGTCATTCGCATGGTGATGATAAGCTTGCAGACTGTGTAATAGGTATATCAACCGATAGAGAAAAATGCAAGATGCTGTTAAGCTTAATTCACCCGAACGTTGCGTACATTAGTAAGGGGGTAAATTTTGGACAGAACGAGGTCTGATAATTAACTGCAGATTATCCTAAGTACCACATTGCATGAAATAGCATGTATTGATTAAATGCGAGTAAACGCTGCATCCATCTAATTTCAGTTATTATCAACCGATTGACAGCTGTCACTCTCGACACAAATAGGCGCGAAAAAAAGCACAATAGTTAAAATATTATTGTCCGTACTCTTCTGTTTATTAAGGTGCGAGAGATCCACAAACTCTGCAAATGACTGATGCAGGAACATCTTCAATGTTGCATATAGGTGAGCACTACTGCAGGAATTTGCTTACACAAATACAGATAATCTGATGACGTATCAAGTGATATTTAATACGTATGAACAGAAACTGACTGTAATCCAAATATTACGATTTTAGTTTGCTGCCTATTGTTGTACTCTATCGTCTGTAGTTCTTTGCACAATAATAGGATATACGTGATAAGAAACCACCACAAAAAAGTACTATCTCCAGATTGTAATCAGTCATTTCGATTCTATGGTATAATATTATAATCAATCAATTAATTAAATAATAAATTAATTGAATAATTAGTTAAATAATTAAAAGTCGACGTTTCAACAAATGCACTCGCCTCTCATATTAAACTGATGGTATATGGAAAACCAAAACTACATTCTTATCGGAGATGCAATGCGTAGTTCTGATTTCAACTATCTTTACAAGCAGTGCAACCGCAGACTGGTTTCAAAAAGTAAGAGAAATATATATATTTTTTACCTCTCTCTTTCTCACAGTCCTCTATGACTGTTTTAAGGTAGACTAAAATTTCTACGATGATTTTTATTTGTGTTTCTCCGTTACTCATAAATGCATGATGCAACGTCGCATTGCAATTTCAATCTCCACAGTAAAAAAAAAATCCTATCATGTCTCTTTTCATCATCGTCTTGCTATCATTTTCCCTTTCCATAAATGCTATATTTAATGAATTATACAATATAATAACATTCAATATAATATTTTTTACGTTCATTTAGATACGCGATATCTCAAAATGTCAAAATATATGATTCTGCTACCATATTGTGTTGTGCAGATGGGAATGATTCTAAAGCAAGCAGGAAAAGTCAGTTTTGCTTTAGATATTACCTTGCTCAGATTCACCATTATCCTCACGTCTAATTCATTCTATCAATCAATAAACGTTTTGTAATGTTGACGTCTGATCAGGGTCGTTCTAGAATAGACGAGGCTATCTAACTGTCCTGTGCATACATAGTCTGAGCTCGAGAAAGGATGCGCTTTATATCGAGCTGTCTGTTGTCTCTTTTCTCCTCAATGTCTTCTCCATTCTCCCTCTTACAATGGAGTGCCATGAGAGGAGCATCAAGGACGATAAAGGCTCGTTCGATGTGCCCTTTCTCATTCTGCACAAAATAAGAAAAATATAACGATCTCAATTATCCCTTATGATCGCTTGATGATTTTGTGATGGATTCGATGGTAATGACAGCAAAGGTTTTTTGATCTGCAACTCGCAAGGATGAATAGTTGAGTCTAAAACTCACTTATCACATAACAAAATTGTATGTGATGAGAATCACCAAAGTGTTATGACATTATGTTCTCACAAACAAAAATATTGTCGTTTGATAGCACAATAAGTTTCTAATTACCTATTCAAAGTCAGTGTATGTAAATAGGGACTATTTGAGTCAAATAAATTTTGTTTCCACATAAAATTGACACACGACGTAAGATGTTATTAAACTGGCATATCCAAGCTATTCAGTCTATGTTTTGTGTGGGTTTTTTTTTTTTTTTTTTTTTTGCAGCATATGCCACTTGATATAGTATCAAGTATAATGTGAACATTCGGAACGATTGCTCTAATTACGCGTCAACAGGAGTGTAATTTTTACTGTTTTTTTTTTAACATAATAATTCACATCCTATTTGTCTAAGAGGAAAAAGAGAAATCTTCCATGATATTATTTCCTTCCGCTTACCGTCTGCACAGCGATGGAGTCCAAATTGAGAAAGCGCGCAGTTTGGAATCCACTTTTTGACATCGAAGCAACAGCCTGCAAAATGTCACGACTTAAGATCTGTAGCTCTTCCGGGGTCAGGTCACGAGAATTTCTTTGCATCCAGCCCTGGATCCGCGTCGGCTCCGGGTATGTCAGAGATGTGAAGGGGGTGATCAAGGAGGAGGTGCCAGCATCGAAGATCGATGTGTTGACTACAACAGGAAAGAAGAGGAGAGTAAGGAAATAATTTTTGATAATAATAATCATGTGATCATCCAAACCAATGGCATCCTACCAAACAAAGTGAGCGATGAAAGCGTTATCACGACTAATATCACGACTGAAACTCATTCTCTCGGAAAGAAGTCTCTTGAAACAAGGAATGCTGACATACTGTACATCACAGAGCTCAGTCAACTGCAAATAAGATGTAAACCGGGGATGGAATATCAACATCTTACCTGCACTCTTGGAATCGTCGGACTGGTTGTTTGATGATCGTAACTGTCTCTTCTTGTTTTGCAAAGAAGACAATGTATAGAGATAGGGATTCAGAGAAGAGTTGACGGGTAGGATGAATACAGCCGTCCAAGCGTACACCTTGATAGAGATTGAGATATTGGAAAACTCATAATGTTTCCACCTTGCTATATATAACAGACTGGCAGAAGCAGAGAAATAGGGTGGAGAAGGGGGGGGGGGAGGGAGACTACACCCCCTTCTATGGCTAACAAAAAAAGCAATCGAAGAAATAAGAATACACAAGAAGAACCATTGTTTTTTGAGGGTTCCACCGGCGATTCTTCCCATCTAAACAAACACTAACCCCTCCTACCCCTCCTGCCCCAAAACTAAAACAAAAAAGTAAAAAATAATACACTGTCCGTGTTCCCCGAAAAAAAAAAAAAATTATAACCGTAATTAAAGATAAAGATGTCGAAGGTTTGGCATGATGGTCTGCTGCCGGAAAAAGTGTGCACAACATCCTCATATTCCAACATATGTTTGTTCTCGTTTTAATTTCAGTTGTCATCATCCTTTGCTGTACCAAGATGAAATAAATCCAATCCCGTTAGTCTACATACTTCATTCGTGTGACAGTCCCACGAACTATGATGAATGCAGTACCAAACTGTCAAATTAAAGGGTTGGTATACTATTGGTTGAGATGCGGAGTCAGCATCTAACTTTTTACGAGATGCTTACAAGCCACTTGTAAAATGTTGAAACTCGGCCCTCAAATGGCTGAGATATCCAAAAACGAAGAACAGCAAAGCGATCCTAATAAAAGATAGGTCCCACCTTTTATCAAGATCGCGTTGTTTTGGTCATCTCAGCCATTTCAAGACTGATTTTCATCAATTTGAATTCCTCTTAGAATTGTATGCTCTTTCATATTTCATAAGAGGTTTCTCATTATCTCACACAAAAAAGTTGAAAACCTTAAGCCCGTCTAACCAAAAACTATGCCATCCCTTTAACCTCACCTGTGATGATATGACGAGTTTACCAGCAGCAGACATGAGACCCATGATAACAACTGGCATCCAGCAAATCAGGTCCGTACCGACGATAAGCGCCATCTTGGATGCAAGCTTGATCTCCTCGGCAAGGCGTTTCTCTTCCTTCGATCCTTTACCGCGCTTCAATATTCGCCGCTTGGAGAGCTGAAAGAAGACGAAAATGGCGACGTAGCACAGGAGAGTCACGAGAAAGGCCACGAAGTTAGCTCCGATGAAGAGTGATATGGAATACGCCCAACCAGAGGGCCGGTCTGCCGTTAGAGGGAGAGCCAAACACACTCCGGATTGCCCGTAAAAGTTACCTTCGATGAACCAGGGAATGCAGAGAGGCAGGAGACCCAGAGTACCAGCTACAAACCAGATTATGAACTCCACGATATGAGCCCCTCTTGGTGAGAAATGCAGACTTCTCTTGAATGGCGCCACCACGTGTAGACATCGGTCCAAGCTGATGACCATGATGAGAAAGACGGAAGCCTCACTAGAAACCAGCGAGATCATTCCCGCCATCTTGCAAATGACGCTGGACTGCCACGCGTCCGCATAGACAGCGTAGTTTCCGCGGTAATGGAAGTCGGCTGAGGCAATGGTGATCATGTACGTACCCATGAGGAGGTCTGAAATAGCAAGATGTGTGATGAGACTTGCCTGAACTGTCTTCCCCTGTCCATATATCGCTTGGTACAAGCGATAACCCACGACAAATGCATTCCCGACAAACGCACTGCTACCCAGGATCCAAATGAAGGCTCGTAAGATGGCGTTGGACATGAGGTCTTCGCACGACGAGAATTGGTCTCGGGGTGCTTTACAGCCATCTTGATCCGTTAAGCCCAACAGACAACAGAATAGGTATTTGTCAGCATGTCTGGAGTGCGAAATGAAAGAAGATATTTACCGTGAATAGTTCAAGCAACTATCAATACGAATCTGCACTTTTTCGGAATTATCGTTGTCATGGTGCATCAGCATCAATTTGTATATGTAGGAAACCCGTCATCTCACATTTTGACAGTACAGACATCATATTAATATGCTGGGGTATACAACTTTCTCTAAAATAACACTTGATATGGAAACGGAATAATAGAGGATAAACGAAAAATTAACATTATTATAGTTCATTAGACTTTTGGCTTGACTAATAGGTAATGTCTTGTCCACATCCGTTACGGTAGGGACCGGATTCAGGCGTGACTGTGCATTGAGGATATTGAACGTACATGACTTGGAGATTCTCAATCCCTTGGAACATTGATTGGCGTGACGTAGCTGACACTTTGATATTTGTGCCTCGCAGGTCTCTGAATGTGGAGAGAAAGAATAATATTTAGGTACATTACTGATGTCCTGTATACCAAGAAACTGAGACCAATTCTAACAATTTGAACACTGATCATCATTAACATTATACATTGTGCAAACGCTTATGCACGTAGTTTCAGATGGCGTTAAGGCCGTGTCACACCTTTCTGGGCAAGCCTTGTGTGCAACTTGCAAAGAACAATTTTTACAACCCGGAGGTCCCCGCAGATGACCGCACATGACAGTACCTAGCACATATCTCACACGTAGTCGCCCGCAGGTGCGCACGCAATTTATTTTTTTTTTAATTCTTATTTTTTTTTGCCCGCAACCATGTTAAAGCCCTTTATAAAATGGGTTCAAGTATGTGGCAAATTGGAAGCGCTGAAATGAGTCACGTGTGCTTGTATTAATTTCTCACTAACATGCGGACCCACGGCCGACGTACGTCACAATGTTTGCACTAGCAGTGCGCACTCAATCAGTTGTTACAAGTGCGTCGCGCGCTACTATACGCGCTGTCAATCCTGTAAACAACTTCTAGTTCGGGCTGCCGGCCGGTCGGTCTTTCTTGAGTGCATAACATGTGTGGCGTACGTATACTCTCAATTCAATTCAATTCAATTCAATCATAGTTTATTTCCAATCATCGAAAATCAAAAACATAGTACAAAGGATACATGTGATGAAATAATATTGTTCAAACGTTTGCAAAAGATTCATGTAATATACGAGACAAATTATAGAACAACATATATGTACAATAATTAGGAAAAACACTGTGTAAATACTTCGTGGGCGAGCGGAAAATAAATTCGATTATGGAAAATAGTGATCCACTAAAAAGCAAAGCTTGTCGGACGTGGATCGCTACTCTTATACGTACAGTATTTATATGTGCGGGATTTCCGAGTGCGACGTGTTTGGAACGAACATCTTCGGACATCTTGATCCACAAAAGTACGTGAAAAATGTTGTTAGTTTTCGACCCATTATATAAAACAAATGATGCACAGGATTATTTCGTGGCGTTAGTGGAGACGCAGCTCACTCTCGGGTATTTACAATGTAGTGCATATTTCACAATTGTAAATACCCTCGAGTGCGCTACGCCTACACTAACGCACTCTATCCTGTGCATCATTTGTATAGTCACGCTTTTCCGGGCAAGCTACGCGGGCTTGTTGGATGTAGGGATTTTCCAGCATACCGGACAATTTCTGAGGGCGGACAAGAATTTGGGCGAGTCAGTGGATGTGTCTTACTTGCTGGAGGCGTTCTACTTAAATTCTACTTGCGGGTATACTGTGTGACCTGTGTGCCAGGCGCGTGGGCGCTGACAACTCAGTGAAGGAATTCCTCTGAAGAAATGGTAAAAGTCCCACAGAAATGTCATTATCTTGGCTACACACGGGGACTGCGAAGTACCTGCATGGGAGTTGCCTGCGAGGTGCTGCCGCTAAGGGCCTCCTACTGGCGTTCTGCGTGGACCTCTCCGGGCATCCCCGCGACTCATCCGGAAAAGTTTTGGTCATGCTCAAAACTTGGCTGCGGTTAGATCGGACTTGCGTGCGCACCTCCGGGCAACTACAGGCGAGATACGCGCTAGGTAGGCCTACTGGCAGGTGCGGACCAACTGCGGAGAGTTCCCGATAGCAAATTTGTTTCCCCGCAAGTCAAGCCGCAAAACTTCCCCAGATACGGTATGACAAGGCCTTGAGCATGCTCAAAACTTGTTCCGAGTGAGTCATGGGGGTTCGCTCGCAGAGGTACTGGCAGAACACCAGTAGGTCACCCTTACCTCGCAGGCAACCCCAACGCAGGTACTTCTCAGTACCCGTAAGTCGTTCGTAACAGAAAACGGATCGGTTTCAAAGCTCTCACGCAGGTCACACGGAATACACGCAAGTAGAAGGTAAGTAGCACGTGTCTAGCAGGTAAGAAACAAGTGCGAAACTCGCAAACATTCTTATCCGCCCGTGGAAAATTCTCCTGCGTGCGGGAAAATCCCTCCCTCAATAAGCCCGCGTAACTTGCCCGGAAAGGTGTGACACGGCCTTAATATGCAGTTTGACGAACAGTGTTGAATAGATATTGCCTCAAATGATTTTGTCCAAAATTGTTATCCCGTTGGGCTACAAGTTCATTCTTTGGTAACTGAAATGAAGTAACACTGTTTACATGCTGCCCCTATTTCAAAATTTGTATGTTTCTCTTTATCATGTGATACAACCTATCAAGACATATGTCTTATAATTGGCTGGATAATGTTAGGTTCTACTGACTGGTATAGTTTTGTTTGTTTTGTTTTTTTCTCGCCGTACCTATATGACACACTGGCCTATGGTCCAGACGAGGACAGATGTATTCACTCTAACTTACACATTCTCACTGCTGTGTTGCCCTCACCTAAGCCCATGACTTCAACCAATGTGTAGATAAGTACCATTCAACGTTTTGTAAAAACAAAAGAACTTATCAGTATGCTCTTATCACTCACATTTCCTGCAAGCTTGATAGATTATTGAATGCTCCTGTCTCAATGATATCGATTGGGTTTCCAGATAGGTTGCTAGAAAAAAAGAGGGAAAATGACATTTCTTTCATGTTAACGCAGGGACATACCAACACGCATTCGCATTCACATAAGTCGTTTCTGCTTACAAGGGACATCATTTCTTGTCTATTCTACAAACTGCCATCAATAGCGGTGCCACAGTTCTTGAAAGTTTACTTAATCCTCTCGTTTGTTTTTCATTTCTCCATCCCTTTCCTCGTTTTCGAGGAATAATTGACACATTGAAATATACGTGACATAAAGATTGTAAATTTTAATCCTTCGCTGTGTCTGTTTCGAAATATAAAAATGAACATTTATATTGATACTACGACACCTACACGTACAGAGTTACTCACAGAATCTTGAGTTGTCCCAAGCCTGCAAAACTTCCAGAAGACAAGAAAGAAATCGCGTTTTCCGCGAGATTCCTGGTATGGAGAACCGGCAACATTCAAGAAAAACAGCAACGACAACAGGGAATCGAAATGAACAATGATCCTCAATATTTTACAGTAAAGCAAAATCAAATATTCAATACAATAACCTTCCCTTGTTCCTTGAAAAGATAGGATCAAACTTATATACACGGTTAGTTGGACACTTCTGTTACTTAAGATGTGTTGCCGTAAAAATACATATCATGCATTCTCCAAAAACTTCAATTCATGCAGAATCTATCTTCGTTCACTTTGAGTCCATGTACTTTGAATATGCCAACAAGTTCGGCCCTAATAACTCCGGAATAGCTTTTTTCTGACAAAGAGTTATTTAGAAAACAGAAAAAAAAACACCACTGTAGAACACCTTTGCTTTGCATTCTAACTGGTATCAACCTTTATGAATATATATTCCCAAGATCCCACTAAGACTATCACAATTTGACTGGTTTGAAAAAAAAAAAAAAAAAAACTTATTTATCATCAATTTAACAATTTACTGACTTACAAGATTAAGAGGTTTGCATTTTCCTGAAATGAGTCTGGCAGGATTTCATTAACTCCAGATGCCTCCATGTTTCTGCAAACAGGGAATATAGATTTGAGGAAAACTGCACAGTAATATGAATTTCACAGAGTAGAACTATTAAAAAAACCCCCACAGATTGATAGAAATAACAGTACAAAATACTGATTACTTCGGAGGCACAAAATATCATGAAATGTATGCATGTGTAACAAAATCTTACGGTTTCTTTTTTTTTTTCTAAGAAGGTCTTATTTACCCAGGGTTGCCTCTTCAGTGTTGCCACTGCTCTACCAGAGGGCCCTGCTATTATTATTACCCTAGCGTTGCCAGGCATCCATTTATACACCTGGGTCGAGAGGGACACAGTGGGTAAAAACATCTTGTCCAAGGACGTAAGCACTGGGCGTGATTCGAACTCGGGTCCTCCGATCGGAAGTCGGGAGTCTTATTCACTATGCCACAGCGCCCCCACGAATCAAGACTCATGAACAATAGGTGGTATGCTTCGCTATTTAAAGCCATCCCCAAAACATGAACAACTTCCGTCGAAAGAGAAAGAGAGAGGGTAGAGAAAGGGAGAGACGGAGAGCTTTGTGAAAGAAAAGAAACAGGATTCCTCTGCTAGAGTTTTAACATGTTTAAGTTTCATGGAGACTCAGTTCTTAAAAGCGATACTCACAGAACTGCTATGTAGGGCATCAATGAGGGCGCTAATCCTTTGGCAGATGTTTCGTTCGCGACTGTTGGATGTATGACGAAAGATTTCGTACATTCGTCGAAGAGAGCGTCACACGAGACAGTCCTACAACACACCAATATGAAATAACAGTCGTTGGTCGTGTTTTCTCCTTTCTAGGCTCATAAAATATGAATGTAATAACGTTGCCCTTAAGAATGTGAAATGTAAAATTTTGCTTTTTTTCGTCAATCAGGTCATTATTTGTTCTCCGACGTCTCCACAATCTCCATGACAGTAAAATCACCTGACCTGTTTCACCAACGTCTGATAGTCTTGCACATTACGTTTCAAAAAATGAAAGTAATTTCTATCTGCTTAATTGTATATCATTGAATTCTATTGGAACACTCATTTCTTATGGGCTTTCTTCGTAATAATAATCGGGAAATAATCCAGAATGATGGGTAAATGCTGCAAAATTAAAAAAAGATCTTATGAACAATAGTTAGACTTAACCAAATACGAGAATGATAATGGTTTTAGTGATTTTCTATATACATACATGTACGATACTACCGAGATATTCAAACAATGAAATGGAAATATATGCCTACAGTTTACGAAGTTGCCGAGAAAGCGAGGACGGAGCGAATTCAGTTCTTGAACAATTGTAGGAGAGACCAACACACTGACAGCCTTCTGGACAACTTGCTGGAATACAAAAGAAGAAACTTCAGATTTGTTTGACATGATACGCACCCATTTGTACATACCACAGAGTGATATCTTAGACTTTCACATAACAGATCCAGATACGACAACACCAATCTCATGTTCTCATGCAGGAACAGTTTAAATGGAACATAGCCTTATAAGTCCATGCGGAAAATATCAAAGAACACTTGAAACCGTCTCATGTGCCATTTCCTGTTATGATTTTGTTCCAATATAATGGAATCAATACAATAAGCAAAACGCTTCAAGACATATTACTTACTATTATGTTAACTAAGATGGGTGTGAAGCTATCAAGGGAAGTTGTCTTTTCCTATTGTCAATTACTAACCACGTTTCTAAAGAAAGTGTTGTTTAAATCACTTACAGCATAGCAACTCATCATCATGATTCTGGCAATGTCTGATTCCGTCACACAAGTGATCCGGGCTGATGCAGTTTATGTCACCATGACAACGGTATGTTCCCGGAGGACATGTGAAGCTATCTGATAGATTGAGTAGATATAAGACTACGAGATAATCACACAATTACAAGAATATAAGTACACTTATCATTGTGAAACAGAAACGTGATAACGGATTGTATAGGACATTGCTGGAAGAGAGCAGAGCTTCCTGTATGTGATATCGGTAGGCACTATCTCACATATGGAAGTTTTGTTTCGATGAAGGGAAGAACACAAGAGTATAATGTTATAATATACGTCTGAGGGAAGAATATTACTTGCGTACAACATGCTTTTTTTAAATCGCTCTGCACATCACAGCAGATTTTAGAGTGCATGCGTGTGTAAATATGCGAGTATGTGCCCATGTATGCCTATGCCGCCATGAAGATCATGAGCACGATGTTTATGTACATGTATAGACAAATATTATGAACATTTCAAATGCTTATGACTTGGCCGAAGGGGGAGGGGGGATACATTGAAAAGCAAAAATGATTTTCACCGTATCTGTTGAAATTAGGCATATGAATTGCTCTACAAAATTTTGTATTTTTGCCCCTTAACACATTTCAAACTGTAAGCTAACCTATAAAGTTTATTGATATCAATGTCCTGACTTACCGCAGCCTGTTTCGTCTTCTCCGTACGGGCAATCCATTTTGCCATTACATCGGAATCTGAGAGGGATGCAGTAAGCCTCGGCACACTTCATGGTGGAAGGAGGACACGGGAAGTCATCTGAAACACAGACCATACCAGTTCGTTTTATCAGATGTCTCACAGGGAATAAAGGACGGGCAACTATCACCACATATGATCGGGCGTTTTGTTTGTGAGGTGCCAACCATTTTGAATAGTTTCTAAAGCCCCCTTTTGATTTATGACTAGACAAATCTAGGTATCACTTCGGAATTAAGAAGACAAATAGACATTGAAGTATTGATGACATTCTTAAGCGTGTAACCATTGACTCTATAGTCTACCCGCACAAGTACTGGTAAAACTTATGAGTGTGTAAATAGAATAGTCGCCGTACAGGATATGAGGTGAGATATCAAGGTGTGATAGATTACGAGCCGCAGTAACTTCTCCAGTATTCTGATTAGACGATTATACTTCTACGAATACTCCTGGACATCTGTCACGACGACTGTAATGCAAGCGCGCCATCTACTAGTATTAAAGTGGCCACCCAGCAAAGTGGTCATTGGTTAATACGCCACTTCCATGACAGTCTATGATGGAAGTGACTGAACAGTTAACCACTGAGAAGAACTCACGACAATCTCGTAAATGCGTGGCGTCTCTACACCCTTCCATCAGCCCAAACTGATCGATGTCATAAATACACACTGACTGGACGGAGGTGCACGCCCCGTCACCACACTTTACTTCATGCGTAGGATCACACGAGAAATCGTCCTGGCTGTAAACTGGACAGAGATAAGAATAAAGACAGGGTCTTGGTTAATTAGTTTAAGTAACTGACATACAGTGCTGTACCAATCATCGTATATCGTAAAATATGTAAGCATATGATAACGGGGACATGTATGATATATTGGTGTCGCATATATAGTTGATCATGACGTTAAAGCAAAGATCCTACACAGTAATGTGCAGGATCTTTGATATATCAACGTATACGGCAGGAGTGGTTCGTTACTTGCGGTTCGGTTCTACGTCAGCTATGTGATTACATAACATGCAATTAAGTAATGCTAGGATGAGTAATTGAAATTCAGCTCTACGTTATAATTCCTAACTGAATTTTAAGCATATGAAAAGAATATAAAATAGACAAATTCACACAGACAGGATGACTCACGACAATTCTCCTCGTCTTCCTTGGTATTCCCGATGCAATCAATTATCCCGTCACAATGGATTTTCCCAGGATGCAGAGAACCATCATAACACTGGAACGTTGCTGCAGACGGTCCTACATTTCATGACATGGGGGAATATGAGATTCGTATTCATAGTTAGTCATGATATTATTTGTCTGTCTGAAATGTTTGTAGCATATATCATAGCAATCGTCTTAGATTCATCTTGCATTGTGGAAAGAACAAAATGTGTCATTACTCTGGGAAATACCATCGGAAGCTATTCACATGTGAAGTAGAAAAAGCTTACTCAATCATCGATTGAACTAGAAAGATTATAGAGCGGAACTTTTTAAAAAAAATGTCTTTTCTCCTAACACATATCGGACGGCAAGATTTATTACATTCCACTTTTCTAGTACACTTCACAATGTGTACCCGATGACAATTCATAGACCTTTCAACACTGTGCAATCAACATTTTTTTATCAATTTTCATTTTATTTCATTTCACTTCATTTTATTCAATTTCACTTATTCATTTCAAACAGAAATGTAAATGGACGAAATATACTATGCTAATAAAATCAATATTACTCTAAATATTTCGAATTACAGTGTAATCACAATATAATATAGGTTGTAAAGCAAATATCTATGATGTTTACTTAATTATTGAAAAGGCCTACCGCCTACCACAATCGAGTTCATCAGAAGAGTCCTGGCAATGTCCAATGAAATCACATCGTTTTGCGATTGGGATGCAATCTTGACTTCCACAGGCAAATTCTACGTCTGTACATGGTCGGTAATCTGGAAAATAAAACATGTCAATCTAATTCCCTCTTTTATCATCTTAGCATGTTTTCCACGTGGTGATGTAGAGAAAAGTGCATTAATCATGTCGGGTCATTTCACATCCAAGATAGTTGATGATACCAATATTTGGTAATCATTTGATTGTTGATCATGATGAGGGCAATAATAAACAGAAATGATAATCGTGATATTGATAATAAACAATTTATTTGCTATTCAATTTCTGTCCGACATCACAAAGTTAATATCTCATAGCTCGTATTCATTCTTATTTTCGGATTGATATTCATTTTTTCATGTGTGTGTTTGTGTGTCTATGTGACTGACTGGCAACATTTTGAGAATAGTTTGAAAACCTGAACTCTCAACAAAAATGCTTTGTCAAGGTGAAAAAAAAAGTAGAGCTCGCATCGGTTTGTTTAAAAACTGTTGCATTTTTCTCGAATTTGAAAGCATAAACGATGATTCGACGATAACTGGCAATGGGATGTCATCCACACAAAGTAAATACGATACAAATTCACCAATTTCTTGTGCTGTACGTTTACCAGTTGTGGATTCATGCGGGGGCGCACCGGTAGCGCCCCTTTATTTTTGTGCTAAAACAAAACAAATTAAAAGAAAAGGGTGGGGGGGGGGGGCGTGCGCCCCCTTTAATTTTGTAAATCCCCCCCCCCCCCCACGGAATTCCTGGATCCGCCCCTGCGTTTACTGCTCCTTTTCTGCAGAAAAAATGACGTCATATAGCAGGGAATTAATATAATTACACTAGTAATCAAGTAATTGTATCTTACGGCAATGTGTCTCATCAGAGTTATCCTGGCAGTGTGGGATGACGTCACAATAGAACGAAACCGAAATGCAAGACCCGTCGGCACACTGAAATTGGTCGCTGTTACAACCTGCACACAGCCAAGACAAAAAATGGCAGGTATTATAAGTGGTCGAATAGAGTGCACGTGGCATCCGTTCAGCAGTTTTAGATGCCATTGCTGTAACACTTCAGAGAATTATCTGTTAATGAGTTTTGCTCTGCAAACGCCACTAGTTTTGAAAACGTTTTTGTTATGACATACCTGTAGGACATTGCAACTCGTCGGTGCCATCAGAACAATCACTGTTCCCGTTGCAGAGAAACACTTCCTGGATGCATTCTCCAGACGTGCACTTGAAAAGCCCGGATGCACAGAAACGCTGCTCCTCTGCACCTAAAGATATTAGCATAAAAGGATTGCCTTTTCAGTTGTTAAATGTTTCACTACATTGTACTTGGATAACGCTGCGCTCATCATTGCAGAAGACTTTCAGCAGAAAGGGCTAGTCCGGAAAGAGCTAGTCCGAAAAGAGCTAGTCCGGAAAGAGCTAGTCCGAAAAGAGCTAGTCCGGAAAGAGCTAGTCCGGAAAGAGCTAGTCCGGAAAGAGCTAGTCCGAAAAGAGCTAGTCCGAAAAGAGCTAGTCCGAAAAGAGCTAGTCCGGATATTGCATCTCCATTTCTTCCTCCATCTCCCTTTTCCTCCCTCAAACAAAACCAAGGGCATATTAATACACAATCTGCTACGGAACATAATGAACTCTTTCGAAGTAGAATGTCCCTTTCACCGAAAATGTCTGAAGTTCCTAAAGAGTCTAAAACAAAACAAAACTAACCAAATACATGTATTATGAACGGTCGATTACTGTGCGTCTATGATACGCTAGTTTCATTATGTAATATTTGTCTTTGAAATTTAACTCACTAGAGATGACATCTTTTATATTCATGTGTGTATACTGTAACATATCGATTTTGAAAAATATTTGATTACTTGAGATAGATTTTATCTACGTAGGGTAAGGTATACTTTGTACTCACCATTGAGGTATAGAGGAATTACGTCATCTTCCCGCAAAGTTTCTAGACAGAATAAGAGCAAAATTGCAAAATGAGAACTCACGAAGAAAGGGAAAGTGACTATCATCTATTCACTGGCATGTGGGTGTCAAGTCAATTTATTTAAGAACAACTCATACTGTTTGGCACAACAATTCTGCACATCTGTTATTTATTCATTTATTATTATTATTATTATTATTATTTTATTTATTTATTTTTTTTTTTTGGGGGGGGGGGGAGAGTAGTGGTTCATAAAACTTACGAGAGTCAATCTCAGCTGGTCTCTCACATATGAACTGATTAGACTCCGGGGATGCACAGGCCACGTCGTGCCAGAGGGCAGTTGAAAGGTCAATAGCAGTGGCTGGATCAAAGACTAGCATTGTACATGCTTCCAGTATCCCTCCGTTGGGCTGTGTACCTTGTACACCACTGACACGGAGTACACAGGATTAAACGAGAAGAAAAACATGAACGCTTCATGTTCCAACGACATACTGTTAAAAAACTCTTCTTCTGACGCAGTGTGACTTGCTAGTACCGTTTGCTGACTATTCCTATAGAGTCGCCTGGGCAAACTAAGAGGGGGTCGGCATCATTCGCCCGTTTTCTAGTGTGGGTGGGTAGGGGGACCACTTCACCGGGTTAGCAATCTGCTCTTTGCGATTACTGAATGAAGTGTATCTTTCACGTGCAATTGACGTGCATGAGTCGTCACACAGGGACCTACATTTTACGTCCTATACAAGGGACAGAGTGCTTTGCCTCAATAAAACAAGAAAGGGCGGTGTGATTACATACAACATTGGCCATCTATACTCACTTGGAGTCGAACCCGAGCAATTTGATTGCAATACACACGCACTACCGACTAGCTGAGCCACATCACCGTCTCATTGCTTTGTAAAATAGATGAAAAGTATCATCCATTTCAAGATAACCATTAAAAGTGCATGTATATCTCTATAAGGGCAGGCTATCAATGTCAAAATCACAGTCCAAACCTTTCGTCGACGAACCAATCTGTATAAGTCATCGGACTATCGTCGTTCCAGACGAAAACACCACGATCGTTCCTTCGGCCGAGTCCTGATAGAAAACAAACAGTGATTGAAAATGGGACTTCAAGCTCTTGTCTTTGACCCAATGCATGAATGTAATGTAGGGTCACAAAACAAGAATATAATGTTCTCTATAGTACTCTCCTTGCAGTGAGATATTTCTGATGGTCTGTGTGAGTTGATGTACATTCAGCCTTATTGCCATGCAATGATGGAAAACAAACTATTCAAATTCATGAAATTCTTCCGTCGAGATGCTTTCATTGCAACTGATTGACAAATTGCCCTGCATCGACGTAAATGTTTACGTCGATGCGGGGCAATTTGTCAATCAGTTGCAATGAAAGCATCTCGACGGAAGAATTTCATGAATTTGAATAAGTATGCAGTACCCGCTACATGCTATAAGGATTAGAACCAACACTTGCTGTCGGGCGAAAGCTCGGTGGTCTAGTGGAGATGACGCCTATCCGGTGATCAGGAGGTCGTGGGTTCGAATCCCGCTCGAGTATGTACGCCCATGATTTTTTATCATGGCTACTACTAAAACACTGATCAATTCAGTGCTTATTTATGTCGATGCAGGGCAATTTGTCAATCAGTTGCAATGAAAACAAACTATTGGCTAAATGGGTGATCCAGCTAACAGGTGACAAGAAATGGACCTGTCATGTGATTTGGTTTCATTTAAAGACTCACCGTGCGCAAGCTTTACACAAAAGGGAACATTGAGAGAGACTGTCTAGAATATGATACATCGAACATATAGAAAACACAGAACATATATTATAGATTTCCCTTATATGACTATTTAGAGTGAAAACCTGGCTTACATCGTGAGCGATCTTACTACTGTGAAGATGTATCAAATTCAAGCACTTTGAAAAGTAGATCCCAGGCATGACAACGCCCAAAATCAAATATTAAAACGGACAAACAGAATAAACACATAAACGGATAGACAAAATGGGAGTATTAATTGCTGTTACATTTAGCCGTCCTGCAGAGTATCTGAACTAAGCATATTCTTTATCACTTGGCTTTATAAACTATTGAATTGTTTTTTTTTTCTCTCTCTCTCTTTATTTTTAATTCTTAGAGGAAAAATCATAGATACTCACCAATGTACGTTTTGATAGCCGGTGCATTCCACTGGGAGGATATCATGTAATGAAGAAATGTCATTTCGTCCCTATCCCGAATACTAACAAGGTGCCCATCGTGTAGATCTACGCATTGTTTCTCAGCGTCAAACCACGTGACGATAGTCGGAAGGCGGACCAGGCGATAGCATGACCTCTGGAAGTAGTCCCACCCAGGAGGGCAAAAATGACCTGATCATCAGAATAAACATGAAACGATACTTATCGCAATCATCATGAATCAAACAATCCTAATTCTACATTATATATTAGGTTTATATGACTATCATAATACGCTGAAACCTAAAGCTACTAATTTGCAGAGGTAGGATAGGAAATAATTTTGTTCCCCTGTTGCTTATCTGTTTAGACTGCTTTCATTGTCATTGTGGGAAATTATTACCGTTTTCCACCTCGGCTTCAGTAATGACGTCGGGTCTAAGCTGAGATGAAGAAAACTCCCCCAGAAGTCCTGATCCACTCTCCATGCTATCTGAATAGAACTCGACTGTCATCCTGTTATATGAGGAAGTGATGACGCCATTTGGGCGATTGTGATCGCAATAGCGACCCATGGTTTGGAAAGAAGAAGCGTCAGACACAATCACGTGATCTTCATTGCATCTCGAGTCTAACGACACCACATTGAAGTGTATGAACAGCAGGTGGGTGTGTGTCCACAGTTTGGTTGTGATGAGCCACGTGTGGTGTATGTCTGGTGGGTAGTTCTCGAAGTAGTTTGGCGTCATGATGAGGCCCGAGGCATCGGTGCATATGAATCTGCTGTCCACGGTGGCCACTTCCCGCGTCGTACATCTGCCCTTATCTTAAAGATAGAACATGTGACACGATGTCATACAGATATAATCAAAATAACGTACCGGATTATTGAAACTTATCTTATGTGTTAACAGAGAATACACAACATAAAGAAGATCATATTATTCCAAAGCAATCACTCTTCCAGCAATCAAATCGTTTTGATTCTTCAGATTCATGAAATTCTAAATGATTACTCAGTTGCCCGCTGCATGCTATCAGAATAATTTGAAAAGTATATTGTCTTGTAACGTCCTCTTGTTGATATATAACGCATTCATTTAACCCCATATAATGTATCGTAATGTGTTATGGGCTTCGTTACATCCCTATATTAAAGTGTCAAGAGTGCTACGACTCCAGAAGAAAGCACTCCGTGTTTATGCGAACACACATTATCTTGCTCCGTCAAAACCATTGTTCCAACGTTTTCACACATTGAATGTCCATGA
Source organism: Diadema setosum (assembly GCF_964275005.1). Classification (NCBI taxonomy): domain Eukaryota; kingdom Metazoa; phylum Echinodermata; class Echinoidea; order Diadematoida; family Diadematidae; genus Diadema; species Diadema setosum. Next base: position 45,415,728 of record NC_092689.1, read on the forward strand.
CTGCAACGTCTTGCAAGTTGCCTCTTTAATGCATAGGTATTTCACTAAAAGTCTTCCCCCAAACCTCACTGAAATGTTTTGTTTGAATGATAAAGTACATAGTTATAACACCCGTCAGTCATCTAAATTCCACCGCTTTAAAATAGAAACAAACATCCATTTAACAGTCAGGCCCAGGCGCAGAAAAGTGCGCCTGTCGAAAATAGCTGAATTCTGCTATCATGAATATTATAATGACAATACCCATCATGCAACGCGATGCTCGTAGTGTAAAAGGCATGGAGAAAATTTTGGTGATGAAGACACCAAATCGATATTAATTTTGTAGGAAAATTTGAACCATGACACTTTTCTGATTTTTCATCTGTAGTAAGCCAAATACCTAATCTTGCATAATAACCCTTTTCTAGGGAGATAAAACCATGACAACTGGCGTAATTCTGGTCGGAATACATAATTAGGTAAATGTTTTTTGAATGACCAACGGTTTGCTTAAATTTCTTTTTAGCCTCGCGCAACAGGCGTCGAATAGTGTATAACAGAAATGTTATCTTTAACAACTGGTAGGGACACTCTTTCCCTTTCTCTCCCCCAGCACAACCACCGTCTATCTCTTAACACTTCATCTCTTTCCCCCTCTCTCTTCTCCCTGGTACTCTCCTTGGCTCCCTGGCAGGTTGGGTTCTTATCGCTGTTCTGTAAACACAGGGCATCAGTTTAAAACAAAGAACGTTTTGTGCGGAAAGTGCCAGCCTCATCTTTGTGGGGCCTATGTCTCCCTGGTCTTGAACTGACCATGGGCAAGGCACAGAGGCAGGGGCTTTGCGATTTTTACGAAAGGCTGATACACTGCAGTTTTAGATGAAATTCCAGAGAGACAGAATTATACCAGAGAGCCCATATACTAGAGATGTCAGAGTTATTTGCAGATGATTCTGCTATTACGGCAGCAGAACAACTTGACAGTAAGGTAATCACAATTACTTTTCATTCGTACTAATTATTTTCTTGATGTATCAGTGACCGAAGTATGGTCAGTGTGTGGAGAGCTACATCTGTATTTTGTGCATGGCGATGGCGTTTGTTTGTGAGAGCGTGTGGCTCTGTAATGTGCCTGATACATGCCGTATTTCGGCAGATGGTGATCAATACAATGTATAGTATACATACTATCGTGTTTTGTTTTTTTCTTCTTCTTCTAAGGACGTGTAACACTTGTCACTGACTGTCTTGCATACAAAAGTGCATTGAACATCAGTGGATCAGGCTGGGAGGGTTGGGGAGGCATACGGGGAAGGGAGAGAGATGTAGAAAAGCGGTAACAAGCGCCGCACACAGACGGTATCGGTGGAACCGACTGTTTGCAGAAACTACGAGAATCGATTGTAGCGGGTACACTTGCTCGTCGCTCGGGCGGATAACCCCAAAGTAGCAGAAAACTGCTATTTTCGACAGGCGCACTTTTCTGCGCCTGGGCCTGACTGTTTAAAATCAATTCGACACCTTGGTCCAGTCATTTGGAATTCACTACTGCCCAGTATTCGAAATTCACAATTTAACAGGACGTTTAAAAAACAACTCAAAACATTTCTCCTCGCCAAATACTAGTTTCACGTTGTTTCACACTAGATACACCACTTGTATAAATCACCCAACATAGCGTTGCATTTTCTATTATTCTTGTATTATGTAACTCTTCATTGTCAGGTGATCCCGTCACTGCAAGCCAGCCCTTGAGGCTTTTACAGGACACCTTTTTCTTTCACTTTACTCCACTTCTCTTTTCTTGTTCTTTTTTTTTTCTAAGTCTGACTCTTTTTTAAAAGTCTGACTTGTTACCACTTTTATGATGACCTTTGTCATCCCTTTTTGTATTATGTGTGAATAATGTTATATTTCATCTTTTTAACTGTATATATTGTAAATGTTGAAAGAAATAAAGGAGAGTTCTATGCTCTCAGTCAATCAGAATTACAACCAACACTGGCTGTCAGGCGGAAGGTCGGTCATGTTGGTGGTCTAGTGGATAAGACGCCTGTCCCGGAAATCAGGAGGTCGTAGGTTCGATGATTTGTATGATGAGAACTATGGGATTATCGGAGTAACAAAATGCTTGAAACACTGTATGTCGTATTTCATTCGGTCATGTCAAAGCATTAAAGTTATTGCTGACGTTTTAATTTGTAGGCTTTTAAGCACGCCTTTATTGATCACACATACACACACACACACACGCACACACACACATCATTACCTGTACACACACAAACACACATATAACTTATAAATCTATTGCGTGTCTGCATACACTTAATTTATTCGTTCATTTACATCTAGGTACATATCACGTCTCATTCATATAAACTTTCATACTAATGCATGCATAATCAAATGACAATGCATATTAAAAGCATTTGAATTACCTATGTCACCGTATGCAGCCGTAATGTGAAGAGAAGACGTCATCAGACCGGTGAAGATTTTGATCGAGAGTTTATGCGAGGATGAGATGAAGACGTGAGGTATGTCGGTGGGGTCGAATTTCACCTCCTCCGAGACTGGGTCGCTCAACACAATGTGGCCATCATTATGTCCTATAATACTTTCCACATCCTGAAAGAAAGAATCGAATGTTTGTTTGGTTTTTTTTTTGTTTTTGCTTTGCATCTGAAAAGATATTCTTTCGAAGTTTTGCTTGTCGTCACAATTTTACCAAAAGTTAAAAAAAAAAAAAGATAGGGATTAATCGACATAAATTGGCCAATAAAAGCATTTTTTTTTTTCATGGGTATTCAGCAGCAAGTAGTAACAGCCCACTATTTTTTTAATTGACATTATTAGTAACAATGATAACAAACTGTATCGAGAAACAAAATCTTTACGCAATAAAAAACCTCGAAATGGCTATTCATGAGTATCTCAGAGTCTAGGGTAAGTGTAAGAAATTTGAATATTTACATGAAATCCATAAAAAATGAGTGCCACGTATCGCCCTTGTGGAACTACAATATCTGCTTGACAGAGGGCTCGAGGTAGTACAGCCATGGAGTTAGTCTGTGATATCTGGATGGCAGTCTGAGGCATAAGGAAATCCGCTGAACAATTCTCACCACAGTAGGTCGTCACACAGTCTGAAAGCCGTGGTAGACACACACAGAGAAAGACATAATAATTATGCGCAATGCATTTTAATCATCCACTTGTTATAATCAGCCTGACAGCTGCAGTAAGTAACAATCTCATCTATTGGCTTCGGGGAACGATTAAGGCCTACCGTTCGAACATACAGTGAAGAAAAGCAAATCAAAGGCCTTGCGTTTCACATGTATTGAATTTGGTTTTTGTGCCATCAGCATGATGAGTCCATCATATCATGAAATGATACTACAAGCAGACAAGGGGGAATAACATCGGTAGCTTCATCGTCCATGCCAAACAGGCGGTGACACGACATTTGCTCCTGCGACAAGTGTTCCGTGTTTATTTTATTCATGGAGGTGGGAGTCTGTTCCCGTCTCCCTGTTTTCTTCGAGGACTTCGGGTTAGAATTAGGGCTTAGGTTTAGTTTTATGTGAGAATTAGGATAAGGGTTAGGGTTGTGTTTGTTGGTAGGTTTTATGTTTGGCTAAGCGTGCAGATATTTTCATCGGCGTGAGAGCAGTTGACGCAGGTGCAAATGCCATGGAACTGAAACAGGCATGTAGCAATCTTATATAGTAGGGAAATGCCACAATATGATCATACACAAAGAAAGCGCATGATTGTTATCCCATCATATATTTTTGTTACTTTGACTTTCGAAGAATAATCAAATGTTTGTTGGTATAATTATTCTACCATGAATCTTCATACCTGTGTGGTAACAGCCGAGTAACTCGGTTCGAAAGCATAAATAACTATCCCAACTTGTCGGCATAATCCTGTACGTCGATGCCTTGGCTCTCTCAGCTAGACTCACTTTGCACATAGACGTGTGGCATCCTGATAGGTTCTGAATAAAAAATAAGCAAGCAAAATCACTAAGGCAGGCAATGTTCTAAATGAAAATAACAACTTTAATGCAGGTGTACACTTAAGGAATATTATTAACATTTTGGGCTTGCATTTAAAATATCAATACGCATAGTTAGAAAATTCTAAAGACTCTTTCCTTTTCAAGGCAGTTTTTCAGCTGTGGAGAAATGCAGGAAACTACCCCCCCCCCAAAAAAAAAAAATCCAACAATAACAATAAACAAACAAACAGGCAAATACAACAAAACATTATCCAAACAAAAAACATGTAACGACAATCATTCATCCAGTAACACATTTTATTTTGGTCTCTTTCTTTGAAGAAACTCATCTGCTGCCTCTGAAAATATTTCAGTCTACTCAATCAATTTGTTTTGCATACTGTTCCATGTGCTACGGTTGCTCTTCAACCGAGAAGTCGTAGCACTAAACGATGCAGCAGTGCTATAGATTGATAATTGGAATTTGTAAAATGGTAATGCATTTCCCTCCGCTTTCCCTTCCTCCACATACATTCAGCTTAAAAATAGGTGAAGTACAGTGTGTACTATTACGTACAAATGACAAATTGTCGGAGGATGTATCTATGTTAAACCCAGTTAGACGAGAGCCATCGCATTGCTGAATGATGACGTCAGTAAGTAGAAAGACGTCATCAAACGTCATCTGTATCCATGGTTGATGGCTGCTGCCACCTGTCGGCCAGCCATAGGAAGGGTAATGGTCGAAGGCTGAGATCCTCACTATGTCTTCACTCACAGATTGTTCAGAACTGGTTGATGTGGAGCTAGTGTTGATTGATACTTCACCTTGAGCGGGATTCAGGCGGCAGTCTGAGATCGGCAAAATAATACATCGTATTATCATCTTTGCCGTAATGATAATAATGATAATTTGTGTAATCAATGGCAACTGCATCATTAACACCATCATTTCAATTATCACTTATACCTTGTCCATTTACGAGTTCACATGCACAAATCAAAGGGTAATGAAATTAACAACACACTGTGTGAGAACGTAATCTTGTCTAGAATTAGATGAACTCAGTAATTGATTAAAAGATAAAGAGATCTAAATACATTTGTAGAAATGCTATGATAGAGAACCGAGAAAAGAAAAAAAAAATCAAAAAGCTCAGCGCAGATAGCAATGCTGATACGAAATATCGCAATTCAAATTTAAATAACAGGTCCACACTACTTCAGTGGGCCAAAAATGATTTAATGTTTGAAACAATAAACCATCGATACTTCGAGACAGGTAATCTAAAGTGTATCTTATCTGTTTAGTTAGTTAAGTATACGTATAGAGATGTTTCTTGCCTATATTGCAGCCAAGCAGATCAAATCTCAGAGCAAAGGAATGACCAGCAGCGCTCATTGGCAGTATCCTGATCAGAGTAGTTAACCGTGGACGTGAGAATAAAACTGCATACACTTGCTCCACATTCCAGTCTGCCTGACGAATCTAGAAATAAGGATGATTTAATATTTTGAACATGTCAATGTGCCACGTTAATAATCAAAGCTACAACACATGAGAGTGAATCATGACGTGCTTCTCCAATGCTCGTCATTATTGACTTGTTGACAAAGTTGTAGACTGTCGTACAGTGGGAATTTTGTAGTAAAGTAGAAAAGGGTCTGGAAACTCCAACAAGAAGAAGAGAGTCAGAATTCATATCATGTGTGCATTAACAAATATACAAGTTATCCAACCCCAAAATTTATCTCCCACTCTTGTGTGCATTATGAGTCATTTTATCATTTTATGGGAATGAAATGGAATAAACAATAGGACAATCCAGACATTCATGTTATGAATCTCTTTTGGGAAATGCCAACTTACCCCTCAATGTTAACACTAAATACCAACAACCGAAATACGTAAAGGACAATATCAAAGTTTGATGAAACCGCGTTCAGTCTTATTCAGTCTCAAGATGATTTTGAAAGCTGAATACTCTTAAGTTGGATATTGACTTCTATCAGTCACAATCAACTGTTTTAAGATGATACGCATGAACAACATGAGCGTTATTGTGTGGCCGGCGGAACTCAGGATTCGTCGTATATTGACATAGTTATTCGGGCATGAAATCCATGTAGTTCTATAATAGAGCTTACAGTAAGGGATCGAGTGGGAAAGCAGAGATATGTTATGATTAAGTTTAAGCTATAGAAACAGTTAGGCTTCTCTGAAGACTTAGTAAGTTGATGTGTGTGTGTGTGTGTACATGTGTGTCTGTGCGCGCTCACTGCAATCTACGTAAGATGTGAAAGTCTCTTGCCTCCTCACTGCCATCTGGAAAAGAGACTGTTAGGGTTAGAAGCCAGGGAGTCTGAATCTCTTCTCCGCCCTGGATGATCAATCCTGTGATGTAGTGTGGATCGTCAAATGTCACCTGCAAATCAACCAACATACATCTTAGTGAATGTGAAGAGACTACGGTGAATGGAAACACTCGGCCATGGATAGCGAAATTCACTTTACCCCATCCCCTTCTTTTCCCCTCTCCCTCCTGTCTGCAAAATATAATATTTTCATGCACCATAATGTATAGATGGTCTTTATGTATTATTGACAAGTACATATTGTAATATGCATATCATATATTTATTTTCACTTATTTATGATAAATTAGCAACATACATATATTTTCGAATAAAATGTTCACATCTGTATTCATTTTCTCCTATTTGTACGGCACATCATAGATCATAGGTTCTCATAGAGCTCGCAATGATACCAAAACAATTATTTCTCATATCCCTTTTCCCTGTCTCTCAGCTCACTACAATGACGGAGTTCTCTCGCTGTGGATGTGGAATCCAGGAGGCGGGGCCGTGGAGTCGAGCCTGGTTTGGGGTGTGGTCCTCATCCTTCTGACTCGTTGCTGTGATACTGGAATCGGGAATCCATCCTGCCTCCATTCCCAGTGGAATCAAGCAACGTCCTGTCCAAACAATTGTCATTAGAGCACAATTCACTTAGAAGACAGCTACTCAATGTCAAAGAGACACGTGTTTCTTACCTCTGAGTAGTAAATATCAGTTCAAGTTTGTTAGTCTGTATGCTTGTCTGTTTATCTGTGAGTTGTTGTTTAGTGTGTGTGTGTCTTGGGACGGATAGTTTACAATTTTTTTAGCAATCCACACTCAACAAAGATTCAACATCAAGAGGTTAATGTTCTCCTTAATGATTGAATGAGGAAATGACGAAATAGTAATGACAAGAGCTTTTACCTTCACCGTTTATTGATCTTAACTCGAGTTTAAATCCACCGCTGATCCCAGATGTCCCAGTTGAAAACCGAATCCAGGCTTTATGGGTCCACAAAACGAAATCGGATGGCAGGATGCGGCCGGTAAGTTCAGAAATGATGGATTCTGACACGTTTGGAAATGAACCCTTGCCAATGACAAGTGTGTCATCTTTATCAATAAGGTCAAACGTGACAAAATGGCCCATGATGCCCAGATCCTGTGATGTCGTAACCTTCCATTCAATGTATTCATCGTTCTGATAAGGCAATGGATAGTACGGTGACACCAGCTCTTCTACTCCGTCTTCAATCAAGACAACAGGCGCTGACGGTGAAAAAAAAAATGTGTGAATAAAAAAAAAAAAACGTTTATCGAAATCGTGTCATGGTAGATATCATCAGATGACTAACACCATTGACGCTGTCATTTATATCAACGTTCATTTCCTTTTTTTTAATTTTTTTTTTAGATAAATCAATCAATACATGCTTATGATTAGACATTCAAACGACTGATATCTGTCTGTATAATAGTCAAATTGATGAATTCTTGCGTGGAGTTCTTTTCATTGCAATCGATTGACAAATTGCCCTTCATCGACGTAAATAAGCATTTATCATGGTTACTTCTGAAACACTAAATAATCGGTATCCGTTATCTACGATGAAGGGCATTTTTTAGTAAGTTGCAATGAAAACAACTCGACGCAAGAATACATGTGAAAATGTATACGTAGTACCAGCTGCTATAAGGAATACAAATCAAAACTGGCCGTTGGGTGGAATCCTGGTGGCCTAGTGGGCATGACACCAGGGTCCTGTCTAGAGTAATCAGCATATCCTTGGTTCTAGTCAACCCCCAGTACGTTGTTGTTGTTTTTTTTTCAAATCATGGCCACTTCTAAAACACTGAATAATCGATGCTTATTTGGGCATTTTGTCAATCAGACGCAAGTATGTCTTGCCACTAATTGTACACAAGATTACAATCAAAGACCACGTAAAAATAGTACGTAAGTGAACCAGCGTATAAGAAACTGAAATATCGAAAGACAAAATTGATAATGAAGAAGGTTTCTATACCTGTGAGAGCGGTAAGCTCAAGTTTGAAGCCTTGTCCGATTTCTGTGGTATCTGTATCCAATTCTATCCATATTCGATTGCAGTGACTGATGGCCAAGGGGTCAGTAACAGGAAAGTTTTGGCTGTCCCATATGGTTTGACTCTCAGATACTTGAAAAAAAATATGAGGAAAGAAACGGACAACAATATTCAAGTCTCAATCTTTGTATTCAAAATGAATTATATGAAACGCGTGAGCATCGCTGGTCGCATATTCTTGAATGTTTGTATTTTTGAGGAAGCAAGAAACTTCTGCTTTTATACTCGTGCATGTTGAAGACGAAACATCGCACATAACTTTGATAAAAAGACAGTTCGGGATTATGTAATATCCATGTTAAGAAACTCATTTTTCCATCAGAAAACTATACCTTTGTATACAAGATGTAAAAGTGTTACATTCAGGGTTCATGTAACCCTCAGCAAAGAAAATAACAAGAATAGTTGACATTGTGGCTAGGTAAATAATGTACATACCATAATACCTCGATGCACCACATCCTATGGTGAGGTCATTATCCAACGTTGTCACATTGATGTGGAGCATTGTGACTTTGATGACATAACCGACTGGAGCAAAGACTACCCACTCACGAAAGAAGCTCGCGGGGTACAAGTCGGGGTAAAAAGTTGATGGTATGATAATAGATCCAGTACGGGGTAGTCTTATGCCCCTATCATCCGCTGTAAGCTCACAGAGGTCAACCTCGTCACAGTCTTAATTTAGAAAAAAAAATCGAAAGAAAAAAAAATCAGTAATTACTTCTCAATGCGGAATTATGTTGTATGCAAAGAGTGATTGGAATAATATAAGATGGTTGCCTCAAAACTTTGGCAAATAAATACAGCGCTGGGCTCATTTCTCGTTACATTAAATCATTTATTTATTCTTTTTTTTTTTTTTAGATCTGTCATCTCTTTAAAATCCCCCCAAAATATTATCGTGACAGCGTTTGAGAAAACTGCAGATTTACCTTTGTGACATTTGTCGTTATTCATCTTTTATTCAAACTATTCTACTAATAGCGCCTATTATCATTGAGAAATATTCATACTTTGTAAGAATACCTGGTAGAAGTTTATACATTATCAGAAATTGAATATTCTTTTGTATATCATGATGCTAAGAATAATTAACAAATAAAATTCTTATCGTTTTCAAAGAATTATAGGAATTTTTCTATTATATGAAAAGTATAAATTCAAAAGGAATTGAATTGAATTGAATTGAATTGAATTGAAATTGAACAAGAAATTATTATGTATATGAATACAACACGGTTAACAGCATGTGATTTTATGCAGTGTGACACATTGTACCTGTGGGAGGGATTGCAGTGAGCTCCAAAATAAACAATCCGTTGTTTTGATGTTCATACAACCATATGACTTTGTAGACCAGCGCTATACGATGAGAATAGATAACTATGTCTTGACTTTCATAGCCGGTGACTATACAGCGAAAACCAGCTATTTTGTTGGGTAACAGACCCGCAGCCAGTACTATTCTCTCATCGGCTATATCCAAAGCTATTGATTTGAAGTGTACGCGAATAGAAGCATCTTCCGGTGCCTCTACAGTCCATCGGGCTTCATGTTGGTTACTCCAAATCTCGAGCAAATCCACATTAGACGTTATCGTCGCCACTTCACCGTAAGAGAGGTGAATCTTGACTAAATGATAACAAAGATCGAATAAAAAAACAACTTTAGAGTTGAAAACATGTATCTCAGGGTCAGAGGATCCTTCGGGATAAATCAAACTTATAACTGGTGACGATGACGTTCCTTACTTAAAGCATGAATGAGTTATTAACATCCTTATTCTTTGCGGTACAATTTAACCAACAATAATAATCAACTATGATTAGCACAGTAAGCCTATTGAATTCCTTTATCGAAATTGTCGTCACTATCATTCCTGTTTTAAAATATCACTTAAAAACAAGAAAAACAACAATATAATGAAGTTACAAGTGTCATTTGTGTCCTATGTGAGTATGTACTGGAAGTAAAGAAAGGCCGCCACATTTAAGGTAATGGAATTAAATTCAATTGCTCTTTCCGTAAAGAACCTAAATACAGAGACAGAGATCTATCATCTTCAATACATAGACAGTGAATAATATATGCAGTAAAGGGAATGTCCCAACATTGCACCTTCAATGAGTATAGAAGAAGAAAGATTATTTTGTGCGATTCTTGTTGAAAGATTGCATAAGCTGATATGATTGGAAACATACAATTCTCTATACTCATCATGAAAGATGCTGTTTATGATATACAAATCAAATCATCTTTTTCTTTCTTTTAGTTCCACTAAGTATGCAATTCTTACTTGATGATTGAATACAATACTCTTCTGATAAACCTCATATCATGACCTTTTCACGTCTTTTATTTACAATCGTTTAAAAACAGTCAAAGCATCCGGGAACTTACCAGTGGCAAAAATGAACACCACATCGAACCGAGTGGCCGGCTCAACGTGGTCACTGACCAGCATAAACCACATCCAACGGGAGATAGATTCGATCTCGTATAGGCGAAGGCTGATGTCACCCGTGAACGTGTCGAGGATGGAATCTCGTCTACCGACTTCCTTTCCGTCGCCGACCACCAAGAGATCACGACTATGGTGAGGGATACCCACACACTTGAAAAACATATATCTATAATGCTCATTTGGTATTTTTGCAAAATGCGAACACACGTACACCAGTCTCTGTAAGGTTATACATACACAGTGAAGTTGGATATGATACTGAGTTTTCATATTTTTCTTTTACGTGTGTTGAATAATAAAGTGCTTACGAGCGAACGAATCGTGAATTGGACATGGTTCTATCCTATCAAATCTTTCTTAAAGGACAAGTTCACCTTCATATAGGAGTCAGGTGGATTGAGTGCATGCAACAATGTTAGTAGAATACGTAAGTGAAAGTTTTAGGAAATCAGACAATCCATTCAAAACTTATGATTTTTAAAAGTTTCTGAGCATTAACTGCTCTATAAGAAGACTACTACAGTTTATGATGCCAAATGCTTAGAACGACATAAGGAAGATATGAAGGGAATTTTACAAATGCCATCTTTTTAACAAAATTACAAGTTTCCTCGACTTGCCACTGACGTATGTCAAGGGCAAAATTATTTCCCCTGCCTTCTGAAAGAGGCAAGTTAAGTGCTCTTATTTCTTATGCGAGAAAATTGAAAATAATTATGTTTCTATCTTTTTATCGTTTTACACATGTGATATCACCACGATCACAACCTGCAGTAGTCTCCTCATCCAGCGATGGCGCCACTGAAACTTAAAAAAAAGAAATCATAACTTTTGAATGGATGGTCTGCTTTTTCTCAAAATTTCACTGATACGATCTACTTACATTGCCTCATATTCTCAATTCACATGTATATGAAGGTAAACTTGTCCTTCACGACCGTGAGACCGATGACGGTCTCAACATGATCGTAGGCACTGTCATTACTTTCTGAATTGAGACTGAACATTCTGTCATACACGACTCAAGTATGCGCAAGAAATGCTTATCTATGTTTTAAAGGGCGCAAAAGATCAATTACAGTGGCATATGAACACGCTATGCATAGAAAACGAACAGTTTTATCTTTACATTTTCTCAGATAAATAAAGAAGAAACTCTCCCCCAGAATAAAAAAGAGTGAAAAATGTCCAATAGATCATTGTTTCTCCGTTTCGATATTATTGATTGGTGAGAATGGATTGGATCGCAGTGCTTTATTTACTATGCAGCATTGAGATTAATGAATATATGAACAACAGTAACTTTTACTCTGATAACGAAAGACTCACCCATAGTCACCAGCGCGAGATTCTACATAAATGCGGACAACGCACTCGGGTGGAGCTTCGATGACGTGAGAGATCATAGTATTTAGACTCCCGCTAGACGGATAGCCAGGAAACTCCACATAATGCCAAGGCCATGTCACATTACAGCTTCCTTGGCCTTCATAGTCCACGGTTTCAACTACGAGTCAAGAGAACATTAGAAGCACCAGATGAGCACATGCTAGCATCTTTAGGGGAAAAATACAATACTCGTTTATCTATATCTCTTGTTGGATTAATATCAATCAGCGCGCTGGCAGTGGGCGTTAAGATGGTTTGTACCCTCCCGATTTTAAACACAAACGGGAGTATAATATAGGCAACGGAGTACACGGTAGTCAGTTTAGTAATCAAACCGTTGCTACATCCAAAGCTCGCGTACATGTGACTCAATGGAGTGGTGAATTTGCCTCCCTTTTATTTTCTCCATTTTATGGTTGCATACATACGTGACATACATAGACACAATTAGAACCTCATTATGCCATACAGGGGCATAATTTCTGCCTATATGCATGAAATAGAATATTGAAGACATGCCCTTTCTTTTCCTATCTGTAGTCTCTCAAAGTTTGAGCTAACTATTGAGAGTAAAGCAGGTTGGGATACAGGCGTATTTATAAAACCAATAGACGGGGAGGGATACTTATAAAGGGTCCTTTTCTCTCTTTCTCTTTCTCTCTTTCTTGCCTGGCTCTTCTGGCCGTATACACACCCTATTCGGTTTTCAATTTCATCATTATGTATATTTGGGCTGTCCTTTTTCATAATGTAGGTTAATGATTACTATAACATTGTTTCCGGATTGACCGATATAAATTATTTCGTAGTTTAATTTCCTAATCATCATTCGTCATATGAAGCAGCCATTTTCATAAACTTTTCATAGTCAATTTGCACACTATATCAGGTCATTTCATTTTTATCATTTCCTATTGCATCCCTTCATAACGATATTCGTTCTTGAAAAAAAAAGAAAATGTATGTAAGATCCAAACGTTACGAATATTAGCTGTATAAATGACTACGTAAGTATTTTGTTGATTTGTTGATTTGTATTGATTTTGAAATGCAGAAATAAAAACTGAACTGAACTGAACTGATATTTGGGTGACAGTCCTTCTCCTATGAAAAGATGTGGTCAGCAGCATGTGTGTGTGTATAGAAAGATATAATCTGATTACGAAAAAGAATTACCTTGAGAATGATTTCTATACGGGTTTCTAGAGAAAATTATATTATTTCAATTTTTTATTTCGTATTTCTCGATGGAAAATACATGATATATAATAAAATATAATAATACAGAATGTCCAACTTGGATACATACATAAAGAAATATGAATACAAACATAATACATAGCGGTCGATGTGTCATTTTCAATCAAAGTAAAGGATGCAAAGAGAAATACGATGGAACCTACTAAAAAGCAAAGCTTGTTGAGTGTAGGTCCCAACAAAAGCCTAGTATGGGGAACAGGATGAGGAGCACGGGTACAATTAAAGACCAAAAGTAAGGGTAAACAAAAGAGAATGACTATTAATACTCGGGGGTACAGAAGATTCTTCTTACATATATGTATGTGTGTGATAAAATAAGAACAAGTAACCACATGCTGCACACTATAGCAGTTGCTCTAATAGCAATTTTGACATGGGAGTGATAGTGTGAATACGACATAATTTTAGGGTTTAAACATTCCGGCTTCCGTAGACACGGGGAAAGATTCGAAAAATGGAAAACATGAATCAATTGCAATTCCTATATGTGATATACCAGCCAGCTGCAATGCCGCATGAAAAAAGAAAGAAAGAAAGAAAGAAGGGGAAACTATGACGCTATGCGACACGACCGGAGGTCTTACTAGAAGTGGAAGGAAAAACACCGATGGGCAGGAATTTGAGAGAGCATGTAACTAAATGTATATATGCGTAAGTCTGTTCACATGGCAACAACCGAGTAGTATAACAGAACAGCCATGAGCATAATAAAAAGGAATGTTAGTGCACTTGTGTGTTGTAGCTATTCAATACATTCTGTCTGATTTTACGCTTAAGGATGATAATGACAAACAGCTTTTAACTTCTGTTGGGAGATCATTTTAATATTTTGGACCTGTATACATAATTGTGTTTTTAGCGAAAATTGTTCGAGTGCGTGGAAGGTGATAAGCGTCACTCTGGCGAGTTGGATAGTGGTGGACAGAATTGTTTCTTATGAACATCTGTAAAAAAAAAAAAAAAATCAGGAAGATCTTTTGAGGAAAATTTATACATAAAAATACCTAAGTTATAATCAAACAAATCTATCAATTTTTAAATCTTATTTTTCAGAAATAAGGCGTTTGTGTGAGATAAATACCCAGCATGGTTAATAGTTCTGATCGCTCGCTTTTGAAGAAGAAAAAGCGAATCCAGCAAGTATTTGGATGCGTTACCCCACGCAAGAATTCCATAGTTAAGATATGGGGAAATCGTGGTTGAATATACAATCTGCAAAATATGGTTGGGCAAAAAATGTTTCAGTTTGTTTAGGATTCCTTTGTTTCGTGACAAAATTTTGCTTAAAAAATTAAAATGAGTTTTACAGGAGAGGTCGCTATCGATGTAAAGTCCTAAAAACTTGATACTATCTACTCGGGTTAGATTAACGTTATTAATCTTAACATCATCAGGAATAACTTGCAGGGAATTGCTTAATAACATATAATGTGTTTTATCAACATTTAATGATAACTTGTTAGTGTAAATCCAGGACTGAACAGATTTCAATTCATTATTCATTATGGTTACAAGGGTAGTGAGATTGCGGTGAGACAGAAATAAATTTGTATCATCAGCGAAACAAATAAAAGAAAGAATCTGTGACGAATTTTGGAGATCGTTGATGTACAGAATGAATAAAAGTGGGCCAAGAAGAGAACCCTGGGGGATACCGCAAGAAGTTGACGTCATACTTGACTCATAACCATTTATGTAAACAAATGTGACCCTGCACCACAACACCAACAAAAAGTCGCCAGACATGGATTTTCAGTTGTGGACAGATTCTGAAAGAGCAGACTCTAAGCTTCAAAATAGTGTATAACTCAATTCATATGGACTACCATAACTTGCCTAAATACTGTCAAGAAAGCACACACTCTGGAAAAGTGTGAA
This sequence comes from Diadema setosum, assembly GCF_964275005.1. Lineage (NCBI taxonomy): Eukaryota > Metazoa > Echinodermata > Echinoidea > Diadematoida > Diadematidae > Diadema > Diadema setosum. The sequence continues at coordinate 45,431,164 of NC_092689.1, forward strand.
CGGAGAAAAGAGGCTCTGAGGTACACTGTCTATTCAAGCGCTTAATTTTTACCAAGCTGCGCTAGCTGTGAAATGAAAGGGACAAAACACAGGATGCAAACCACCGGAGCAACAACAATGAAGGGATTATCAGATTAAGCTGAAATTGAAAAATTTCTGTTAACACATTCTGCTCATGATTAATGCTAACTTTCAAAGCAGTAGCGTCATCCTTTCAAAAGTTATAAGACATGAAAGTGAAGAGTGTGCAAAGGATTTCAAGACATGAAAATTGGCCTCTAAGACAAACCTGATCATTCTACTCTGCTCCCAAAAAGGGTTGTAGAAAAACTGCTAAAAACACACTTTCCCATTCATGTTATGATACCAAACTAAAGGATAATGTAGAAGAAGGATAGTTCTTTCAGAAATATGAAAAACTCAAGATTGACTTGGTTGAACCATTTCACCTTTTTTGAGTCCTCACTTAAAATCAAGGGATGCGACTTTTTTGTTTGTTTTGTGGTGCACGGTCACAAATTGTTTTCTGTTTGTGAGATAGTCTTTAAACCACTCTAAAGCCCTCCCACGGATACCGTGATGGCTTAACTTATAAAGCAAAATATAATGGTCAATGGTATCAAAAGCCTTCGAAAAATCGAGAAAAACACCGATGGTGTGGGAAGCATCATCTAAAGCATGAGCTATTTTATCAGTTAAGGCTAATAATGCGTGAGTTGTGCTATGTTGTTTTCTGAATCCAAATTGGAAATTGGAAAGAATATTGCAATTAACAAGAAATCTAAGAGTTCGTTTATAAATAAGCCTTTCCAGAATTTTCGAAACTGAGGTTAAAAGAGATATCGGGCGGTAATTATTCACAAATTCTTTTGGACCCTTTTTGTATATGGGAACAACTCGAGCGATTTTCATTTTATTTGGGACTTTGCCACTAGATAAAGATTGATTTTTTTTAAAAGCATCTTGCCGCAGCAACTACACTGTATTATCCGGAAAGGGGGGTGGGGGGTGGGTGGGGATAGGGGATAATGGATAGATCGCATTGTTTGTTTTTTTTTCAATCATGGGTGATGTTTTACTGGTTATATTAAATGTACTGCTATCCTGAATGCTTGACGTACTTTAATTTTGCATTGTTATACATTTTATTCAACTTATATCATAATCAGTTTTATACTTTGATTGCCGTTTTAACTTGCCGTATTTTGTTTTTTATTTTATGTAATGTATTGTTATAGATTGTAACATTGTACTGTTTAAAATTTGTTTCGAATTGTAAATTGTATTTTGATATTTTTATGTAATACAGGGCTCTCTTGTAAAGCAGTTTTATGTACTGAAGAGTCTACCCTGTATAAAGAAAACAGAATGAAATTGAAAATATAAGTGAGTGGAGAAATTATTTCATTTACCATGTTCTTCAAAAGAAAAGCTGAAATAGCATCATTACCTATACTTTTCTTAATATTTAGGTTATCAACAATTTCTTTGATTTCTTCTTCAACAATAGGAATGAAAAACATGGTTTGTGCATTCCTGTCTTTTAAAAAAGAATGAAAAGTTGTCTGGGTATTTGGTATTTTTGCTGACAAGATCAGATCCTAATCTAACAAAATAATCATTAAATACATCGGCCATTTCATTTCATTTCATTTCATTTTTATTTCATTTCCGGCCAAAGCATATAATATGACAATTTCATATAAACAAATTAAGTACAATGTAACTTTGACATTTCCAAATGAAATTTAGATACACGTCATTTGTTTACATGAATCAATAAACATACTAGTTGAAGAAATACATGGACAAAATGTGACTGAATCATAACAAAGAAAAGGTCGGAAATGGAGGGGACTGCTAAAAAGCCAAGCTTGTAGAATGCAGTCCCCTCGTGAGTCGTGAAAATTATAGTAATAATGCAACGAGACAATTTGACATACAATGTAATCCTTGGGAAACAGAACATAAAACGAGTACGCACACAAACGCACACACAGAAACAAAGCTGCTCTCTTACATACGCGTGGAAAGAATAAACAGGAGGTCAAAGGCCAGAAGGGGACAGGAAAACAGAGGAAGACAGAGGAAAGGGCAAAGGAGGAAGAGTTCAAGGGTCAATGCCAGGGCACATGAGACTTTGGTCTTACCGAGAAGTGGACTATCTATGAGTGATATATTATAACGGTTATGAAATAAATTAAACAAAGTAAAGACATTAGCAGCAAAGAAATCAGCTAGCAGCTTTCGAAATGCAAATCCCCAGTGATATAAGAATTAATAAACATTTTCTTTAATTTCAAAGTAAAAGTGTTGAAACTTAGAGATTCTTTTATGCTGCTGTCAAGGGAATTCCAGAATTTAGGTCCAGCGAAGGAGAATATAGACTTTGCAAAAATCGTCCTAAACAGTGGTAAATGGAATTCATTGGTTTGTCTAGTGGGGTATGAATGTACAGTTTTAGTTTGAATAAACATTGAGTCAAACGCAATAGGAAGGGAATGATTTATTAATTTGTACATAAACTGACCTAAATTCAAACAATACGAATCCTTGATTTTTAAAATATCATTTTGATAAAACAAATCATTAGTATGACATCTCCACGATTCTCTACAAATAATACGAAGAGCTTTTTTCTGCAATAATAATATTCTTTCTAGATATGAGGAGTAAGTGTTGCCCTAGGCGAGAATGCCATAGTTCAGATAGGGTAAGATTAAAGATGAATATAACATTAATAAAACATTTTTTTGGGAAATAACATTTAACTTTATTGATTACGCCGACATTTCTAGAAATTGTACGGCAAACTGAATCAATATGCATATACCAGGTGAGCTTATTATCGAGAATCAAACCTAAAAATCTAATTGAAGAAACTTCTTCTACAGCTATATTATCCAAATGAATGTTCAGAGATAACTTTTCCAAAGAATTACTGAAAAGCATACATTTAGTTTTTTGAAAATTAATTGACAATTTGTTGGCTCTAGTCCAATAAAGTGACTTTTTTTATCTCGATATTCATAGTATCGATCAATAACACAGGATCAGAACTAGAAAAGAACACATTTGTATCATCAGCAAATAATAAAAAGGAAAGAATACTTGATGAATTTTCAATATCATTGATGTAAAGAACAAATAAAAGTGGACCAAGTAAACAAAGACATTGGTCTGTAATTACTGATGTCTTCCCTATCCCCTTTCTTAAAAATTGGAATAACCTTAGATACTTTCATAGCCTCGGCGACAATATCATTACTTAAAGACAAATTAAACACATGAACCAAAGGATGAACAATAAAATCTATGATGTTTTTTAAAAGAACATTATCAATGTTATCATAACCAGCACTTTTTTTACTCTTTAAATTCCGAACTATATCAATTAGTTCGTTCCGGTGAGAAGGAGCAAAAAAACAGGAGCTGAGATTAGGCGTTTGTAAAAAATCAACAAATAACTTTTGGGACTTAGGAATCTTTTTAGCAAAATTATATCCTATTTGTGAAAAATATTGATTAAAAACATCAGCTATAACTTGGATCAGCAATTGCAAGATCATTATGTTTGATACGGGATGTTTCTTTGTTTCTATTAATGGCCAAATCAATAACTTTCCAAGTATTTTGGATATCATGTTTAAAATAATATATCTGATCACTGAAATATTTTCGCTTTGCACAACGCAAAATTTGAGTAAGAACATTCTTGTATGAAATATATTTATGACGAGATTCCTCAGTACGTTTAATTTTATCAGCGTAATACAAATTATTTTTTCGGTTAATTGACCGCAACAAGGACTTGGATATCCACGGGAGTCTAGGGGATCTTTTATAATTACTATTATTTTTCTTAACTAAAGGAACATACTTATCTAAAAGTGAATTCAATTTTCTTATGAATAAATCATAAACATAATTTGGGTCCTGTGGATCATGAACTTGATGACCGTCATTCAAAATATGAGTAGGGGAATTTGTAACAGTGGTGGATTTCAAAGCTGTGTTTATCACCCTCTAGGTTCTCTTACTGTCAAACTTACATTTTTCAAACTGATTTCAAACTGATTATTACCCTACATTATCAAAATTAAGTGGGGGGGGGGGGAGGGGACGCCCCCAAAATATGAATGATGGAATTCAGATTTCAGTAGGTATCTACACTGGCAAAACAGAAGGGGAGAGGAGAGGAGAGAGAGGGAGAGAGAGAGGGAAAGAAAGAACATCCCGTCGTACTTTACACACAAACACACACACACACACACACACACACACTATGGATGCCTATATACGGTCATTGGTTACCTCGAACTTTGAGGGATATACAGATTGGAAATGAAAAGGCATATCGTCAATCTTATTCCTTGCTTGTGCACAAATGATACATGTACTTCTACATGATAAGGTCCTACACCATGTGACCCTGTATGCACCCCTCAAAAGCAAATTATGAAAGAGAGGCAGAATTCGCTCTTAGGCAGGGTCACGTGACCAATACGTTCGCGATATCTAATGGTCACCTGCCCATGCGCCCAATAATGTCATAGCAAATTGGGAGAATTATATCCGTCTTTGCTTCTATCATCTTTGCTATCGATAAATAGCCATACGTGAAATTTGCGGGATTCGATCCCTGGGTCATTGGCCCTCTGCGGTTTTGAGGACTTTGAGAAATACATCGACGAAACTTTCATTTGCGCAAGTGCGATAATGAGATGCCATAAGATCTGGCCGATGATAATATCAACATAACACTATATTACTATGATAATGATATTGCTATGTAATACAGCTAGAAAACAATGTCTATCAACACGTGATACCTAATACCTAGATAGATTATCACACTGTTATTCTGCATTCTTATCAGGGTTTATTGCTACTGATCCCTCTCACAGGCCGACCTTCCCACTCAGGCAGTCATCTGTACATCATGCGCGTTCCCCATTTTTTTTTTTTTTTCGGGAAAGGGGCATATTTCAGGGATAATCCCAAAATCGTTGAAATGGGGGTGTTTTAGTATTTTTCCGAAATGTTCTTAATTAGGGGTGATTGTCAAATAGTTACCAACCAGTCTTGAAATAGGGTTCCGAATAGAATTAGTTTCAAATACCCGAACAATTCCGAAATAGGATAATGGTGCTTTTTGGTGTTTGCCCGATCTCCCGAATGTTCTCATTCTACCTTTGTGCATGTTTTTCTTGAAAACATGATGCCGGGTCGGCCTTCTCTTCGCAGGACATTCACTACATGCACTGCACATACGTCATACTGCTTTGCTGCATAAATTGTTAACCGTCTGAGTGGGGGGGGGGGGATAATGGGCATGTTGTGGAATATCACAGGACGAATAAAGCCAAGAGATGCTAAGCCTTACCTTTAGCACTGATGTTTACGAGAAACCCTCTCCGAACAACCTCAGAATCACTGATAAACTCCAGCCACGCTTCACTATGTCTACAATTAACGTCTGAAGGAAGGGCGCTTCCACTAAGTGTTATCAGCCTCGTCTCTTCGAGTCCCGAAACGTTGCCGAAGCCGACTTTGAGCACATCGTAGCCAGGTTCGAGGTCGAAATCATCAAAGCTCAAGACAATGCTCTCGTTTTGTGGAGACTGGATGAGCCACGTCAGGTGGGCACTGTTCGTGTAGTCGCTTGGGTAGTTTGGTGACGTCACAACCTTTGTCTTACCAACTGATATTGTGATGGCTTGTGCTAATTGGTAAGAACATAAAATTATTTAATGAATACACGAAAGAATAAAATTCACCCAAGAAAATCAAACACGAAAATAATGACAAGGATCTTATAATGCACCTTCATATATTGCTGCTGCTTTTTCTTAGCCCTACATGTAAACAAAAATTTATCAAAAATACAACCATAATATGATCGATTTAGTTGCATTAGTTGCCCACTTTTATTCATCCTGTACATCAACGATCTCCAAAATTCGTCACAAATTCTTTCTTTTATTTGTTTCGCTGACGATACAAATTTATTTCTGTCTCACCGCAATCTCACTACCCTTGTAAGCATAATGAATAATGAATTGAAATCTGTTCAGTCCTGGATTTACGCTAACAAGTTATCATTAAAAGTTATCATTAAATGTTGATAAAACACATCATATGTTATTTAGCAATTCCCTGTAAGTTATTCCTGATGATGTTAAGATTAATAATGTTAATCTAACCCGAGTAGATAGTAACAAGTTTTTAGGACTTAACATCGATAGTGACCTCTCCTGGAAAACTCATTTTATTTTTCTAACCAAAGTTTTGTCACGAAACATAGGAATCCTAAACAAACTGAAACATTTTTTGCCCAACCATATTTTGCAGATTGCATATTCAACCATGATTTCCCCATTTCTTAACTATGGAATTCTTGCATGGGGAAACGCATCCAGATACTTGCTGGATTCGCTTTTTCTTCCTCAAAAGCGAGCGATCGGAACTATTAACCATGCTGGGTATCTATCTGACACAAACGCCTTATTTCTGAAAAATAAGATTTTAGAATTGATAGACTTGTTTGATTATAACTTAGGTATTTTTATGTATAAATTTTCCTCAACAGATCTTCCTGATGTTTTTTTTTTTTTTTTTTTTTTTTTTTTTTTTTTTATACAGATGTTCATAAGAAACAATTCTGTCCACCACTATCCAACTCGCCAGAGTGACGCTTATCACCTTCCAAGCACTCGAACAATTTTTGCTAAAAACACAATTATTATACAGGTCCAAAATATTGGAATGATCTCCCAACAGAAGTTAAAAGCTGTTTGTCATTATCATCCTTTAAGCGTAAACTCAGACAGCATGTATTGAATAGCTACAACACACAAGTTCACTAACATTCCTTTTTATTATGCTCATGGCTGTTCTGTTATACTACTCGGTTGTTGCCATGTGAACAGACTTATGGATATAATACATTTAGTAACATGCTCTCTCAAATTCCTGCCCATCGGTATTTTTCCTTCCGCTTCTGTAAGACCTCCGGTCGTGTCGCATAGCGTCATAGTTTCCCCTTCTTCCTTTCTTTCCTTTTTTTTTTTCATGCGGCATTGCAGGTGGCTGGTATATCACATATAGGAATTGCAATTGATTCATGTTTACCATTTGTCGAATCTTTCCCCGTGTCTACGGAAGCCGGAATGTTTAAACCCTAAAATTATGTCGTATTTACACTATCACTCCCATGTCAAAATTGCTATTAGAGCAACTGCTATAGCGTGCAGCATGTGGTTACTTGTTCTCATTTTATCACGCACATACATAAGATGTGAGAAAAATCTTCTGTACCCCCGAGTATTAATAGTCATTCTCTTTTGTTTATCCTTACTTTTAGTCTTTAATTGTATTTACTTTAATTGCTCCTCATCCTGTTCCCCACACTAGGCTTTTGTTGGGACCTACACTCAACAAGCTCTGCTTTTTAGTAGGTTCCATCGTATTTCTCTTTGCATCCTTTACTTTGATTGAAAATGACACATCGACCGCTATGTATTATGTTTGTATTCCTATTTCTTTATGTATGTATCCAAGCTAGACATTCTGTATTAACATATTTTGTTATATATCACGTATTTTCCATCGAGAGATACGAAAATAAAATTGAACTTGAAAATTGAAAAATTAAAAAATCAAACAAACTGGAAATAAACTCATTTTTTGCGACGTTTCGCCGATTATCAATTGACTTCTTCTGGCAAATTTAGTCATTCGCCCGAAGAAGCCAATTGATAATGGGCGAAACGTCGCAACAAGTGCGTTTAATTCAAGTTATTAGACTCTGCTGTATGCATAGATTATCACCTACTAGACTTTTCAATCATGAATTTTATGGCAAAATAACAACGCGCAACGAAACAAAACTAGACTAGCTTGAAGTGCAATTTCCATTCCAATGACAAGTTGACTATATGATGAATAAAGTAGAATTAAAACAGATTGATAGAAGCTTCATTTGAATTGGACAAAAATGAGAAAAGGATGGGTTTTGACTTTCATGAGCTTTTAAGAACTTTTGATCTTAGCCGTATATACATAAAAAGTAAATAAGGAGAATCGTCATCCCAAACTCTTCTATCGGTTTTGGGCGTAGAAATATTATCAAACTTATGACTTTGGTGGATAATATAGGAAGTATAATCCCTCTCCTCGAAGTCAACGTTACTAAGTTATTACAAAACTCAAAAATGAATGTAATTATACGAATGTAATTATATCGTCCCCTCCCCCAAGTTGTTTATGTGGTTGCTCTTCTTATATTTACTGTTTTGTGAAAACAGGTGCAAATTCGCAATGCCATATCACACTGCCTGGTTTTCTGTCCTTTTGTAAATGATTTTACTCTGTTTTTTCAAGTTTATTTAAATATTGTGTGGAAGTGCCCTCTCACGACTGTTCAGACCTTTTCCATGGTAAATTCGTCAAAAAACAGTGCTTAGTTACATACTTATTATCATTTCATAAATCATTTCAACAAAGGAAATTGTATTTTGCTTTTAATAACAATCCTGACAATATTGGCATAATACGGCTCAATAAAGAATGGTAATATGTAGAATATTTTTCCCATTTTTTTTTCTTCATGAAGTTAAAAAATGGAACTTTGTTCTTTCACTTTTGTACAAATAATTGTTGCCTAAAGGGCCCCTGAAATCCAAATGCATGGTGATTTGTGTTGATTTATGATACCCTCAACATACAACTTTTGCGGTGAAACGAATATCTAGAAACATTCCATATATTTTTAATGATTTTTTCTTCTAGTTTTCTTCAGATTACTTGGGAACACCCACAAAAAATCCTTCCAAACCAATATTCCTCTCGTGACCTCATCTGTCAATCATTGATAAAGTACTGAAATGTTTAACAAAAGATATTAATGAGACTAAAAAAAAAAACATGGCGAGGGAACATGCAAGTTATGCTGAGTCGAGGGGAAGGTGCATTCCAATATCTTCCAACTCTTCTTTACAAAACGTACTTTTTTCATCTTATGCAGTTGCTTATCTAAAAACAAAATCCAATTTACTACCTTATACGTCATGTACGTAAAGCATCTCAAACCAATATCCAGAGTAAAATGAAATATCATAATGCGATACTTTTCCGTTTTTATAGTTTCAGGGTGACTATCCAAATCAAGTTCAAGTTCAAGTTTGTGAAACATTTATTTTCCATCTTTTTCATGTAGGAAATCACATGCATGAAATTATTGTACAGGAAGGCAGAACCTCAAAAAAGCAGAGCTTGTGGTGAGCTGCCTTGGAAGTACAAAAAAATTACATCACAAACACAAACACAAAAAAACAACAAAAACATAATAACAGTTCCCATGGTAATATTGAAATGAGATATTCCTCAAAGGGAGATTTTGTAGTCTAACAGAGAGGCAACAGTGAGTATGAAAATATGTGACGAGCTACAGGCTATGGCAAATGTTGCATATACCTGAATTATCCGTTGCATATTTTATAACTGCCAATAATATGAAACCTCTGCACAGATGTAAACAAGACAATGAATGAAATGCACTGGTTCCAACTGGATCGTGAATAGACATGGCACTATTGAAATGAGATATTCCTCAAAGAGAGATATTGTAGTCTAACAGAGAGGCAACAGTAAAGTATGAAAATATGTGACAAGCTACAGCCTTTAGCAAAAGTTGCATATATCAGAGTTAAACGTTGAATATTTATAACTTCAAGTAATGTGAAACATCTGCACAGATGTAACAACAATGAATAAAATACACTCTTACTTACTGGATCATGGATAGACCGCTTTACTATTTAAATCTTTTGCATATCATTTTAACAAAAGTTGTTCCTGGCAACCTGAAAGCTCACACGAGGCCTGTTCAACACAATAGCAACTGGTGTGAGCAAAGTGGATTCCGAGCATTGAAATGCCATGATAGTGCACGGGTTACTAAAATAACTCGACACCAAGCACTGCCAGGCCCCGAGAGAAAAAATTTGACCGCAACAACAAGAAGTCCGTCATTCCAAAAAGAAAGACGATTTATAATGGCATTTGAATAGACTAAAAGAAGGTACAGATTTTAAATGAGCTGGTAGATTATTCCAGACCTTGGGACCAGAAAAACGCACTGTGTGTTGGAATGAGACTTTTTAATGTTTTGGAATGTGAATTAGTGAAGATGATCTGGTTTCGTACTTGTGATATTCCGAGTTTTCTTCAAATAAGTGACATAGATGATCAGGGAGAAGATTATTTGTACACTTATACATAAATAAACCCAATTGGAGTGTATTGATATCTTTTAAACGCAGCAACTTTAACTCATTAAACAATGTATCTGTTCGAGCACCACCAGGACCTATATTTCGTACATTACATAAATATCTAATGATATGATTTTGATAAACCTGTAATCGTTTCAAATTTGATTCAAATGTATTTCCCCAGACAATGTTGCAATACGTCAGGTAAGGTAAAATATGTGTGCAATAAAGCATACGCTGTATGTTTACAGGCAAAAAAATATGCAAATTTACGAATAATACCAGTATTTTTTGACACTTTTCACTCAACTTCTGCAATATGAAATTTCCAGGATAACTTGGAATCAATAAATACACCTAAAAACTTTGTTTTATCAACTTTAGGAATTGCATCATTGTTTAAGTAAATATTAACATTTCTAACATCAACTTTTTTCCTGTTATTGAAAAGAATACAATTACATTTTTTACTATTCAAAGATAACCTATTAGCTTGGAACCAATCACATACCTTATGAAGTTCACTATAGACTTCATTACACAGGATATCCAGGTTTTTACCGCATGAAAAAATATTTGTATCGTCAGCGTATAATATAAAAGAAAGCTAATCAGAAACAGTATCTATATCATTTATATATAATATAAAAAGAAGGGGGCCAAGTAGTGAACCCTGAGGAACACCACACTGAACTTTACTGAGTTGTGAAACAACAGAATTATATTTAGTACATTGATAACGATCGTTTAGATAACTAGAAAACCAGCTATGGGCAGTACCTCGAAAACCATAATGATGTAACTTTTTCTTTTTTAATAATACATTTTGTTTATGCCGAATTCAGAATACATATTAAGTCAGTCTCCATGGTCTAGTATCTTTTAAAGCTTGTATTGTTTTCTGTATATGTGTTATACTTGTATATGATTTTTTTTTTTAAAATAAAGTCTATTGTAATCCAATGTTTTTATCATGTATATGTACACAGGGCCCCCCTGGAAAGCAGTTGTGAAACTGAGGGGACTACCCTGTTTAAATATGACGGAATAAATAAATAATAAATAAATAGAATATCATGGTTAAGAGTATCGAAAGCCTTTGATAAGTCAATGAACACTCCCAACGTGTACATATCATGTTCAAAGGCATCAACAATCTTATTTGTTAAATCAATTACGGCTAAAGATGTAGAGAATTTTTGTCGGAAACCATATTGACTATTACTTAATATTTTATCTTTATCAATAAATTTCATAGCCCGTGTAAATATATTTTTTTCAAGTATTTGATTAAAACATGAGAGAACAGATATAGGTCTATAATTACTTATTTAAGTTTTATCTCCACTTTTAAATACGGGGGTTATTTTCCCTATCTTTAATTTGTCAGGGAAAACACCTTTACTCAAAGACATATTGAAAATGTGACAAAGTGGTTCACTTAAAAATGATATAACATTTTTAATAACACAAGGTTTGAAGTCATCAACACCAGACGATTTACCGTTCTGAAACGATTTTGCAATATCACAAATTTCATTTTCAGCTACTGGATATAAAAACACTGTTGCAGGTACAGGTGTGCGGAGATATTGCCGGAAGGTCCCATGATTTTCAGGTAATAATCTCTCAAGTTTTGGCCCGATGCCAGCAAAAAAGGAGTTGAAACTTTCAGCTACACCTTCACAGCTGTCAATAATCTGACCATTATTTTTCAGTTTAATACCCCCATCCCTGCCCTATTTAAATGGTACCAATGAAGTAATAACATTCCATGTGTTTTTAATATCAGATTTATACTGAATAAATTTATTAACAAAATACTTCTTCTTAGCCTCTCGTAATAAAAAATTCAATTGATTACGAACACTTTTATACTTAATCTCGCTAACAAGCGTACCTTTATGTAAAAAAATCTTATATAATTTATTTTTATATCGTACGAATTTCAATAGACTATCAGTCATCCATGGCTTCAGTCGTCTCTTTTTAGAAGATATACGTTGAAGAGGGAAATATGCATCATATAAACCACGTAATCTTAATTCAAACGTATTATAAGCTATATTAATATCATCAGTTTCTTTAATATCATCCCAACACGCATCCTGCAGGGCATTTCTGAATGAAATTATTCTGTCTTTTGTAATACATCTAGAATACAAATCTTCACTACTTTTATTAGATTTACATTTGAGAGAGGTTATCTGAAAAACTGGTAAATGATCAGTTGTATCGGAGTATAGAATACCACTCTCAATAGGTAAAATGGTAAAATTGGTGAAAATGGTGATGGTGAAAATATTGTCAAGTAAACTTGCAGAAGTTCTAGTAATGCGTGTTGGCCTAGATATCAAAGGTAAACAACAATTACTTGACAGGGAATGCATAAAATCTTGAATATTTGAATGTGTATTAAATTTCAGATGATCAATGTTCAAATCACCCATTATATAAATCTTTTTATTTTCTCTGACAAGATCACATAACAATGTAGAAAAAGCCTCATTAAATCGTGTAATATTTACATTCGGTGGTTTATAGACAGTGCCGACCAATATACTCCTTTCCTGTGGAGAGTTAATTTCAATGAACAATGAATCACAACACAAATTACTTGGGAGCAGCAGATCGGATCTCTCATTATAAGATTTTTTTTTTTTTTTCACACAAAGTGCGACACCTGCACTTGTTCTATTACTTCTATTTTTACATAGTATGGCATAACCTGGTATGTTTACAGATAGACTTGTGTCTTTCAGCCATGTTTCAGAAAACCCTATAACATCAAACGGAAAGTCAAGTGAATGTAATATGTCTGTAATAGACAGAAAATCTGTAATAGACAGATAGAATGAAAAGGTATCATTCTTTGAAGGGCTAAATCGACTGGCAAAGTTTTCGAGTTCATAGTAACGACTAGAATTTTCGAAATTACTAAGAACAAAATTCCTATCCGGATCTAGGTCATCGGTCCCAAACAAGCCATCAGATACAGAAAAGGGATTGAACTGTAGGTTTGACAGTCGATCTAGATCTACTGTGTGACTCTGAAATTCATTGAGAAAACTTATATTGTCAAGTTGATTAAAAGGAAACTGAGAAGCTTCATGAGAAGCTTGAGATGTAACCTCATCAAACATGTTTTAGACAGATATGGTTGAATTTCTTGGTGTTCGAGTACTAATGAAAACAGACGTGTATTTTTGCAGCCATGGAAACAGAAAAGTACCAACAACATAGACATAGACATAGACATAAAATCAGTATACATAATCAACTACAGATATTAAATCCACAATGTGTCCAAATATATATATATATATATACCGAATGCAAAGTAGATGAACTTGCTAGATTTATAGCTATCTTTTCTGGTAGACAAAACCAACCCGTACAAATTAGCATCTATTTCCTTGTGACAACCTGAGAAAAATAAGAGTTTCTGCTTTATGAAGTCATTTCTATGAGAAGACAAGCAGTGGCAGTAATAAATCTCGGTGATAGCTCACTGGCTTGAAATACTTAAGGAAATATCCACGGTTTACACAGTTTACACAAAGTAGCCGATAAAAGCTTACCACAGATATTCAATCTTTATACAAGACCCATGGTGCTGCTTGTTGACCCTTGTTTCGGATTGCAAGGCGGAGATCAACGCCAACCAGGCGAATGCGGGTTGACTTGCCGTGTAGCTTACGTTGCTCGTAAGCTATCTTTTCCAGACGATAGCGCTTTGCCGTAAGTCCGGGTGGAAGATCTGTTCTGATGGTGAATGGGAGGGTGGTGCCAGCAGGAAGCTGTCGCTGTGTTGCGTCGTACGCTTTCAAGATGGCGTCGCGGTCGAACATGGATGCAAATCTCACGATTATCGGGTCCGGGGTCGATGGCACGTTGGGTTCGCGATGCTGCTGCTTACGCGGTACTCGATGGGCGTGGACCATAGGAATTGCCTCGGCCTTCTCCGGAGAATAGCCCAGCTTCGTTATGGCGTCTCGAATTTCAGCTGCAGCCTTCTGCGGGGTGTTATCTCCAGTAGTGGGGGCTATCTTGTAGAAGAGTAGATTTTGCTTCCGATCGTGCAGCTCCATCGCAGTTAGCGCATCCCTCAGCCTTTCCTCGGCCTCCTTTCCTTCCTTTTCCACCTTAGGTAGTTTAATCTGTTCTATCTCTGTCAATCTAGCGGGCGTATCCTCCGCAGAATGCTGCAGCTCAGCAAGAGTAGTATTTATGGCTCGTATGTCCTGTTGTACGGTAGTAATACCGGCGCACACGTTGTTTAGCTTGCTCAATACCTTTTCGGCGAAGGTGTCGAAATCGGAACGTAGCCTGGCCATAGAGTCATCCGTTCCATGCGACGTCGGCTCAGCCATGTAATCTGGTTGATTCTTTTTCAAAGTAGCTCGATTTCTAAGTAAATACGGCTGGCAGCTTGACTGAGCAGCAGTCTTACGATTGTTCATTTTTTGAATGTAATTTCGGTTGATTTAAGTAGGATGCGGGTGGATTTTGTCTAGCAGATTCGAGCTGGAAATCAGTGCACGTCCATGTTGTTCCGAGAGCACATTAATCGACTCGTCGACTCGTCAAATGTCGTTTCAATTTTGAACATATCGAGTGTAATCAAATCATATCCAGAACATGTCTAAAATCTTTGTGTGGATAGAACTACTATATTTCGTAACAAGGTGCATAAATGAAGAGCTTGCTTCCAAAAGGCGCTAAATCCATCGTTTTTTAATGGATTTAGCGCCTTTTGGTTGCAAGCTCTTCAAATAGGCTCTTCAATACAACGTGGTAATGAATTCCCCTTTTTGTTTCCCTTTGTCTTTTACCACCATTTGCTGTCGCCATCTGTAATCTTCACTGCATGTCTTGATAATAATTATCATTACGTCGCAGACGTCAATCCGTATTTTGTTTAAATTGATTAAATCCTATTAAGACAATTCATAGATAAAATGATACATTGGTTGTTTACATGCAAGTGCAATTATATGTTAGAGACTAAGAAACTCTAAGAGACTAGAGTCTAAGACTGACAAACTTTTGTTCATTTTTCCTGTCACCATTTTGGTCTCTTTTGATATCCTTTTACAGTAGTACAGTTATTGGATTTCCCACGTCAAATTTGCCCAATACGTCCTTTATTCTTGTGCACGTCGAGGCATACAACGGATTTGTTATTTCTTAAAAAAAAAAAATCTAATTGAATGGAGTTTTCCGTATTTCTTGCTGATGAAAATACATGTATCAGGATAGCATACAGAAGTGAGAATGGTTAAAGTAAGTTCTTTATTGGTACAGCAACATGATAAGCTCAAACAGCCTTCCGCACACGTTCTCAAAACTTGAGCCTTCTGTCAATGTTTTATTCTGAGTATGAGAACGAACATTTCAGTGGGAGTGCGTAGAAGCTCAACTTTAAATGAATTTAGAAATAAAATCAAATTAATAATTGAAAGGGAGCATCCCTGTTTTTTTTACGCACTTAACGTTGAAAAACCACTGTTCTCGGATGGTCATTAAAGAGATAAAATAAGTGCAAAATCAAAGTGCGTTTACAAATAAAGGCAATCATTATTTTGTTCTACATGATTTGATTATACTTTCAGTCTCGAAGAATATTCTGGAGGACTTTTAAATTTCAGAACAGGACAAATACGTAAAAAGACCACAAAGTCACAGTGGAGTGCAGTGGCGGATCCAAGGGGGAGGGGGAGCGCACCGGGCGCCCCCCTTTTTTTTAAAAACAAAAGATATAAAAAGACAAAACGGGGAGGGGTGCGTGCGCCCCCCCCCCCTTTAATCATGCAAAGGCGCCTCCTCTTTACGGAATTCCTGGATCCGCCCCTGGAGTGTTGTATCATGCTACATTGTTAATGGAACCGAGCCAGTTGCCGGCAGAAACTTTTATTTGCAAATGCAGACCCAGCTAGCCTCTGCGCTTTTGAGATGAAAATTAGTTGGATAAATCTGTAAACGTGACTGGTAATCCCGCAGCCGTGATAAGCTAATTAAATTTCAACTCTCTCCATAGTCACGACCTGTTGAGAAACTAAAATATGCATGTACAGGCCGTGTCACACCTTTCTAGCGAAGGACAATTTTTGCTACCCGGAGGTCCTCGCAGATGCACCGCACATGACAGTACCTAGCACGTATCTCGACCGTAGTCGCTCTGAGTTGCGCACGCAAGTCCTGTTTACCCGCAACCAAGTTTTAGGCCCTGTCACACCTTTCCGGGCAATCTACGCGAGCTTGTTGCGTGTGCACAATTTGTGCGGGCGGACGATGATTTGGGCGAGTTTCTCGTGCGTTTTACCTGCTGGACCCGTCCTACTTACGTTTTACTTATATGTATTCCGTGTGACCTGCGTGTCAGGCGCATGGGTGGCGCATGAGGGCTGACAACTCTGTACAGGAATCCTTCTGAAGGACTTCAATATGGTGGAGATGGCACAGAATGTCATTTATCTTGGCCGCCGCAGACTCTCAACTATTCAGCAGAAAGACAGTCACTGAACCTCAGCATGCACGCACGCCAGCAGAACAGACCAGCAACACGGATGTTGGCAGTATCGACACGATTCCCTGCCAGTAAAAACATCGTATCATGTTCATCGAATGCCCGCCGATGACGCGCGTGTCTGGCGCATAGGCACAGATCCACGGGCAACCTACGTACTTATTTATTCATTTATTTAATTATTACGTTTTATTATGTTCACAGGGTAGCCCTTCAAGCGGGTAAACTGCCTGTGACTTGCTGCAGCTACGGGCCTCCTATTGGTGTCCTGCATGGACATCTGCATGGCAATCTCCGCTACCGCGTAACTCACCCGGAACAAGTTTTGGTCATGCTCAAAACTTAGCTGCGGGTAAAGCGGATTATGTGCGCACCTAATGGCAACTACGGGCGAGAAACGTGCAAGGTACTGTCGTGTGCGTGCCATCTGTGGGGACCTCCGGGTAGGAGAAATTGTCTCCCGCAAGTAACAAGCAAGGCTTGCCCGGAAAGGGTGAGTATGTTTAAAACCTGTTCCGGGTGAGTCGCGGGGATTGCCGCAAGGGTCCACGCAGAACACCAGTAGGGGGCTCGTAGCGGCCGCACCTCGCAGGCAATTCCCACGCAGCTAACACGCAGGTACTTGGCAGTGCCCGTATGTCGTCAGTAACTAGAACTTAAGAAAAACGTAAGTAGCACGCGTTCAGCAGGCAAGACGCAAGACGAAACTGGCGCAAATCCTAGTCTGCCCGCAGAAAATCCCTACACGTAACAAGCCCGCAAGTCTTGCCCGGAAAGGTGTGACAGGGCCTTGACAATATCAAATAATTTACGTGCAGACCCATGTGTTACACATTGATAGACGTAATAGCGTGCAGGATGCACGAGTCCCATTGAAATCCGTTCTGGTGTCTCTCACCATGAAAACACAAGATACTGATGAACGACTATTAAACAGTCAATTACATCGATTCATACGAAAAAAAAAACACAATAAGATAAAGATACATTGAAAACAAAAAATGCACTTGGATTATGATAGATTTGAGTGGAATACAATTTCATTTATTTTGCCTGGTTGGCAAATATTAGGAAGTCATATTTTGCCAAACTACATTGCCTCGCTACGTTAGTTGCCACAGTGATAATATCAGATTGTGTGCACAATCAGACAATGATTTTTATCATCTATGACGGTTTTCTTTAAACAGCAAGTTTCTATGACACGTTCTAAATATATAAACGTTTCTATTTTTCGCTCACTCCGTCAGTTTGACAATTGAAATGAAGCATTAAAAACATGCTAGAATTCTTTATCAATTTTTGTATTTCTTTCTTTTTACATGCCATGTACTTACAAGAAAAAAAAAAAGAAAACACCCAACGTATTCTATCATCAAGCTGTGTATTTTTTTTTAAAACGAATAGGCAACCATATTGTTCTTTTTAAGCTTTGTGAGTGGCATATTTGAATTGATGTCATCAAATTTCTATTTTGTACATGTTTTATTGTATTCATCTACACATTACCAATGACAATATCTTCACCGGTGCCAAGACCGTTGGAAAACACCATCTTTACTATTTAGCACTCAGCATTGTGCTATAATCCTACTATGCTGTAAAATGTATGAACCGAAAACACCAATGACTGTATTCATACTCACGTGTATGACGTATGACTGCGCGTTTTAACGTGTAGTCACAGCGTTTATACAGGGCTTGTGGAAATTGATATTGATGGGGTAAAGTCACGGGGAAAAACTGTTCTTAAAGGGGAAATTCCAGTACAGCTGAAAGTTTGTTTGAAAAGAAGTAGTAAAATTTTCTTAACACAACAATGACAATTTGATAAAAATCAGAATATGAATAATGACGTTGAAATTAGGAAGCGTCCATGATTTTTCTCGAAATAGTCTTTGACCAGTCAAAAAGAAATAATGAATATGCAAATAGTGGAGTGATGATGTCATTCCCTCACAACTTGCCATATTGATAGTGCGTGTAGAAAATTTCTTAAACATCTCATTTTTTTATTCAAACGAAATTATGCCCAATCTCAAATCCTTATTACCCTTGACTATTAATCATTTCGAACAGGAATGCCTGTTTTGAAATTCTTCAACCAAGAATAACAGTATATGTTTTACACTTTTGTAGCGGAATAATTGAATTTTCGCCATTTTTTTTTTTGTACACGACCAATGAAAAAAAAATTGGGCGGTAACCAAATCATCAGCTCACTTATTTACGTATTCACATCAACTGTACGAAAACTGTTTTGCAGAAATTAAAAAACTTTACAATTTCATAGCCTCCTTAGTTTTTTTTTAAAGCTCATTTCCGTCCTTTTTTTTTTCTTCTTACTGTTGAGCTTATTAGATTTTACTCTTCCTTGTCCAACTAACTTAAAACTAGCCCTGGAATTCCCATTGAACATTACGTCATAGTATTTGCAGTAATATGTTTGAACTACACCCCCTCCCCCATAAAAGAGATAAACAGAAATAAAGATTGTGTTCCTAGTTACGTTTTATGGTCGTAACGCTTAAACAGAGTGTGAGAAAATTGTTTTCAGAAAATCATTCATTGCACTGGACACTGCATTATTTTCTATTGATTGCCTTGTATCGAGCACTGTAACCAGTTTTTACTCCGCTTATTCGCTAGATCTACGTTTCAATGCATTTGTCATGTTTGTTCCTTGAAAAATATGTCATCAATATGATATTTAAAAAAAAAAATCTAGATAGCTGTTATAATGTACATGCATTATCACCATTTTTAATGAATATATCATCACCACCACCATTCCTTTACTTAGCACCTGTTGATCCAAAAACCTCCCAAGTACACCAAATAATATCATACCAACAAATCACATAACACGTCTAAGTCTAAACGATTGTAACATTTAAAGGACTAACAGCCTCTGATTACAGTAATGGTCACAAAAGGTTAAAAGAATGCTAATTATGACAGGCAGAATATCATCTAAAATAAAACAACTATATACGTATATATATATATATATATATACCCCTGTATATATACATACATACTTACCTGTTACCCTGCATAAAAAAAAAAACAACAAAAACACACACCAAAAAGTTGCTAGGCATGGATTTTTATTTAAGGGCAGAATCTGAAAGACCAGACTCTAACCTTTAAAAGGATGTATAACTCAATTCAAATGGATTCTCCTAACAATTCTAAATATTGTATAGAAAACACACATTCTGGATAAAAGTGTGAGCTGAGAAAAAAAGGCTATGAAGTACAGGGTCTATTCAAGCGCTTAATCTTTACCAAGCTGTCCTAGCTTTTCCATGAATGGGACAAAAACAGGATTTAAACCACTGGAGCATCAACAATAAAGGGTTATTAGATTAGGCTGCAATTGAACATGTTCTATCAACACATTCCGTCCACCAATGCCAACTTTCAAACAGAAGCATTATCCTTTCAAAAGTTATTAGAGTTGAAAGTGAAGAGTGTGCAAAGGATTTTCAAAAATTAAAAAAGGGGTCTCTAAAAGGCATACCTGCTCCCACTACTCGTAAAACTGCTGAAAACACACTTCCCGTAAGCCATTCATGTTATGATCCCAAACTTAGGAATAATGTAGAAAAAAAGAGCTCTTTCAGAAAATATGAAAAACTGACGATTGACTTGGTTGACCCGTTTCACCTTTTTTGAGTCCTCGCATAAATATCAAGGGGTGCGACTTTTTGTTGGTTTTGTGATGCACGGTCACACATACATAATACATGTAGATTAACATACATATGTATATATATATATATATATAAATATATATATATATATATATATATATATATATATATATATATATATATATAAATCACATAATTGAGGTCGAAAGACTGAGACTAAGGATAGTTTGTGCTTGAATAGTTAAGAGGAGAGAAGCGATCGGTAATTGCCACTCACCTTCTCCAGTTTCACTTTCCACATAACCTAGGATTAGTACCATCACATATACTGCACAGCAGCAGAATATCTCCAGTTCCTTCGCCATTAGATTATCAATAGGTTTGTGTGCATCTGACGAAGCATGAGCTGGATTGTTTGTCTCAGCTTCACGGGCACTACAGGCAGAGATAACTGAATCAGAAGCGCTTTAGGTATCTAAGAACTTCCTAGCTTCAACACTCGCTAAATTTGTGTCTTGCATCCAGTTGGTCTGACATCTGCATTAATTATGGTACCCTCGAAAGAAAAAGATCGTATTTATACCGTTGCTACGGGCTGAAGCTCAAGAGCACGTGACTGCTATGGATGGTCGCAATTAATTGCACGTGTTATCCTTCTGTAGAAGACTGCCCTTCGTCACAGCGCACTGTATCTTTGTCCATGTATTTTTTCTATCACCTTATAAATTCCCGAACAATTTCATCAACATTGCATTCGCATTCATGAATAGGCATTAGAATTGGAGGGATTTTCGTCAACTCTCTGCTCTCATGGTCGATTTTGTTTTTCTATTCTTTTCTTACATTGTTTTATTCAATAAAGAAAGAAAATCATTTGATTTTACGCTGTATAGTTATCGCACAATTTCGCGTTGGCTGGATAGACGTTACATTTCGTCCCATGTACTTATTTTATTTTCATATATAGGCAAACGCCATCGCACTTTGAATGTTCAAATCTAATCAACACAAACCAGTTTTGTGATTCTAAACAATTTCTACCAACTGTTATCACGTCATATTCACCTTGTGTTTTTGTCTTTTTAAGTTTTTGATAACAAGATTTCCTTTTTGCTTTCAAAGTTTCAATCTTAAACTTTATTCAAGTGTATTTTATATATTAGAAATAAATTGCTTTTCATTTCAAACTTCTCTTATCAATAAAACAAAGAATGTGATTTATAAAACTGATCTATATAATGTTTTTTTCCATTTACATGGAATCTATTGCCTATAATACAGGTAGTGCTTTATGTCACGATTTCACGTTTCGGGATTCTTCCCTAGGTAGCTTTGCATGAACCTTTCCCATGTTAACGCACGTCAATCAACCTGTAGCCGTAGATCTGTCGGTAGATTGTTGACGCCTTACAGGTAGTGTTGCTGGTTGTCATATGCTTTAGCCAAACTGTCTCTGTCCGTATTCGAGAGCCATAGTCGTAAAATGACGGCCTGTGTATGAAAGTGGATGTTTGTTACTTTAATTTCCTTTAATTTCCTGAGGAAAAGAAAATTCAATGTAAAAAGCAATTCAAGGTACATACAATTTCCACAAATTATTCAGTCAGAGGAAGAGAACAATAACAGTGCAAAATACAATGTACTACAATATTGCCTGCTTTGTGTGAATTTGAATCATTAATGTTCATCAGGGCGGTGCTGGTGCGAAAGACATTTTACCTGCTCTTTTGATTTCTTGATTCTTTTAACATCTTTTACGGGTTTACTTGAGAAATCACGAATTCGATTTTTAATGAAATTGAATCGAACGAACTAGTTAGATCTTTTAATGTTGATCTTGGTGGTCGGATGCAATTTAAGGAGAATAAGCATGTATTTGTGCTTTTTCAGAGTCACTGTTATTCTAAAGCACAGTTGATCGTGAATACAGATTTTTTTTTATTTTCATCAATGAAAAGCAGGAAACTCAGTTCACCAGCGAGTTTGGAAGGTTGTTCAATTTCTTTATATCATTTATCATAGTCACTTTATTCGAGGACATTCGAACGCATCTTTCATCGCTTTTAAATGGCAAATGGTCCGCCTAAATACTTGACCCGACTACAGCTCCTAGCCGCTTATGGCCTCACGAGCGTCTTCTGAATAGGATCTATATTTAATTGTTCTCTATATCCGTTTTTATGTCCCAAATGGACTGCCTTTAGTTCGGAGAAAGGCACATCGAGTTTTCAGTCTTTATAATTTCATATAACTGTCCATAGGCATAGGCCTGGGTAAATGCACTTAATGGCCACGATGGCAGACAAAAAGAGGCATTGATATGTTATACACATATGTATGTGTATAATCTATTTTGTGTATTGCATTTACTGAAAGAAAAGCATTAGTCATAGAGAGATTTACGGACGAAAAATGAACAGTCAAGGAAAGAGAAATGGTGCGCTGACTTATTATTTTCTTTTCTTCAGATTATTGTGGAAAGAGACAGCCCAGAAAACCCTTGTATGGGAAACTGTCTCTCTATTACCTTTTGGTGAAAAGGCAATTTTTTTTTGTTTTTTTTTGTGAATGTGTGTGCTTTTCTGACGTCTTAAATTTGTTAGAACTTGATTTTTGATGACTGTTTTTTTTAACCGATTAAAGTATAGATGCACTTCCCTCTTTGCGTGAAGATCAGAACTAAAAATCAACAAACAAGACTAACAAGAACGACTTATGTATGTATATGTTTATGGGTAGTTTTGAATGCTATAACACCATGATGCATACGCCTCCCCTCTCTCTCTCTCTCTCTTTCAGTGTATGCATTTTTATGTGGACAAACATTTCAGACTATCAATGGAATGAACGTTATTAACAATACTGTTAAATAATGTGCAAGAAAGCGTTATGGTTATATAGATACAGAGAGAGTGTGGGGGGGGGAGGGGTTAATGCGAATTACAGTATCTGTATATCGCGATCCACTGAATAACAGGATATAACTGTACTGACATTTTCTAATTGTCTGATTCTAATCTACATTTTTTGATGCCTACTACTGGAAAGAGAGGATTGTAAAACCCAGGATAAGCCTGTAATGATTTTTTGAAAAAAATGAAATCGAGCAAGCCATGGAACGATCCACCCAATTTGGCCTACGTCACAGGTGCTCTTTGTGCACAACTCCGACATTAGCAAGACGAACTACATAATGCCACATTACTAATGAAATCTCACACGAAGCACTCCAAAAGCTGTTATTTAGTATAATTGCAATATGGAGCTATAATAAATATGTTAAACAATATCTATTAATCTTTAAAAGCAAGCTCTTCAACAGCTTTTTATTTAGATAAAACTTGTGGGGAAATTCCAGATATGCAAAATGAAATTGGCATCGTTATCCGAACGTGCTGCCCATAGAAGACCGTAGGCCGTGTGTAAGTAACGTTACGCATTGATGATCATGATCGAGCGATGGTTCGCCAGTTCAAACTATCTAACGTAGATGAGGGCCGAGTGAATCTCAAAAATCCAAATGTAGATAGACTCTCTTCAACGGCACGCACGATTTACGCTTAGTGAGATGAAAACGGTACCCAGTACACATAGACTCTGAAATACTAGAACTAGGACTAGGACTACTGAGCAGTCATCAAGGAGTAGGTTCTACGTGCAGTCCAAGTTTTGATGAGTAGGCCCTACACTCACTCACCGTCGACATTGCAGCTGTAGGCCCTATGTGCACAGCGCTAAGGCACAGCGTAACGTTACATACCCTCTAACCTGGGTCCGTTTCATGAAGCTATCACATAAAAGCTATCACATAAATCTTAGAATGGCCAAGCCGCTCTTAAGCTAGGAGAGACTTTCACAGAGAAGTAAAAAACATTTCACGAAGTCTCTCCTAAGCTATGAGAGACTTTAATTTTTTCAATCGTCATGTTCGAGGGTAATACTAATTAACATATCATTAGCATATCATTAACGTATTCTCCCTATTGTGTTACATGCGGTGAGCACTCGCTACGATAGACATAGCACGTATACACACAGTGTATACAGCGCAGAGGTAACAGATCTACGACGGAGGCAAGATCCTGAAGGCTAAGTTGCATTCTACACCGCTACCAGTACATATTTCTATTAGTGAGTATATTTAAAGCTGTCTGCAATTAAAAAGTAATGCATGTGGATTCATAATGTGATATTATTTGGATATATTTTTGTTCGAATCTTCTACAATTCTCCAAGGGCTAGCTAGATGTAGATCTAATCTTACCGGTAGTAGCGTTATCACAATAGTCCCACGTAGGCACATCGCCGTTTGTTTGAATGACCAAATGGCCAGCTGAGTTAGGTAGTTTGTTAATGTTAGCATGGTAGGGTCTAGGGCTACTACAACTTCTACAAGTAATAGTGAAATGTTTGTGGGTTGATTTTTAGCGTGCAGATATTTCATGAGAGCAATTGCCCGATTTGTTCATGTATGGGTGAATTGCAGGTAACTTAAGGCGTAAATAGTGAAGGGATCGAAGAAGAAACCGGAAATTTCATAAGTAAAGAATTGGTCTGCATTTTATTATTAATATTATATTTTTGAAGTCGTGTCTAACATTGAATAATTACACTGTCACTAGCTGTGTGGATAGTATTCAGAAGTGATACAAATTTTCTGTTTTGTGTCAAATCGACAGGAAAGATCTGGGGGTTTTTTCAGTCTAGAAAATCTCAGGTTATTTTGTCCAACAGAATTATGGGCCTAGCCTAAGCCTAATGTTTTTTAGTTTAGGCCCTAACGTGAACTTATAGCGTTAGCATTTACACTACAGAGAACCAGCTGTACGTTACCTGTGTCATTGTTACGTTTACAAGTCCTAATGTTACTATCTAACGTTACTAATATAGGTCTACAACAAAAACTTGTAAAATACTAGGCCGTAGGGGTTAGGGGTTATAACTGCGACCAGCCCGAACGCGAAGCACTGTGTACTGGTACAACTAACAGGGAGTGCCCTGGGGTTAGGGCCGGTAGTACTATCTGGAGAGTCCGACAGTGGTTAGACTAACTAGATCAAGTAGTAATAGTAGGGCCTAGTAGTAGTACGTAGATCCAGGTCTACACAGAATATGAATTGGAAACCATGGTTCAGATCTTGGTTCAGACTTGAAAGCTATCTTCAACCATTGTAAGTGCATACACCACTGTAATCGCAATGCATGTGTCACAATAAGATAGAGAATGATGCTTACCTAAATTCATTGGCATGGAACCTCTAGAATTCTACTGCTATACTACCAGATGTCTATAGATCTAGAATCCAGTGGCATAGTGATCCTGAGTAGCACCTACTGACCTAGATACTACTTAACCAGTGTATACCAAAAGTATAACCAGACTAGACCCTTTGCCTTGATATTCTTAAACATATTATCATTAACATAAGTAGGCCTATCACTCTTCAGTAAGGAAGTTAATAGGTCTTCTTAATAGTGCTATCTATCTAGGCAGTTAGTAGATTCTATAGGTCCATACTCCGATTACACAACTTCTTTTAGCAGTTTAACTGATGATGATGACATGACAACAGTTGATGATCAGAGTCAGACTGTGGCTGCATCTCAGGCTGTAACTGTGATCAACCCGAATGTGAAGCCACAGTACAGCTGGTCCTACCAGATCTTAGGTAGATGTAGACCTTGCAACATGGATGCCTAGCGACAAGATCTAGAACCTCAAGAAGTCATAGTACCCTAAACTATAGGCTTGCACATGTTGAATTGAGACAACTCAAATACTAGTAGTATATCTTTTAATCATCCCCCCCCCCCAAAAAAATAATAATATAAGATCCTTTATATATTTAAACTGCAAAAACATGTGAACTGAGTTCAAATTTCATGCAGATTCTAGATATTGTGTGTAAAATCTTGTATAATCAAACAACACTTTGAAAACACATTTTCTATTTTGTATTCACATTTTTAATTATAATGTTAGATATGGAACATCAGTCAGACTGCTACAATCAGACTTCTTCATCTAATAAAGCCCAGAGTCAGTTGCTGAACTTCACTGAACACAGAACCAAACTGCTGAACTTCCATCTTCTCCACAGCTAGACTGCTACTGAACTTCGTCGAGACTTACGATGTATCTACCAGCATGGTCACCTTCAACAGAATGCAAGTATTTTAGCTTATGATACTATTTTAGCAGACAACATATCTGTATATTTTCAAATACTACAATTGCAACATTATTTACATTTGGACATCAAATTGTCTCTAAATTTTTAGTTGAATAGTGTTAGACAGGAAATATTGAAAACAATGTTTGCTGTAATGTCCATCTTGGTAATTGAAAACAAACATTGTTATCCAGTGAATAGTGACCCTTCTAGAAACAACTGTTTTTTGCATTTTTTATTTCACTATCTGTAGAATATTACATACTGATCCAATTGAAAAGAGATAATTCATGGAAGGGGGGGGGGGGGTACCTGCATGTCTACATGATTGTATCAAGCTCCTGAAACAAACTTTAGCAGTCACGTTATCTTAATAATGTAGGCCCTACTATGATTGTTTATTTACCCTCTCCCTTTTCTAGTATCAAAACCACCTTATGCTCTTACAATGTTTGAAACAAGAATATTCGACATAGCTAATCATTTTAAACTGTGAAAAGTCCTATTTATAGCTTATGGATCAGTAGATACTAGTGAATTCATTCTTTCAAAATCAATGGTAGGGCTTTTCAATTTGATTGCTATAGCTTGTTATAGCAAAGGCAAAGCAACCATCTCTAACATACTTTCTAATGTCCCATGTCCTGCACTATTGTTTTGTTTGTAAGATATTAACTGTTCTTGTAATAAACTCCAAACAGCCAAGGACCAGACAACATGTGAACTTCATCCACTTCAGAGTTAAGGACTGGGGGCAAGATGCAAATGGAAAAGTCAAGTGACAGTGTCATGGATATTCCACCATCTTCATTTGGTGTGTTAAATGATTATTTTTAGCTATTGAAGCAAGTTGAGAAATCATGTTATCTTGATCATCTACAGTTGGCAGCAAAATTATTCAGCCCCTCTTTTGCATGTTGGACACTCTGGCATAATGAATTACATTATAACTGAGATCATTTCTAAATCATACAAGTGGTGATCAGATAGTTTGCTACAAGTAAATAACAGATCAGTAGCCTTTGATTTGCATATAGTTACAAACTTTGATCATTCATGTATAAAGAGATATGGTCCAATGAGCACATTTATGGTCATTTTCAGTCCTTTCAGTGATCACTGAAATGCTTCGTTGAATATGGTTTGTTCACTCAATGTTTTGATAGGTGACACAATATGATGGAATTTAATGTAGGATTCTTAATATTTCAATTGGCATTTTTCATTGTACAAAAATATCTAAATGAACTCATTTCTAGTGAAAGTTGCCACCATAGAGTTTGTACAGAGGTTTAGCCGTGATATTAATAATTCAAAGTTTAAGTCATGTCAAAATGAATATAACCCAATGAAATGCTAAGAGTTGTGCATAGAATGGCAAGATACTATTTAAAATTCCATAAAAACAGAAGAAATTAATCGTTATCATCAGACCATAACACGTCATGCTTCAGTGATCACAGAAAGGTCTGAAATGACCATAATGTGCTCACTGGACCTTATCTCTTCATGCATGAATGATCAAAGTTTCTAACTATATGCAAATCAAAGACTATTGATCAGGTAGGCATTTGTCATAAACTATCTGTTCACCACTTGTATATGATTTAGTAATTGTAATGTTGTTTATTTTGCTATAGTGTCCATAGTGCAAGGGGGTGAATAATTCTGCTGCCAACTGAATAAAGTGAATGCTTGTTATTAATTTACCCTCTCATTCATTACTAAAATTACCTCATACTCTTACAATTTGCTAACAGGGGCTCATTACATAGTGATTCAAACTTTGAAAACTGGCAATTACAACTTGTTGTTCACATAATATATCTTACAAAATTGATAATCATTAATGAACATTTTGTTATTATTGCTTGTTTTAATAAAGATGTACACTCATCTCAAATATTTTCCAACTATCCCATTTGAGCATCCGATGTTTCTGTTTGTATGGTATTTAACTGTTCTTATATTTGCACACCCAAAGGCCTGAAGAGAGCTGAACCTCACCAAGCCTTGGGACAGACAACTGCAGCTGAACTTCACCCAGGTCAGAGTCAGACTACAATTGGACTACAAACTGTATAGCAGCATCTTATCTACGACAGAACACAGGTATGCTTTTCTCAAATTAAACTTGAAAGTATAAAGATTTTACAAAATAAACAACTTGAATAACAGTTGAAAAAACCTCTGTTGATGACATATCAGTTACAGGTAATTCGGTCTTTCTTATTTTAGCAATTATTGTAGACTTGGTGGACAAACAATGTCACCTCTATATGTGAACTGTTCCATACGAGAAATGAAGAAATTAGTGCATTTATACACCCCAGTTGGGAGTTGATTTAATGTTTATGTCTATATCAGCCACAATTGGGAATTCAGTACGGCTTACATTAGGTGATTAACGCACTGACATAGCAATGCAGCTGATTTATTGCATAACCCATTGAATCATCTTTCTGTTTATTTTGGAACCCCCAGCTTGCCTGACATAAGTTACAATCCTTTTTAAAAAGTCATGAATGTATAACGTTCTGTCAGACGAGTGTTTAAAGTCACAATCACATTCTCATTTTGAGTCTGTGTCACACCTTTTTTGTTATCAGGAAGAATCTGCTACACTAATTCTTGTGTATGACATCCCAGACGATTTTCTTAGGTTTTTTTTTTTTTCGTAGATGCTGTTAAACTGTTTCTAATATACTGTATAAGAAATTGCTGAAAAGTAGTTCTGTGTAATGATATGTGTGCCAGTCGTGTGTGTATTCATTCAACTGTAAGCCCACATATTTTAACACTCTGTATAATGTCAGGCAGAGGGGATGAATGGCGTGTCATAAAATTTCAGTATGTAACCAATATTTGTTTTTCCATATTTGTATTTCTTTTTTCTTTCATATAGATTCTCAAGGCATGGAGCTTGCCGAGGGTGATGCAGACAGGTTGAATGCAACATATGATAGTTTTTACGGCTGTAAATAAATAAATATATATATATATATATATGAATTTAATCTTTCAAAATCAATGTATATACAGTGAAACCCCGTTATAACGAGGTCCGTGGGACCGCCAATATTGCCTCGTTATAACCGGTTCCTCGTTATAACCATACGCACTAAAAACAAAGAAAACATAAGCATGGAGTCACATAATATACCAAGCAATCAAACTTATGAGCAGTCTTTGTGTTGTTATTACACAAGTAAATGGATCATTATTATTGAGAAAGGATAAAAAGGAATCATTTGTGAGTTGATACCAAAAGAATAAAAAAAAAAAAAGAAGGGGTTGAAAACGCGTTCTTTGTTTTTCTTCTGAAAAATCTCTTCGCGTGTGTTGTGCATGCCTTCTCGAAAAGTGCACGGCAGGGTTGAATTCGTAATCCTTTCTACACGTATCTCTTCCTCGTGTATGGAACCATTCTGAAAGAATGAAAATATCATTTGTGAAACACAGTATAAAATTTTAATAAACAAAATCACATTGTATTAAAAACATTTTGTTACTTTTTTTCTGAACATGGGTGCAAGCAGAGTAACATGCATTATTAAACTTATTTTACGCTGTGTGCGCCCAGCGGGATCGCGATGATTACATTATTATTTAGGCTGTATTCCATGATGTTTGCACCAGCAGGGGTTGAAAATGCATTTTGTATTTTTCTCCCCAAAATCTCTTCGCATTTTGTACATGTGTCCTTGAAAGGTACACGACATGGTTGAATTCGTGATCCTTTTTACGACTGTCTCTTCCTCATTATAACGGACCATTCTGAAAGAATGAAATTATTCATTTGTAAAATACAGTGTGAAATAATATGAACATCACGATGATTTCATTAATTATTTCGGCTGTAATCTTTTACGTAGTATACACATCAATGTTTCACAACCAGCAAAACAACTGGAAGTCGGAACTAACATGGATAGGATTATGATTTTGCAGAGGTTGTGCTTTTCTAATATACAAATAGGTTAGGAGAGTCCATCTGAATTGAGTTGTACATCATTTTAAATCTTAGAGTCTGCTCTTTCAGAAAGAGGATTGAGCTTTTAACTTTTTGGAAGATACTAAGAAACCACTAATGAAGTGCTACAGAGCATACCATTCTCAGAGGAATTCAAAGTTCATTTGATGAAAATCGATTTTGAAATGGCTGAGACATCCGAAAACAAAGTAAAACAAAGTAAAAGCGATTCTAATGAAAGGTTGGTTCCACCTTTTATTAGGAATCGCTTTATTTTGCATATTTCAGCCATTTCAAAACCAATTTCATCAAGTAAACATTGAATTCTTTTTGGAATTATGTGCCCTTTCATATTTCAGAAGAGGTTTCTCATTATATCACACACACACAAAAATCTGAAACCAGGTCTCAACCAAAACTACACCATCCCTTTAACCAGAAATCCATGTTTGGTGACTTTTTGTGACTTTTGGGGGGTTTTGTGATGCAGAGTCACAATTGCAGTGTTAGATATGAAGCTACAATCAGACTATTGCAGTTTGACTGCTGAACTTCACTCAGAGTTTTGTCATAGATGAGTCCATTGGTGATGGCATAAGTGCTTTGCCAGGCATTAACCAAAACCAGAAATAAGACAAATCCCCCTTAGAAGAAAAGAGAAACAAATGCATTGCAAAACAAAACAGAACAGCTAAGCATGCAAAAAAGTCGGTGAAAAGCAAAAGGGTGAATCGAAGCACACTAAAAAAATAAATAAATAAATAAAAAAAAGGATAAAAAAAAACCCGAAAAGAAGATTTATAGTAAAGTGGAAGAAACCATTTTAAAATGGACAAATGCAAATCTCTGTCAGCACATAACAGTCTGATTTCTGATTGCTTTGATGAATAAAAGCTATTGTGTAGCAGACAAGGTCATTATTATTAGTACTATTATCATAATTAGTATTCTGATGTAGGGAACCTCAGAGTGCAAAAAGAGTGGATTGCAACACATATCATTGTATGCTTACCAAATATTTGCAATGATAGAATTGCTTGAAGTTCAGCTGCTTTCACAATTTGATTAATAAACCATGAAAATATTTCAAATGATTATGAAAGATGTGTTGAGGTATAAGTGATCCAAACATAAATACATCAGTGAACGTTGCAGTGCATTATTTTTGTTATTGTTTCCAGGCGTGTGACGGCAAACTTTATGTAACCAAGTTAGAAAATTATATCTATGCGGGCAATTATAATTTGATCAGAAAGATATAATTAAGAATAACTTATTATGTAGAAATGAAGTAGAGTGTAATACCAGAAAATACTGTGAGTGATAATAATTTCACAAAGACTCTTACCAGTATCATCATTGTGGTTATGATAATTGTGCCGTGATTATGACGATATTGAATAATGAAATACATGTTTTCAAGATCAGATTTTCCAATGAATCAGGCAACCAGAATATGAAAATTTGACAGCAACAACTGTTTCAATAGTTTCTGCAGTTACATAATCTGTCACATGACATGTAGTTAAATTGTGTAGAACTAATATTAACCCTATAAAGCCCAAGGGGGGGGGGGCACATTGTGCCCCCCTACCAGATTTTCATTCGCCACTCCTTCGCCCTTTATCCAATTTTAACCAAATTAGGTGACTTTTCCTAAAATCTTACTCCGAACGTTTTGATATATAATTTAGCTATATTTGATATTGCCGGTTGCCATGGCAACCATAAACTGACAACCATCTCAGTCAGATTTTTGCGTATTTTTCTATTCCAATTCAAATTTACAATATTATAATGTATGAAATGGGCGTTTCTTGGCTGAAATTTGCTGAAGAAGCAGAATGTCAAGTAATTATGGCCTTGAAATGTTTTTCCTATTATTTCCTTTGTTTTTCTGTGCCAACAGCATAAAACAATAGATATAATAGAGATGCTTGAAAATAACAGTATTTTCCAAAGATTGACGTTCTATTTTGTGTCATTTTGATCGATCCTTCACCCAAGTTATACCTCTAATATCATTTGTTTATCACATTATCAATCTGCAAACTTAAAATTCCAATATTATGGGAATATGAAATATGATTACTATGCATGTACCTATCCCAAACAATACATCATAGGTCTCATAATGTATTTCTTTATTTTGTTATGAATAGCGCCCCCATGTGGTGACCTTGAGAAATTTCAACCATAACAAATAATCAGCTTTGACTTGCACATCATTTGTGGCAAATATGAAAAATATTGGTCTATGATAAGACATATATACTGGGGATAAAGAAATTATACAAAAAAATCATGTTTTTAGCATATTTCCTATGTATTTCTTTATATTTTGATAAATAGCGCCCTCTATGGGTGACCTTGAAACAACTCAAGTATGCGGTCATGTAGAGTATAGGTTGCTCTACCCATGTGCCAAATATGACGATGAGACATCAAACAATAACAAAGTTATATAGGGGGGGCACAATGTGCCCCCCCCCCTTGGGCCTGGGAAGGGTCAAAATAGCTTGGGCTTAATAGGGTTAATGAGTATAAAATTGATAGTGGTGAATGAATTAAATAATTGAATCATTATCGGCGCTTGTCATTATGCATCTTTAAATGAAATGTGTTTCAATTGTGGCAATTGATGACTAAAATCAAATCCAAGTATGAAACCATGAATACCTGCAGAAACTTGAACTATCACTCATTGTGATTTTTACCCCCACCTCCAACTGAGGGAGTTCGTTCAACCAGCACTAACTTTATACGGTTTTATTTTTTATAAAAAATTGTTACCATGGGAACGCATTGTTCAACATAGAATAAAGTCATGTTTTGTTTATTAAAAAAATCTGTTCGTCATTAAATTGTGTCATAATTACGTATCGCAAATCAAGTGCTCAAAAACTGAGGGAGTTGGATAAATAAACTGGTAAGTCCTATGATTTTCATTAAAAAATGATGTTACCATGGCAACACACTGTCCAATATTAATGGAAGAAAATTTGAAAGAAAGGTTTGCACAAATACATATTATGACTGTCACATGTGTCAAATATCAAGTCAAATGCTCAAAAGCTGAGGAAGTTAGCTGAATCCACAGTACTTTTATATGATTTTCATTCAAAATACTCTGTTACCATGGCAACACATTGACAACGATCAAAGAAGAGATTCGCACATCAGTCAATGTACTTTAACAGTCTCACGTGCCAAATTTCAAGTAAAATGCTCAGATACTGAAGGAGTAAACTGAATCCACAAATTTTTTGTATTATATTCATTGAAAATGCTGTTACCATGGCAACACAATGTTCCATATCTATGAAAGATTGAAGTTTGCACAACTGCATATCATAGTGGTCACATGTGCCAAATTTCAAGCCAAATGCTGAAAAGCTGAGGGAGATGGCTGAATCCACAATAGTTTTGTATGCTTTTTATTCAAAGTCTGTTGTTACCATGGCAACGCATTGTTCAACAATGACGAAAAATGAAGTTTGCACATCTACGTACTATACCGGTCATATGTGCCAAATTTCAAGCCATTGCTCAGAGACTGACAAATTTATCTGAATTCAAAATATTTTAGATGCTTTTAAGTGAAAAAAATGCTGTTACCATGGCAACGCATTGTTCAACATCAACAAAAGATTAGTTTTGCACATCTACATACTGTAGCGGTCACATGTGCCAAAAGTTAGGTCAAATGCTAAAAAACTATACGAAGTTAGATCAATCCACATATTTCTTTGTATGATTGGTATTGAAAAAACTGTTGTTGCCATGGCAACAGATTTCTTCACATCCACACAGGAAAAAAAGCGTCTTGCACAACTACACATTACATTGATCTGATTCTATGCTGAATTTCAACTGCATTGCTTTAAAACTGAGTGTAGTAGTGTAATCCACAATAATTTGTATGATTTTTATGAAAATATGTCGTTGCCATGGCAAAGCATTACGCGATATTAACGAAAAAGATGTCTTGCACATGTACCTTTGACAGTGGTCACACATGCCAAATTTGGGGTCAATTACTCCAAAAATGAGAAAAAAGTTTGATACAATGACTCTCAAAAAGCTATCACATAAACTTAGGAGTGCTCCTGACCACTCCTAGATTTATGTGATAGCTTTGCAAAGTTAGGAGAGACTTTATGTGCTAGCTTGGTTCATGAAATGGTTTGTAGAAAAAGTCTCTCCTAAGTCTGAGTTTATGTGATAGCTTTATGCGATAGCTTTTTCATGAAACGGTTTTTAGCAAAGTCTCCCCTAAGTGTGACTTAGGAGAGAGAAAGTCTTTCGTAAGACTTTCATGAAACGGACCCCTGCTGCCAGAACTTGAAGAAAGTCCAGACGAAAGTCCAGACTCCAGATCTAGATCTGGACCCTTGTCCTGCAGGCACTGTTGCTCCTGTGCTGAATTTTTCAGGTAAGGTATCTGCTTTATGGATTTCCGATGTTTTGTAGTCGAGTAAATCTCATAGTGGTGTTCTTTACACCAAGGACTAATGTTAGATCTAACAGTTTATTTCAGTAGGCCTACTAGGACCCATCTCGGAAGAGTGGCCTGACCACGTAGATTCTAACACAGTGTCGCCGCTTCGCGATCCCAGCGCTGGTGTAGGTATAGTGCTAGCGTACTTCCGTATCCATGTAGATATCTCAAAATTCACCTTGCCAAATGGCACCAAACTCACAGGAAGTACTTTATGATTCATATCCAAGAGCTCACATTAATTGGAAACAAATCACATGTCGGGAAGCGTAAGCGTAGATGTCGACTTTCCTGTCGGCGTCGCTAAAAATAATCTGCTCTACGACTAACATGAGTGATTGCAGCCAGGCCCTACCTAGCCTTTAAACAAGGCGACTAGCTCTGCGTGCCCCCGTATAGCGCGTTTACCCCACAAACCTGTTGGCCGGCGAGCGGAGCGAGCCGCCTTTATCCACTCGTTCAGGGATGTGTACTTTTGTCGTTGTTGTTGCTTTATATTCTTTTACAAATTTGCGTACAAATTTGACGCAGAAAATACAGACGGCACCAAGGCAAGCCTCGTTAATATATTATGATTGGTTAACTATTCTTATTCTACTTAATGTTAACGAGGCTTGCCTTGGTGCCGTGTGTATTTTCTGCGTCAAATTTGTACGCAAATTTGTCAAAGAATATAAAGCAACAACAACGACAAAAGTACACATCCCTGAACGAGTGGATAAAGGCGACTCGCTCCGCTCGCCGGCCAACAGGTTTGTGGGGTAAACGCGCTATACGGGGGCACGCAGAGCGAGTCGCCTTGTTTAAAGGCTAGGCCCTACCTAGAGGGTCTATCTGCTGCGCACGCACAGACTGAAGTTAGCCATTTAATATCATGAGACAAATCTTTCAAGTAATCGGGGGCAATAAATAGATTTACAAATTATTTGTGGTAAGTTGAATGAAAAATGTAGTTCCTATATCACACAAGTCGCAAAAATCATTACACTTTTGAGTTTAGTTCTCGCGTAAATTCCCCGTTCGCACAGTACTAGTCGGCTAACTTCAGTTCTAGATTGTGCATCTTGCGTTCGCCAAGATCTCTCGCGAAGAGTGATTTTTTTTTTTGAGTGACGACTTGAAAGTCGGCGTCAATATTGATACTTCTCGATTACTGATTTCGTTCAAATATAAGAGAATACTTTGAAATATGCTATGAAGTATATCCTGTAATTTTGGTGCGATTTGGTTTAGTGAAATTTGAGATATCTACATGGATAGAACAGTACACAAGCGCCGCCTGCTAGCTAAATTAGGCTTAAGCGTCGTCTGCTACTCGATACGAATTAACGCACGCGTATGCAAGCACTTGTAATCAGTAATAGTGAGAGCACCTGTGACATCATAACATCCGGGCTCGTCAGCTCATTAGCATAATACTCACCTAAAAAGTTCCATTCTTAACATTAAATTACGGACTTAATCGTTATGAAATTTTGATTCTGTTTGCACCGCTGGGTCTTTTAGAATTAAAAGAACAACATATAAAAAAAAATAAAAAACTGGTAAAATGCCCTTTTAAAAGCTAAAATATTGGCATTTTATGTACCAGCACTTCAACGCTTTAATACACACATTCCTAATAAAATGACATGCTTAACAGAAACGTCACCAGCATTTTATCATACACAGTACCTGCAATATCTAATTTGGAGACTTCTTGTGGAACTGGGCTTTGAACCTTTTTCTATTTCTCTCCGCCTCTTCCATACATGAATTACCATGGTTCTCATATTATCGAATCAATTGAGAAGATATCGAAAAAGAAAAGAACAAAAAAGAACAATGTCTCTACCATTAGCTAGATTATCATGCCCTAGCTGCTCTATCTTTCGCGATATGAAGACAATAACTTTTCTTTTTGCAAGGCTGGATAAGCTTGCTTTCTATTGATCACATGATTTGATGCATGATTGACAAATCTTGTGTGCTATCATCATAAAATATAAGAAAGATTCTGCAGCCCCCGATCTGAAGAAGAAATTGCGACTTTTGCAACTCTCAAATTGTTAATGCTTAATTCACTTGCTAAATCATTTGCCGAAAAGATGATTTTTATTATATTCCTCTTTAAGTTATAGGGTCATTCTTTGTGTACATTTCGCTAACGTGACGCTAGGTTCTCTAAGTGAATTAAGCGAGTGCATGATTGTTCGTAACTTTTCGAATTCATTGAATTTCCATGGCCATGTTGCACTTTTCAACGTTGAACTACAAAATTGTATTACACTTCATGGAGACTGTGCAATATACACAGCCTACATAGTCAGGCTCAGATGTATGGAAACATTTCTTCGATTGCCGCTAATCATTTTTTTTTTTTTTTGCTCTAATAAAGTAATGAAGAGGTGTTGTCATTAGGCTAATTGAGAGAACAACCATCATCAACAACAACAACTTCAAGAAATCACATTGGTGTAAGGATACGTACATCTGAACTCGTAATGATCGATAGCAGTAAGAACAACTGTAATAGAATAAGTAGTAATAATAATAATGACATCCATAATGACGACAGTGTTAATGTATATTTATTTCCATTAATTTTGCGACACGTCACGAGAGCTGCTACAATTATTTCCTACTGCGTTCTAACACACGTGCACCATGTCTTGTATGTGGTACTTGCTAGCACATTCACCTGGCAGACACAAAACAATGAAATGGACTCCTGCCAATTAATGTCAATTGACGGACCAATAAACTGGTTACCCCGTCTATCGATACGCAGGTTCCATATTTGCAGTTTGAACATGAATTCCATTATTGCTACGTCGGGCAAGCTTCTGCATTATGCCGCTTTGAAAAAAGGTGAAATTACTTAGAAAAAGAAGGTCATTTGTACCAATTCTCAGATGAGCTAATTGCCGGAGCTAATTGTGAACTTGTCTATTATCATAATGAGACGTGCTGGGGGTACCCAGTTCGTTGACATGGTAGTGAGTCAAATACTCGCATCTGATCGGTTGCCGGATGGCAACTTATTGCAATAGTTGTAAAGAGCTTTATGAAATAGCGCCATGCTGGAATAGACAATGACGATTAAAATCAAGCTGGTTTATCTCTCTTTTAAGCTTTTTCCCATCAGAGAGTCGTTGGTTTCAAAATAATTGATATCATATTGTATTGGAAAACCATGAAAGACGAGAGAGGCAATGACGTTTCCCACGTTTGAACAATGCTACCACTATTCTGTAAAATTCTCTGTTACAAGCGAAGAAATACACATTAAATACACAAAGCCTCACTATCATTGGCGCACCAAGACACACGATATGATAAAAGACATAAAGACAGAGTGATTTATTAATGTATTACCAACACTACGAAAGCAAACTACAACCTTGGGTAATCCAACATTTAATTGGATAGCGCATAGAAAGAAGTAATTAGATAGAAAAGTGAAACAAAAGAATCTAACAAAAGGCACACCAACACTTTTTATGCATCTTTTTAGCACCCTCGTATAACATTATACAGGTGTAGTTCTAAACTGCCACAAACATACAATCAGTAGTCCTTACTAAAGTACTTTAGGCACTCTCATTATTTTATCATAGTAACTGTTAATTGGAGAGTAGTATGTGGTTTTATGTAGATGTTGCTTTTTTTTTTTTTTTTTTTTTTTTTTTACAGCCCGATCTCTCCAATCCAGACATGTCAAGACCGGCGCTCATCCGGATAAAGGATTTGGCCGGATATGGGAGACTCAATGTTTAATACACGCAGCTGTCTATACCCAATGGTAGCTACACGAACATGTACATAACAATTTGGCGTGAACATCGACGGCACTGTTAACCTGCGTTCAGAATTCTCTTATAATTTGCTCAATGAATGATCGTCTGTATACTGAGCCCTGATTTAATGAAAAGTTTTCTGTCCATGTTCTTGCTGTGATTTTGGGGTAGTGAAGGTCTGAATGCATGCTATTTGGATGAAATTTAGATGTGAATGCCATATTCATTATGTTGGGAATGATATGTAATTTCTGTGAGTTTGTGTAGGAATTTTATTTGCGTTTCAAATTCTCTTATTTCCCATAAGTTAGATTGAAAAAATAAAATCACGCCGAGATCACATCCGGATAACAGAGAGATCCGGATAAAGGGAGGCCGGATAGGAGAGGTCGGACTGTACTATTATTTGAGAAGTAGGCCTATTTACTGTATCCTCAAGTACCATTGTCATTTTCTTTTCTTTAGTTAGGGCCAAAGCTGTATCCGTGGTCTGTATCCTTTTCCATGATCCCTATCGGAATCTACGCTTAATAAGCTTGCTTTAAAACAGGTCTTATCGTATTTCTTTTACATTTCTTTTGCATTTTCACTAAAATCGAATTTTGATAAGTGACCGTCATAGTATGCTAATAACATCTTATTGTACATCAAAACTGGTTATCAAATTTATTTCTTACAGTGAGAAACATGAAATATAAATATTGAGATATGAAATTAAAATTGAAATAAGTGAAAACTAGTTAATACACTTCGTACACAATGAATTTTGTAACATATCTTATCTAAAGACGAAAAGATATGATTCTTGTTCTGTACGGTGCTTGTAGACTACGAATCGTTGGTATAGAGTGTCTTCACACGTTGCATAACCCTCATCACATGAGCTCGGTTGCCAACCTCTTCACCAGGTTGATGAAGATGGTCATCGCCTTCATGGTCCTTGCAAAGGAAAGGCGAGTCCAGGACTAAAAAGGCGTGCTCGATACGACCGTTCTCCGTCTTCAGTTAGCAGGAAAACAACAAACAAACAAACAAACAAACAAACAAATAAAACAGTACGTTAAGAATAATCATGTAGACTAGGTCTTTTTAACCAGTATCATCATTAACGACAAGAATACACAGTTATCACTCGGTAAATGTTCCGGGAGATTCTGATTGTTCAGCGATTGGATAATTATCTTCTTATAGCGTTAACACGTTAGTCTGCTAAATAGTCTATGTTGTTAGTCAGTAATGTCGTTTTGACATTTCTAACATTTTTTTTTTGTCCAACATTCTTAGGGAAGGCGTATCTTACGATAAGGCGTAGTTTGGTGCAGTAATATATATATATATATATATATATATATATACATATATATATATTTTTTTTTGAATACAGGCGGCTTTTGGCATATTCAGAGTTAACAGCGTCAGTGAAAATAAACAAAAAATCCACTGTTCAGACTACAGCTAAGCGATTACATTCGCACACACTGTACAAAAAAAAATGAATAGTTACAAGATAATGTAACTTAGCTATTCATTTAGGGCAATGGAATATCAAAACATTTTTAATATCAATTAAAAAAGATTGTCGTCTAAACGGGAGGCTACAATAATAAAGTCGTATATAATGGTTGTACGCATGTTTTACAATGTTAATTTACCGTCTGCACCGCGATTGCATCTTCAGGCAGCTGCAGAAAGCGTGAAGCAGGGAAACCAGCCTCTTTCATGGATTCCACAGCACTGGCGATGTCTCGACTGATCACCTGTTGCTCCCCATACGTCAGATCACGCTCATTATGCGAGATCCAGTCACGCATGCGCAATGGTTTAGGATTCGGCATAGGATCAAAAGGTGTAATGAGCGATGGCGTGCTCTCCTGGAAAATGGTACTCACTGAAATCACAAAAGAAAAGAGAAATGACATAGATAGCGAGATACAAAAATTATCATAGCAATGTTTGATTAAAACGTATAGGCCCTATCTTCCTGACAGATCATTAACTTCTCGTTTTGTTATCATAGCTATACTATTGAACGGTACGTTTTTTTTTAACAATTATACGTCACACGTAACTTCGTAAATCGAGCTTATAATGACAACTGGAGGTTAGTATTTTTGTCCAATATTATAAAAAATGTCTTTGAAATGATACAGATAATACCGATATGTAGTCGTAGTAGTAGTCCAAGTACATCCATAGGTGAGAAAAGATATACAAAAGTGAATGAGATTGTAACGGTGAAACATCAACATCCTCAGTTGAAGAACACAAACATGTAATTAAACATAATTATATCGGCCTGTGCAATTGTCTCACTTGAGAAAATCAAGAAAAATAATCGGCAGATGCGGAAGATTTTTATTTAGACCAACTGTTACTTCTTGCTAGATAATGAAAATAACATGGACAGACGCAGATCTCGACTAGCAGCAAACCTTTTGTCTTAGAATTGTCCATGTGACTGGATATGTTTGATTTCCTCGTGCCGTGAAGGGAAGATAGTGTGTAGAGGTACGGATTGAGAGACGAGTTGACCGGGAGAATAAAGACAGCAGTCCAGGCATACACCTGCAGGATAAAATAAAACATAAGAGATGGAGACATTGTAAACAGACTTGAATGATAACGGGATTTCTGTTTTGCCATTACACGTTATTCATGATTCTTTTTTTTTTTATCATTTAGCTACCTAAAAAGAGAAAGGAAAGAAATACGTGTGATATGTCTCATGACCTTTACTTCAAGATTCTTTTAGCTCGCAATTGCTATTTAAAGTCCTATCAAAATGTAGCCTAATATGGTATGAAACATGGTATTCTTTTATTTTCCTTCTTGTCACGTTACCATTTTAAATTAGTTTACACCATCCTTAGTTATGGAAACACAGTGTAATGGACAGGACATTGAACGTAGAAAAGTCAAAACGATGCTAACCTGAGCCGAGATGACGAGTTTACCGGCAGCAGACATGAGGCCCATGATTATTATGGGCATCCAACAAATCAGGTCCGTACCGACGATCAGGGCCATCTTGGATGCAAGCTTGATCTCCTCAGCTAAATGAGCGTTGACTTTAGATCCCTTTCCTCGTTTTACTATCTGCTGCTTGGTGAGTTTGATGGATATGTAGATGGCTATATAGCACAGGAGTGTGATGAAAAACCCGACGAAGTTTGCTCCAATGAAGAGGGAAATGGAGTAGTGCCACCCAGCAGGTCTGTTGACAGTCAAAGGTAATGCTAGGCATACACCTGACTGCCCGTAGAAATTCCCCTCTATGTAGGTAGGGATAACAACTGGTAAGATGCTCACTAGTAGGGCCAGACTCCAGATGGTGAACTCAGTAAGACGAGCCCGACGTACCGTCAAGTGGAGACCTCTTCTAAAGGGCGCCACCACATGGATGCATCTATCTACACTGATCATCATGATGAGACAAACCGACGCCTCGCTGGATACGACAGATACCATACCAGCCACTTTGCACACAATACTTGACTGCCAAGCCTCAGCATGGATTGCGTAGTTTCCTCTAAAATATACATCGGCTGCTGCAATTGTGATCATATACAAACCCATCAAGAAGTCTGAGATGGCAAGATTGGTGATGAAGCTAGACTGCACGGAAGTGCGTGAGTCTCGGGGAGATTTGAACATTCGATAGAACACGACAAATCCATTGCCGGCAAAGGCACTAGCACCAAGGATCCAGATAAAGACACGGAGAATGTTATTGGACATCAGATCCTCGCAGGATGAAAACTGATCACGTGGTGCCTTGCAGCCTTCTGCGTCGGTTAGTCCAGAGAGACAACAAAACACGTATTTGTCCGCGTGTCTATGAAGAAAGCATAACGTCATAGAACGGTCAATATCCTTCAACTACACACATTTTACGCCAATTTTTGATGTTCCTTATTATTGTTTTGTCCGCGTGTCTATGAAGAAAGCATACCGGCATTGTACAGTCAATTTCCTTCAGCGAAACACATTCTATGACAGTTTTTGATATTTCATATCCCATGAATTTATGAATATAATGTAACATAAATGTCCTCATCATTTCTATTACAAATACACTTACATGAAATTAAGAAATAAGTAGAATGGTAATGCTTGTGTTCATAACTTACAATCATAGGCGCATTCAAGCATAAAAAAACCCGAGGTGTGAAAGCCAGCTCTTATCTCTATATTTCCATCTTTTGTTACATCATTTAGTATGAATCTTTTATATGATTATCTGGAATCTATATAGTGAGAAGAAACAAAACTTACATCACTTTCAGACTCTGCAAGCCATGGAATAAATTCAGTCCTGATGTTGTGAGTCTGATAGAAGTCTCACGAACATCTCTAAGAATAAAAATAAAAACAAACATAATCATGATAATAGAAAGCGTTGACAAAAAAAATAAAAGATACAAGATGGAACGTTCCGTAACTTTTCTTCGATTCTCTTTATACCTTTCCCCATACAAGCCTCGCCTCCCATCATGTAATTAATTGATGCTTGAAAAATTGGCACATCCATATAAACTAATGTATTCCCTTAGACTTATACTACTTGAGCACATGTTTACTTAATACCGGACTTCAACACAACGTCATGCAATTACAAAGAACACAAACGATCTCAAATGATTATACAAAAAAGTTTCCTAACATAGAGCTTACTCTGCAGCAAGCCTTAAACATGTCGAATTGTAGCTTGTTTTTCTTTTTTTATGATGCATAGCATCATGTAGGAACGTTTGGAAGTTTATGCCAGAATTTCTAGAATTGTATAAAGGTTCATTGTTACCAGATTTCCTTTGAATTCAGAGTTTCTTCAGCTATTTTGAAGCAATCATCGTTTTTTATCCCCTCGACGAACTGACTATATCATGAGGCTATTTATGATGTAAGTTTTAACAATAATATTAAGCCTATTATCATTGTTTTTGTCGATTCAACTTACAGTTCTTGCAGGTTTGACAAATTGTAGAAGGTTCGTGGACTGACGTCATCTAGTGGATTGCCATGGAGAATCCTGTTTGAAGAGGAGGAAACGATACATTTTAACTCTTTCTGTTCCATGGTGTTTGGACAGTGTATGCAACTCTATGGGGTTTTCTGACGCTCAAGGCACACAAATGCACGAAAGGGTTAAGAAGGTATATGCCTCAGGTTAGACTTACCAATGACTTACAGTCGTTCACAATGACATCACCTCGCTTTCCCTTTATTTCTCTCCATTTTTGTGCAGTTAGTTTGTTTGGAATGAATGTTGTGAGATATTTAACAATGTATGAAAACTCGGACATTGAGATATATAGGCATATATTCATCACTTGATAAGGGCAATGCGTTGTATGGATTACAGCGGCCGGCAATGATTAATATGTTCACATTTCTGTATTTCCGAATCTTTCCACAAGTACAAATAACAAAGCGTAGTCATTCAGATAACGTTTTCTAATGATGACAGCGTTTGGATTATTGGTAAGAGGTAGTATAAGAGCAGTATAAGTAAGAGCGGTATAGTCACTGAAATTGTGAGTGAATACAGTGAAAAACGCTGAGGTGTACTCACAATTTGGTCAACCTCTGTAAACCGCGGAGTGAGCCTTGAGCA
This sequence comes from Diadema setosum, assembly GCF_964275005.1. NCBI lineage: Eukaryota > Metazoa > Echinodermata > Echinoidea > Diadematoida > Diadematidae > Diadema > Diadema setosum. The sequence continues at coordinate 45,475,669 of NC_092689.1, forward strand.
AGCCGGCTTATGTTGTTACCTGACAAGTTCCTGTTGATTAGAGATTATATCACAAGTAGTCATAGTCATTGGTAGCTTGTTTAAAGGACAAGTTCACCTTCATGGTACCTTACATATGTATTGAGTGAATGCAGCAATATCAGGAGAACACATCAGTACAAATTTGAGGAAATTTGGAGAATCCATTCAGAAGTATATGAATCTAAGTTAGATCAAAAGTTATAAATGAAGTATCTGCGCAGTCACTGCTGAATGAAAACAATACTACAGTTTATGAAGTAACATGTGTGAAACGTTATATAGAAAATAGGAGAATTCCACAAAATTTCCTATTTCTTGCAAAAAGTGCATATTTCCTCCTTTTATTACTGATGTATATTAAGCGTATAATATCACTGCCTTCTGAAAGTTCTGAATGAGGCAAGTCAAGTACTCTTTTATCATGAGCATGTGACATCACACGCTGTCGTAATCTTCTCATCCAGCGATGGCGGCACTGAAACTTCAAAATTCACTTTTTTTGAAAGGATTATCTACTCTTTCCATTTTTTGAGCGCATAGGAACATTATCACTATGCGTTATGCGCTATATAAGCACTGAATATCATTATTAGTTATCATTGTCTGATTTTCCTTATGTAACTTTCACTGATGTGTTCCATTAACATTGCTGCATTCTCTTAATTCACCCGTATATTAAGATTGATTTATTCTTTAATGTCCATCTGATAAAACTTTTGCGAGGGGTGAGTTTTCTTGAGTTGAGATGCAGAACAATGATTTATTGTATACCAGACTTGTATAAGGACTGGCGCATCGTCTTACTAGCCGAACTTTCTCTCCTATCAGAAAAAAAAATAGTTTCTGTTTGACAGTCGTAAGTAATACTTCCACATACTACTCCTCACGAGTTTCCGATAGGCCTACGTGTACGGGGTAACTTTTTAACCAGTGGTGATTACTTACAGATGCAAAATATTGCCGTTATCGAGGAATGATCCCGACACGATTTCTGAAAGTCCTGTGTTCTGTAAATCTCTGTAAAGAACAAGATAAAAATAGCATACCAGTAGGTTTATATATAATATTCTATACAACGAATTGTCAGCTTACCTGTAGATTTTGAAACCTAACCTACATTTGAACATACACTATAAAAGAATGTTTAAAAAAAAAAAAACCTTAAAGCTAGCCATAGAAACAAGAGGAGACATTTGAAATAGTATGGATACGGAAAATCACGACTCAAGTCATTGCTTGGGTTTTTCATTTTCTAATCAATTTCATCCATTGGTCAAAAAAATCGGCAGCAGAGCCGTTTGAAGAGTACTGAAGATAAAATGTCATGGTGCTTATGTAAGGAAAGGCACCGAAACCATTAACTCACGCCTTTCTTTGTTATACTTACCGATCTGTAAACACTACGACTACTCTATCGACGTAATGCTGCATTATTTCATTACAAGGAATGTGCCTCTGAATAGCATAGTCCATGTATAAACAGGATTGCATTGTACCACATTTAAGACGAAATGGAAAACTTACAAAAAGGCCAGATATGGTAGGTTGGATGGGGCGAGACCGTGTTGAGAAGTGACGTTATAACTTGGAGGATGTAATATCAGTGACATGTTGCACGCTTCACTACGTCCTTCACATGAAAGTGATCTGTATGCAAGCACATCATCGCGAATCAACGAAATACATAATCATGGAATCATTCTTTTGTTCTAAGTCAAGAAGTAACTGAATGCGTCTACAAAACTGGCAAAACTGTGTCCATAATTTTAGCTTAATGATCAATTTCTCTGCCTGTATATTTATGTATATTATTTCTCCTCAACCAACTGATATAACGTGTTAAAGTGTGATTCAATATAAGTAATATCAAATAAATAAAATTGATTGATGGCATTCATGTTTTATTCATCTTTTTGTTTATCTAGAGAAACACAAAAAAGAAATACGTGGCCTTGCCTCCATCTCCATTTATAGGCCACAGGAAATGAGATGACATTGTACCCTTTCTGGAGGCCGGATTGTAGGAATAAATTGTGCGTGTCCCAGGCCTGTGTGCGTTTGTTAATCTCTGTGTATAGGATGGGTGTTATCGTTTGCTGTGCGTGATTGTGGCAATAGTCAACAAGAAATCAAGGTGCTCACAATTTTCGTGTGTCTGGGGACAGGGTGGTGGTGTTTGCAGTGGCTATTGAACAGTCAAAGCTAAGCCCCTCACAGTGACATCCATCAGGACAAGGCTCTAAGTCAGGAAAGAGAAAATTTCGACAGACTCCATGAATATTCTGAATGATCGTTTGTTGTTTAATATGCCTTTATTCTTTCGGAACTTCAATCCATACCTCTCTATACTTTAAAGCTCATACTATGGAACAATTTAATCTCAACTACTTCAAAATAAATCTGCACTGCCTTTGAATGTAATCACATGTAAAATTGTACAAAAAGATGTATAAATGTTTACATTTAGGAATTAACACAAACTAGAAATGTCGCTATGGCAACTGGTATGCCTCCACCATAAAGCATGGTTCTCCTAATTTCAGTATTAAGTAGTGAAATTTTATAATTTTACCCTAGAATTTTACCCTTGACCTTTGGCCCTATGACCCTAAAATTCCCAAGAGAATCATTGTCAGACAGAACACGCATAGGTATGTACTAAGCTTCATGACGACACTTGGCCACTTCCGAGATATGGAGGAAGAACTGAAATTTAGCATCTTAACTTGACCTTTGACCTTTTAGCCAAAACCTTTCTGTTAAAAGCCGATTACCTGATAAACAAAAATGGCCACAAGTTAGATATAGATTTAATATGACAGCAGAGTAAATGTTTGTAGCAATTGATTAAAAAAGTTGAAGAGGAGTTTCAAACATTGCAGGATAATGATCTTGGAATTTCTTTTGAAGTCAAATTCATCTTAAACATTGAGGAGGTTAGTGAAAATTTGGTGACTGAAATATTATCAAAACAAACGTCTCCCGTAATTTGCGCTGCTGTCAAACTTACCACAAAATAATTCATCGTCTTTCTCTGGGCAGTGAATCACCTCATCACACACCTCATCTTGGGTGATGCAAGTACCGTGACCATGGCAACGGTAACTCCCTGGGGGGCAGACAAAGCTCGCTGCAGAAACAAAAAGATTACAATGCTGTCAAGTCGCATTTGATTCAGTATAAAGAGGGTATTGTTTGAATACTATCCGGCGTAGCCTCTTTAAAAAACAAACAAACAAACAATGTTTAGAGTTCCACTTCTCTTTAATAGTTCGTTCTATTCAACCATTATCATGAAATGAAATATCCGTATCATTTTTCTCTCGTCTTTGTATCCTCTACATGGGCTTCACACACAGCCTTTTATACCAGGAAGAAATAATAATTGCTTTCACCCCCCCCCCTCCCGTTGTCCATTTTCTGTAAGATGTAATTGCTGTATAGCTTAAACGTTTGTTTTTTCCTAATCATGAAGCGAGCTTTAGATCTGAGACGCGAACTTTATGACAATGCAGGCTCCTGGGTTGGATAATGGAAACAGCTGTCTCGCGCATAAGTAGAAATATTTTTTTCTTTGCCTGATTAGCGTCGACTTTAAGACGGTTCGTGTCGCAGATCTAAAGCTCAGTAGAGTTAAAGTAGTGCAGGACATTTATCAGCTCGACGACCATTCGTCGTGTTTTACTTACCACACTGGTCTTCATCCTCCCCGTACGGACAGTCCATTAAGCCATCACACCAATACCTCAGGGGGATGCAATATGAGCTCGGACACTTGATCATGAAGTTTGGACAAGTGAAATTACCTAGGGAAACGAATAAGTCGTTGCATTTAAATTCTAAATATGCAAGAGCTCTCTTGTGCGAGGGGGATATCCCCCTCCCACACCCCCCCCCCCCTCCCGCGGTCCATCTCCATACACGCGCGGAACAAGTAGTCACAGATACCAGGATTTATATGGCCATTCATCATTTGTCCCCTTGTATTTACTTTTCTTACTGAGTTTCCTGAATACCTTGCAAATATTCCATCAAAATTGTGCACAATATACCTGAATCCTAATTCTAAAAAGGCAAAAGCTCCCTTTAATGGGAAGGGCAATACCCCCTCGCACACCCTCGCCTGGGTTCCATTTGGCACAGTTCGTCAACGAATGTCAACATATTAAAAGTAACGATGTTATATCAATTGACACTACAACATTTAAGCAGTCATATTGGTCATTACCCTTTGTGAAAAAAAAAGAAGACAAGATTAAACGCGAAAAAGTTAATGTCATAAACTCATTGAGCTACTTACCGCAGCTTTGCAAGTGGGAAACATCTCGGCAACCAATGGGCAGCCCGTATTCATCAAGCTCGTACATGCAATGTGATTGGAGAGGTGCGCATGCTCCGTTCTTACACGTAATCTGGGTAGTTGGGTCGCAGGAATAATCGTCTTCATTGTATGCTGGAGAGTGTGTAATTATTTGAACAATATTTCATTTGAATTTTTTTACTCAGAGACATTAGGCCCTAGTCATGCTACTGATAACCTTTGCCGCTTTTTCATGATTTCCAGCTCCTTCTTTATAATCAACAGCGATTAAGAAAATGCACGTCTTTCCAAACATTCCCATTTTTAGATATGTCTATCAAAATGCAGTTGAGAAATATACTAATGAAACATAGTCTTAGTTCAACGAAGCCTGTTGCGTTGCACCATCCTTCGTGAAACTCATTTTTTTTCATTTAAGAATGAAACTCTGAGATTACAATTTGCCAGTCTTACCGCATGATTCCTCGTCTTCCTTCGTATTTCCGATGCAGTCAATCATACCATCACAGCGTATTTCAACAGGATGCAGGAAACCACTGTAACACTGGAAAGCATTCGTCGAATGTATAAGATCTGATTCCCCAAGAAAAGAATCAAGTAAACAAAGAAAAACAAACCAACGGAAAATGATCGTTTTTATGAGCACTTAACCTGTCGTATAATATGAAAAAAAAAAATAAGAACACTTAATGCATTTACCGATATTGCGAGAAGTAGACCTGCTCAGGTAAACTTCAACTCAATTTACATTTATTTACATAGAGATCGGTTCATTATTGGCTAGTGTTGTAGAATCGTCCTTCCGATTTTCGACCGGTTGTGCAGTTTCACATTTAGATGTTGCATGGTACGGCAACATTATCCTTGAATTCTAAATTTCCGAAGTAAAGAAGTGATGACTGGGAGCAAATGGCTTTCATCGGTCAAACTGATACATATTACAAGGAAAATGAAGTGCTCTGGAGCCAAACTCGTGGATAGAACTATTTTCTTGATGAATGGAACAGACTGACTTACCACATTCACTTTCATCTGAGGAGTCAAAGCAATCATCGATGAAGTCACATCGTTTGGAGAGATCGATACATTCACCACTGACACAAGTTAATTCATCCTCCCGACACGCAGGATAGACTGGAATGATTTTTAAAAAATCCACGTATTGGATCATTATTTGGCAAAACGAATTATGTTGCAATTTCATTTTTCCCCGTCGAGTTGTAGGTAATCTTATTACAACATGCATTAGTGATATCAGATATGAAATGGCGCTAGCAATATTTCTTGACCAGTAAGTATTCAGTCTTAACCCTATAAAGCCCAAGGGGGGGCACATTGTGCCCCCCCTACCAGATTTTCGTTTGCCACTCCTTCGCCCTTAATCCGATTTCAACCAAATTTGGTGACTTTTCCTAAAATCTTATTGCGAACATTTTAATATATAATTTAGCTACATTTGATGTTGCTGGTTGCCATGGCAACCATAAACTGACAACCATGTCAGTCAGATTTTGGATCTTTTTTCTGTTCCCATTTCATTTAACAGCATTACAGTGTATGAAATGGGTGTTTCTTGGCTGAAATTTGTTGAAGGAGCAAAATTTGAAGTAATTATGGTCCTGGAAAGTTTTTCTTATTATTTCCTTTGTTTTTATATGACAAAGGCATAAAACAATAGATATAATAGAGATAATTGAAAAAAATAATATTTTCTAAAGATTGCCCTTATATTTTGAGTTATTTTGATTCCTTCACCCAAGTTATGCCTCTTATATCATTAGTTTATCATATTATCAATTTGCAATCTCAAAATTCCAGTATTATGCAAATATGAAATGTCAAAACTATACATGTACCCATCCCAAACATTTCATCTCAGGTCTCATAATGTATCACTATGTTGATATGAATAGCGCCCCCATGTGGTGACCTTGAGAAATTTCAACCATTACAAATAACAAAATTCCACTTGCTTATCATTTGTGGCAAATATGAAAATGATTGGTCTATAATAAGACATATATAATGGGGATAAAGAAATTACACAGAAAAATCACGTTTTTAGCATATTTCCTATGTATTTCTTTATATTTTGGTTAATAGCGCCCTCCATGGATGACCTTGTGAAAATTCAAATGTACGGTCATGTAGATTATGAGTTACTCTACCCACGTGCCAAATATGACAATGATACATCAAATAATAAAAAAGTTATATAGGGGGGCACAATGTGCCCCCCCTTGGGCCTGTGAGGGGTCAAAATAGCTTGGGCTTAATAGGGTTAATCAAGGCGCATTTCCTTGGTAGGATCTTTAAAAGAAAATCATACTATCATGCTCAAAATGCAGCAAGATATTCTGTACACACGTCATAATCATCTCGTTTGACTACGTGAGGAGAACGTACAATGTTTATCTCCTTCATTTTTACAATGTTATTACGTACCAGAAAATGTCTCGCAAATATTATGATAAACGTGTTGGTTTGTGTTAATATTTAATACCTAATATCGACTCTTATGCTGTACCCGTGTATCTAATTCGTACAAAAAAAAAAAACAAACAAACAAAACAAAACAAAACCAGGAAACAATTCTCCTAAGTTTATGAATTCATAAAAGTATGATCGTAGATGAAAAAAGAAAGTGATTTATTACCGCAACCAGTTTCGTCCGAATTATCCCGACAGTGTGCTATGGTATCACACAGGAATGTCATCGAAATACACGTACCATCCATGCACTGGTACTGATTTGGTCCGCATTCTAGCAAGATATAGTTAAAGTTATAGAAATAAGCAAAAACCTATTAACAGTCATGCAAAGACTTCTTTGATGGTGTCAAATGAACATGTCTTGCCTATACACATATGGCTGGATATCCAACAATAGTTGGCAGTTAAATAGTGACGTTGATATATTCCTCGCACAAAGCAGGTACTGTCTGTTATCAGTAATTTTAATGGTTGTTAAAGGTCCAGTTTACCTTTGGGAGCAGTCATTTGAAAAATGTTCAAGATATCGCTTTTCATGCATATGTGTAGGTGTGTTGTACCACAAAACACCCTCCCATACAAAAGTTTTGCAATAAAGCCTAAGATATAAAGAGATGTCATTATTTTTCTCAATAAACCGTAGCGGTGTACGGTTTAGTCTGGAAACATTTTTATTATAACTATTGTTCACATTTTGTATAATTAACAATACTTAGCATCGATTTTACTGATTCAAATTTTCACAGTGGTTTTTTCTATCCCTAACTCACATTTTAGAACTATTTTAAAGCACTAATGCTGGGGTTTGTTTCAGCTGCAAATGGTAAATTATGCCTTTAAGCTCCGTGTGAGAAATACAATTCCAGGTGTGATTATGATCTTCACTCTATATTTTAAAGACAAGTTTAGTTTCAATATATATTTAGTGGTTTCTGTAACCACATGCTTTATTCTGTATCCGCAGAAATTTTTGATGAGAAAAACATGAAAAATTGATGATGAATTACATAATAATTTGTCTTTGCACAGAGGTGGAACTGTAAACGAGTACAGACTTTGCACTTGTGTTAGTGTCCTAGTGTCTTAGTGTTAGTGTCTTAGTGTATTCGAGAGTGCCTTAGTGTTAGTGTCTTACCATCTGGACAGAGCGATTCGTCGCTTGAATCGACACAGTCATCAAATCCATCGCAGACGAAAACTTCGCCGACGCATTCCCTCGACAGACACTGGTACAGTCCAGGTGGACAAGGTGTTTCAAATGCTTTAAGAATCAAACGGTAAAAGAGATGTATGTTAACGTTGGCTTGAAAAATCAATGGCAGTTATTCGTTAAAATACAAACATTAATACTGACCACCGGAAGCCCGCACTGGTTTGTACAGCACTTTACTGTCAGCTGTTGCTATAGTAACCGATATCACACAGGTATCTCTTTATCAAGTCAATGGGGGACGTCCAACACTCACTGCTTTAATGTGGACAATTAAAGTAAAACAAAGCGATTCTAATAAAAGGTGGATCCCATATTTTATTAGGATCGATTTGTTTTGGATATCTCAGCCATTTTAAAACCGATTTTCATCAAATAAACTTTGAATTCCTCTAAGAATTGTATATATGCTATTTGATATTTCAGAAAATGTTTCTAGTTATCTCACAAAAAGTGGGAAACCTGAAGCCCTATCTCAACCAAACTAGATTATCCCTTAAGAGCTAAAATACAAAATAAAATAATACACGAGGACAGAAATGATTAAAAGAGATACAAAGCAGATTGCAGTCATATTATCAAGTCCTTTCATGTTTGTCCTTCTCTTTCACAAAGTCCGCCATGTCAGTCAAATTTCTTTGTGAATCTGAAGCTGTAACAGTGATGTTTACGTCATGATACATTCATATAAGGTTAAAATGAGGAAAGTTTTAATTTCCACGAAAGTAATCGAGAATCAGACACCAAATTTCTTACATTCTGAGATAAAAATCACTTTACTTACCCAGCTTGTCCACCATGCTCATTTTTGAGTTTTTGTCATCACCTAACGAGTGATTAAACAGACAAACAGCGTCATCATACTCTGCGATATATTATTATTATTATTATTATTATTATTATTATTATTATTTATTTATTTATTTATTTATTTTTTCTTTTTTTTTGCTATCTGAGTTACTAGATGTACTTGAAGAAGTCCGGTAACTTTTCTCATTCATTTTGTAATACAATGGCATATAAATGATGCTTTCGATTCATTTCCTTCATTCTGCTCAAATAATGTTTGTTAACACTCTTTAGAGGTGTCGAAGGATATTGCTGCAATATTCGGAAGAAAAAAAGAGGAAATACAATATAGTCAAACGTATGATAAGAAAGAAGAGAAAACGGGTGCGCTAAGATGTGTAAAATTTGGTGATACACACAAACAAACAGTATTCATGTACAGTTAATTATCATGTCGGACACAGTCATATTCAAAGAAACTCCGATGGCGTGCACATTGTAATTACCGTAGGCTCGTGTGGTTGGTATTTCACACACGAACTGGTTTGTTTCAGGTGAAGCACACGCCACATCATGCCAAAGAGCCGTAGACAGATCAGTAGCAGTGGCTGCATCAAAGACTAGCATGGTGCAAGCTTCCAGGGTCCCCCCATCGGGTTGATTGTCACTTTCGTATGCACCACTTTAAAGAAAGAAAAAAAAAAGCAACGTACACACACCACAACAGAAAGTGATTAGGCATTATTTACCGTTTGCAGATGACACAAAAAGCCAGCTTTAGTGCTTCAAAATAGTATTCTGTAATGTGAGTTTGGGATGGAAACAACCAATATAAAATTTTCAATCTTTATAATCAATGTTAAGTGGTGTTAAATATACAAATTGTGAACAATAGATATAATAAGATTGTTTGTAAGAAAAATGGTGATATCTCCTTATATTTTAGGCTTTATTGCGAAATGTTTCATGGTAGGATGGTTTGTGGTACAACTAACGTGCACATATTCTTCAAATGTGATATCCCGAACGCTCCCAATCGTAAACAATACCTCTAGGAAGCAGAACAATCGGTGCATTCTGTAATACAGGCATTACGTTTGAAGACTTTTTAACAGCAGTGTGCATGCAGATAACAGAACAGATGTTATCTATCTGTTAATCACAAGTATAAAAGCCTTAAAATAAGTGTGGAATTAGGTAAAACTCACTTGTTGGACAGAAACCAATCTGTGTAAGACATTGGCGTACCATCGTTCCAGCGAAATACTCCCCGCAAATTGCGATGTCCCAGACCTTTTGAAAAGAAGTAAAGACCATAAACATTCATATTGTAAGGTCACAAGAAACAAAGATAGAGAGAGAGAGAGAGAGAGAGAGAGAAATTTGGTTGGAATTGGAAAGACAAAAATACTAAAGATAAACATAAAACCATTTATCACAACTTATTTCTTATCATTATTACTTCGACTATCAAGAACTGGGTAAAATGAAAGTCTTCAGAGAACCGTCTGCTCAACAAAATAACGAGTAGTTTTGGAAGACTAACCAATGTACGTTTGCGTTGCTGACGACTGCCATTGTGTTGAAATCATGTAGTGTAGAAATGTCATTTCATCATTATCACGAATGCTGACGAGATGCCCGCCCTCATCGTCTTGACACAGCAATTCTGCCTCGTTCCACGTGACAGAATGCGTGAGAGATGATAATCTGTAACATGAGTGGAGGAAATGATCCCAGCCAGACGGACAGCTTTCACCTGTTTTGAGACAGAAACAGAAATTTTCGTACAGAGGGTGTGTGTGTGTGGGGGGGGGGGGGGATCACTTGCGGGCAGATGGGGGGGGGGAGGGTGAAGGGGTTAATGGTAACACTCGCTTCGAACAAGAATTCGAACAAGAATTAGATTGGATATCAAACTTTTCAAGGAGAATAAGAATAAGAATAAAAAAAAACAAGAATTAGAATGGTGTTCCACAGGTGTTGTCGCACATCTATGTATGACATTGTATCGTTTATGTGAACTCAAGTAGCATCATGTACCTGGCTCTTTCATGGCTTTGTCCAGGACATCAGGGAGGAGTTCTACGGACTCGTATTCCCCAAGAAACCCCGATCCACCCGCAATGCTGTCTGAGTGAAACCTAACCGTCATCCAGTTCAAGGACGACATCACCTCTTCCACCGGCCAATGGAGACTGCAATACCGGCCGATGGGTCGGTCGATGGAAGTGTCAATGACCTCCACGAAGTCTTCGTTGCACTCCGAATCGAGGGAGAGGACATCCAACTCGATGAAGCTAAATTTTACCCTTGTCCAAGATTTGGTGGTTATTTGCCACGACCGGTCTATGTTGTTTGGGTACGTCTCGATATAATTTGGTGACATTATAATGCCCTTTGCCTCGGTGCATGATGGGAAAATTCCTTGCTCTGCGTCGCTATTTGCGTGAGAACATTCCGGCTTGTCTGCAAAAATGCATGGATTCCATCAATACCATGAATACTAACACATCGGAAAAAAGTCATACTACAATAAGTTAACTTAAAACGGTTAAATTTCGCATTAAGATATAAAATCGTCAGCAAAGTGGATGAGTAAGAAACCCATGAGGCCGTCAGCCCAGTTTAGCCATGCTTGATGCTAGCTGTCCTTCTGTTTCCTCGTTGAATGTACTTTCTTGTAAGCCTACGATTTATGCAACTAAATGTAAAATAATTTGCCGTAGTTTAGGCTACATGAGATTGAACTTCTATTTTTCTCCTTTGTAACTTCATTATATTTTGTTTGATTGTTTACAACAATGGGGTTTTGTTTTTGTTTTGACTTGAGAAGCAGAATAAATGCAACCGAACCGATAAACAAATGAAGAAGAAACAAACGAGCTAATTAACCAGCACTGATCTTTACTTTTCTTCCGGTAATGATGCCGTCAGATGATGAATTACATTTGGACATGAATATTTGTTTGTAATGGACTGAAATACCCAAGCATTATAACAATCTATTAATTGTGAGATACTCAGAATGAATTGCATGTTTCTTCATTGGGCGGTCCTCATGTCAACCACTCACCGACTGATCCATAAGTAGCCGTGATGTTGGTCGAGAGTGTGTACAATCCGGAGTGGATGCTGATTAATAGTCGAGACGATGTTGATCTAAAGATGTGGGGGATTCCGTTGGGGTCAAAGGTCGTAACTCTGTCTTCCTCCGGTTCACTCAAGACTACCGAGCCATCGTAGGTGCCAGTTATATCAGCTATCGCCTTTTGTCAAATATTAAAATATATCGTGTATAATAGCAAAACCTGCGTGGCCTTTTTTGTAAAAGGCATAAGACAAAATAGTACTGCATCTAGTCACATGAAATGCACAAAAATCCAGTCACTACCAGGATGGTTTATTTCGAGACTCCTACACATAAGTTGCAGAAAGCAGGTACATTCATGACTTTCAATCGCCCTCCCCTTTACTTACCGTGCAAAAATATACACACGCACATACTCACAGTCTCACACGAACAGTCACACCTAAATGCACGAAGTGGCTATAGAAGTAGGCCCTATATCACTGTACAAGTATATTGATTATGATTTCCTGTACATCAATGTAATGGATCAATTACAACATATCATGAGTAATAACTTCCTGATACACACGTCTTAGCAGGCGCTACCATTTGCAAATGTCTTTGTGTCTGATATGGATCGTACGTAATGTGCGATCTTTTTCTTTTTATACAGGTATCTTTTTTTTTTTTCTTTTGCTGGTATATTTTCTTTGAAGGTAATTTCTTTTAGCTGTCGAAAGTTCCAGTGTGCAATACAAAATGATGAAGCGCTGGTGTCGGAAGGTAACTCACATTGAATCCTCCTAGAAAGATCGTGACGAAGTTGTCCGGTGAAGCAGTGATAGTTCGCTGGCATAGAGCACGGGGAGGCAGTGTCCTCGTGTTAGTTTCAAGTTTGGTACGAACAATGTCAGGTACCAAATACTCTGACGAGCAGTCGTGAGTGCAGTACGTAGTCATGCAGTCTGTACAGACAGGGGCACAACAAAGAGCTTGTGTGAATTATCATTATTGATAATAGTATCATTATCATTATCATCATCATTTTTTTTTTCAACTGTATCAGCGTGTACCTAAGAACTAAGAAATAAAGGTTGTATCTAGAACTTCACAAAACTGTCAAGGAAGATATTGACATAATCTAATGCTATTTTTTTCTGTTGTGTGCATGTGATACGAAATATCATTTCTCAATGAATGAAAGCAAAAGAAAGCCCTTCTCTGGGATTGTAAGAACAATGCAATGCGATTCCATACTGCGTATTGTATTAGGCATATCTTTATGAAAGAAAAGGTTGTACCCACTGTTACTCTAACATCAAGGCGATGATAATTCATTTAAATTTCAGTTAAACAATAATAAGCAGTAATCAATGTTGTCCTTATTTAAGCTGGAAGACAGTTTAACTGTGTTTAGATCATTGATATTTTCCCCTCTCACCGACACTAATGCATCCTAGCAAGGTGACCCTAAAACAGGGGGTTGATCCGGTCCATTCTGTGGGGTGGATCCTGTAGGTCGAAGATTCCAAGTCTACTGGCACAAACACCTTGCACATCGCGGTGTCACAAGAGGATAGATTCTGAGCAAGATGAAATGAATGCTTTTGTTTTGTAACGATTGTTCACTTTTTGTTTTACATATATGTATATATATAAAACATCACATCTGGCATCTGACATCACATCTGGCATAATAGTTTCTGACGTCACTGATCATTTCCCAATTTACGCCCTTTTATGACTGCTAATGTTTCTCACACCCACAATCCGGGTATTCGTGTAATGTCTGAATCCAACCTTAATAAACTTAGGGAGAAATTAAGTTCAGAGGATTGGTCCACGGTATACAGTCAAAGCGACATTGATTTAGCCTTTGAAAATGTTATGAATATTTTAATTGTGAATTATGATTCTTGTGTTCCTCTCCGAAGACCTCACCATTCTAATTATAAAAAAGTTACAAAATCTTTTCTCAGGTCCATTAACCGCAAGAATAATTTTTTTCATAAGTATCGTAAAGATCCATCCCCTTTAAACAAATTAAGATATACTTGTTATCGGAATATACTGACATCCTTAATACGTATAGCCAAGCGAAATTATTTTTCGCGGCAGTTTGTTGAATATAAATCTGATGTGAAGAGTACGTGGAAGATGATTAATGAGGCGATCAAACACAAAAATAATACCGATCCTCCTAAATATATTTCAGCGGACGGCCGCCAGATTAACGACCCGGTTATTATGGCGGAAATCTTTCAATGATTATTTTGCAAGTCTTGGTCCACATCTTGCCAGTAGAATCCCGAAATCATCAACTGAATTTTATAAATACTTAGGTAATAGGAATTCTCAATCAATGTTTTTTTAACCTATTGTTGAAGAAGAAATCATAGATATCATTAAGAATTTGAACGATAAAAAATGTTCAGGATATGATGGAATTACAAATTTTCTTTTAAAAATGTTTTAAGTGAAATCATTACTCCTCTTACATAATATATTCTTAATCAATCAACTGAATTTTATAAATACTTAGGTAATAGGAATTCTCAATCAATATTTTTTGAACCTATCGTTGAAGAAGAAATTGTAGATATCATTAAGAATTTGAACGATAAAAAAAAAGTTCAGGATATGATGGAATTACAAATTTTCTTTTAAAAAATGTTTTAAGTGAAATCATTACTCCTCTTACATAATATATTCTTAATCAATCTGTATTTAATGGCAAAGTCCCCAATAAGATGAAAGACGCAAAAGTTGTCCCTATCTTTAAGAAGGGACAGAAAGATTTGGTGAATAATTGCCGACCAATTTCTTTGTTAACGTCAATCTCTAAAATTCTTGAAAGGGTGGTTTACACACGATTATTACAATTTCTCACAAATCATAACATTTTGTCGGATTCTCAGTTTGGTTTTAGAAAACATTACAACACAACCCATGCTTTACTTACTTTTATAGACAAGGTATAGCTCATGCTATCGATAATTTTGAACATACAATTGGAGTTTTTCTTGATTTTTCTAAAGCTTTTGATACGATAGATCACGAAATTTTGTTTTATAAATTGTGTCATTATGGAATCCGCGGGACGCCCTTAGAATGGTTTAAAAGTTATTTAACAGAAAGAAAGCAATTTGTTAATATCAATGGCCATGATTCGCAATTAAAACCTATTTCATGTGGAGTCCCTCTTGGGCCCACTTTTATTTATTTTGTACATAGACGATCTTTCAAAATCATCGCAAATTTTATCATTCATTTGTTTTGCCGATGACACAAGCTTGTTTTTTCACATCGAGACCCTAATGCATTAATTAATATGATGAATACTGAGCTCAGGTCTGTGCAATCCTGGATTTATGCGAACAAATTATCCTTGAATATAGAAAAAAAAATCATTATATGGTATTTAGTAATTCTTTGAATGTTGTCCCATATGATATCAAAATAAATGATTTATGTTTAAAGCAGGTTAATAACACAAAGTTTTTAGGGCTTTGGATTGACCGAGAATTATCATGGAAAACTCAAATTAATTTTATAAGTAACATTTTGTCTAGAAATATTGGAATTTTGAAAAAGCTTAAAACATTTCTTTCCTGTTTATATTTTGCAGAGTATATATTCTTCTTTAATATCTCCAAACTTTAATTATGGAATTCTGGCGTGGGGAAATGCAATTCACTCATTACTAGAGTATTCAAAAGCGTGCAATAAGAATCATAAACCACGCCGGATATTTTGCTCATACCAACTGTTTTTTTCATCAAAACAGAATTCTGAAAATTCCAGACCTATATTATTACAATCTCAGAATTTTCATGTATAAACTAACAACTAATGAATTACCATCTGTTTTTATCCACATGTTCAAAAGGAATCGCTCTATCCACTGTTATCCCACTCGCCAGAGTGACGCCTATCACCTTCCCCGTACTCGCACTATTTTTGCAAAGAAAACAATTATATTTACTGGACCCATCAGATATTGGAATGACCTCCCTCAAGATATCACTTCTTCCTTATCTTTATTCACCTTCAAACGCAAATTAAAACAGTTATTACTTAGTGGATACACACTACCAAGTTTTTAGCAACTTTTTTTTTTTTATACTCCCAGTCTTTTGTCCTTGTCCGCAGCACCAAGTTACTCAAGTTATTTAATGGTACCGATACATCTTTTAATGTATAGCTTTTTTTTTTTTCAAACACTGCGAGATCCGTATACAGTCTGGTTTGTGCGATATCTATGTGGTTCATTAGTTTATGACTTATCGATCTTTGTACTGGTATAATTTTAGTTGGTCAAGACAAACATATCCGTTCTCCGTGTAATTATATGCCTATGAACCCGGGAACCTACAGTTTTACAAGCTTTAAAGCTTTTATGTAGGCCCCATCATATTTCTTAT
Source organism: Diadema setosum (assembly GCF_964275005.1). Classification (NCBI taxonomy): domain Eukaryota; kingdom Metazoa; phylum Echinodermata; class Echinoidea; order Diadematoida; family Diadematidae; genus Diadema; species Diadema setosum. The sequence goes on from NC_092689.1 coordinate 45,492,000, forward strand.
ACTTACTTGTGACATCTTCATATGATATGATCATGTACATGTGTCAAGTATATATTTTTTTCTTCTTCTTCTACAATCAATAGACATGATTGTCTATATTTTGTATTCTTGTTTTATTGTCAATAATTTTGGAATCTCATCATTGAGAAAATGGAAATGGAAATATGAAATAAATTTGAATTGAATTGAATATATATATATATATATATATATATATACATACATACATACACATATACAACCAGTTGCCGACTAATTTGCCGACCATTTGCCAAGCGGTCGAGGAACAGATTTTAACAATCACTACGAGAAACATTTTTTAAAGTGTCTGCGTCCACGTGCCGCGTCCACTTGCCAAGTATTGTAAATGTTTGCTGCACATTCATTCATGCAGCGTTTCTTGACCACACAAATCGATCCTTACGAACGTCATTTACCAATCTGCAAGGATATCATCTTACCAGGCTGAGGGACTCATTAGATTCTGTTGTGATGTTGAATCTGTCAAGTCGAAATCCCAGGCACTGTTGGAAGATGATAGCTCTCAAGACAAGCACTCCATCAAACCTAAGTTCTATCCACGGATGAGTATTCTCCTCAGCCGGTGTCCAGCCATGGCGTGGGTAACGTTCCAGTGGTTGGATTTTGAGCAGGTCTTCGTATGAAGTCCCGTTACCCAAATATTGAACAGGAATGCTACTGGTTGATGTGGCTACAGATGACGGCCAAAGATCGAAGTGGCAATCTACACACACATCATCATCATCGTTAAAGTTTATTGACGTAAGTTTTACCTGGTATGAAATACTAAACGTTTTTTTTTTTTTTTTTTTTTAATGTTCATTCTAAATCTACACAGTTAGTTCCATTTCTTGTCTTGAAACTCTGATCAAAAAGAAAAGTACACACGATTCGACTGTAAAATCTTACCTGTGGTTGGTCTTGACAAAGGAAATGGTCTTGACGAGGAGCATAGATAGTCATGGTTTTGACAATAATATGTTTAACCTATCTTTCTGCACCAGAGTCCTCATCCACTGCACGGAACAATTGCAGAATAAAAGAGAGTTGAATTTTAAAACTTACTATTAAGTCCGACAAATACATTTTGTTTAGTCGCATCAAAGCGCTGTACAATTGCACAACAAACGACCACGATCACATGTATGTATCCGACAATCTTCAAAATGACAGTATAATAATAAGAATATCACATAAGAATATCTTTTAGCGCAAAGGGAGAGTGTAATTACCATTTTCGCAGCCAAGTATTTCGAATCGCAGGGACACAAGCTCAATGGCCTTACTGCTTGGCTTGATATTAATTACTGACGTCAGACGTGGGCGACTGAAAAACAGAGAAGACACTTTTTGAGGATCCCAGGAGCCTTGAAGAACCTAGACAAGAAGATAAAAGACCAACAACAAAAACAAAGTAAGGATAATTCAATACTGATGGGATTCGCTGGAACATTTATCAAACGGCCACTTTAATTTTCCATACCATGACAAATAGCAACCGCTGTACTATTGGGTTACGACTAAACTAGGTTTGTATAACTTTTTTTTTTTTGGGGGGGGGGGGGGTCATCCACGATAGTCGTGCTGAAGCCTCCCGTCGAATTTCCTGTTTTACTCGACAAGAACGATATGAAGTTATTCAATGTACTGGAACATTGATTGATTGAGGGGAAATTGTTTTAAAATGTATTCTACATAATTATTGTAGGGGAAAGTCTCGAGCAAACGTTAACTCGAAGAAGTTTATCAATACTACGTTAAGTATGTATTATTCGTTTGTAAGATTTATTCTTTTTTTCGAAACTCGAAAATTAAACAAACAAATTGAAAAAAAAAAAGGATTCAAGTACCTCTTCATTTTCGTCTTCGAACGAAAATGTCACCGATGTCAGCCAAGTGCCACGGCTGTTAGGACCACCTTGTATTAGAACACCAGTAACGTAGTGAGGGCCTCCAAGGTTTACCTATAGGTACAAGGTAAAAGCAGGAAATAATCATCACCGTACTTTAAGTGTCATTTTCAATTTAAATTCTATTTTTGTGTTTCCATTATACAACAGCAGTGCTGTTCCATATTACAAAAGGCTACCGTTCAATTCTGAGATTGTTAAGAAAATAAATAAATAGCTGCAACATGCATCTTGTTCTTTACTATATATCAATTTTTTGGTCCATAAACAGTATCGAACCGCACTCGCATGAGTAAATACGAAACAGAGGGATTGTAAAGCAACATGCGATCCAAAATGATGGATATTGTGCTGTTACTTCAGTTCACAGTTATCTTTTTCTTATGTATTTTCATCAGAATGCAATTAACGAATATTCAATCTACCTTAATTTACATTTTGGTACATAAAAGAATAATAACAGAGCACAGAAGAAAAGCCTAAATTAAAAGTGACAAGACTCAGAAGAGAATTCTCGTCATAAAAAGAATCCTATTTTGTTGTCTTCTGGTCTGTGAATAAAGTGAAAGGATTCATTGAAGAGTTTTGATAGTTAATTGTGAAATCCTAAAAAAAAAAAAATGAAAGAAACACAAATAGCAAACGATAAAATGTACAATGATAGTTTCAAAACACACGTGATGTTCTTAAAAAATAAAAGTTGTCAATATTCCATAGAGCGTGTTTCTACTGAGCGACGAAAATTCGAGGTGATGCCAGCCGATGCGTGGTGATACCAGCCGATGCCAGCCGATGCGTGGTGACACCTCGAATTTTTCCTCAGTAGAAACAGATCGAGTAGTGGCCGATGCGCGCTGATGGGAGGTGCTCCGTCGTCCACCTTCTGAGGTGGTCGATGCGTGGTGACGCGAGGGACGATTCTCAGTAGAAACACACCGGGTAGCGAAATTCGTAGTGTACTCAGGCGCGGTGGAGCACCCCAATTTGCATGTCATTATCGCCCCGTTCTATTTGAATTTCCAACGGGCATCCACGGCTGCCCGAAACTGTGTGCATGAAAAAGTCAAATCTTTACCTTCTCCTTGTGCCGCTATGCGTGCCGCTAGTAAACTCAAACTTCCCATACTATCTAAGTTTTTAAAAACCTTCCTTTTGATGAAAAAATTATGAAATTTGCTGCACAAGAACTTGAGATATTAAAGCGTTTTGAAAATCACTTCTCGCAAAACATGCTCTCTTTTTTATTTTCCGACTGGACTATGGCCGGGCTGCGTGTTTTTTTTTTAGACGGCACAGATTGGGGAAACTAAAAATCTATCGGGGACCCTATTCCTAAACCTAACCCTAATCCTAATCCTAACCCTAACCATCAAACCCTAACCCTAACCCTAACCCTAACCCTAACCCTAACCCTAACCCCAACCCTAACCCTAACCCTAACCATAACCAAAAACCCTAACCCAACGTTTTTCCCATAGGTTTAACACGCGCCATGCCTCAATCTGTGCCGTCTTAAAAAAAAAACGCGGCCGGGCTCCAATGTGTCCGAAATTGGCATAAGTTCATCAGGCCTCAATCCATATATGGTGAAAGTTTTCGCTTGGTTCCACCTGTACTTTTTGAGAAATCAACTTGTTTCTACAGGGTTTGGAATAGAAAATTGTAGTCAGCGAAACAATTGAAAATGACGTCATTTTCCCCCCGTAATATTGGGCATGCGTGGTACGTGAGATTCAGGATTTCGTGCTCATTGTTGGTTTGCATGTGACGCAGTCAATTTTGCTGAGTGTCGCACGGCGGTACGGTGACTGCTGAGCTGCTGCCGCGCACGCTGCATGCAGCAATGCGTTGTTTGTGCTGTGACATGCAACGCTACAGTGACGCGATTATATATACATGGGACCGACCTGTACGCTTTGCGTTCGTGTCATTTTTGACATCACCTTCTGTTTTTTTTTTTTTTTTCCGACACAACCATGGCCGGGAATATTACGGTATAAAATTTAAAATGCAAGCAGATAAATAAATTTCGGTGTACTTTGTTCGAATGGCGCTTTGGTTCCGCAATCACACTTCGTGAATTTTAGGATGATTTTCGAGGCCTATTTTTGGTAATTTTGCTCGCCAGGTTTTCGCTAAAATTTCACATTTTATCATTGTCAAATCCTTTAGTGTGTTATATGTGCATATTCGGACATATTTTCAAATTCAAACTAACTAAATTTTAATCCGAAAATAGGTTTCCTTAAATTGTTATTAGCTTGAGAAGTTGTTTACATTTTCTTAACTACGCGAGTACATGTTGTTTACTTTATGCAAATGAGGCTCGGCTGCCGATGGATTTCTGCGAGATAATTGGGGTGCTCCACCGCGCCTGTACTGGACGTCTAGAATTTCTCCCCGCGCTTTTCAATCGGTTCATCGCACACACGCCTCCGACACATGTGTACAAAATACGTGTGTACACACAGCGAACGTTTTCGCATCATGCTTTGTACCAACTCGCTTGTGTACGTGTGTAGGTGTAGGCCCTATACGTTACGTTACATGTGAATTGTGGCATTCATCGTCTATGGTTCGCGTGATCAACAGCCTATTATTGCACTACTGAGCCCTCATCACATACTTTGATTTTACACCGCGTTATTTCATTTTATATCGTCTCGAGTCGCGAGAGTACTACATTAGTATGACCCCGTTTACAGTGCGGAGCCGGGCTCGGCCGCGGCTCTCGGCCGCGGCCGAGTCCGGCCTCAATTGCGCGGCCGAGCCTCGCAATTTTGTCCGTTTACACTGCTGGGCTCGGCCGCGCTTTTGATTAAAACCTTTCAATATTTTGTCGTAGTGGCGCTCTGCTTGTAAACAAACGCAATTTGGTATTGTCTGGTTTTCAGACCCTTTGCCAAATGAATTCCGTGGCGACGAAGTCGCCGTTCGGGCAAAGGCCTTTGCCGAAGGAAAAAATCCTTTGCAGGACAAAACCACCTTAAACTATACTAGTTTTCCACGTTGATGAGGTTAATATCCTGAATAGCGAAAGATACAGGCAGAGGGTTTGGAAGCCAGACTAAAATTGGCCGCGCAATTGGCCTCGCATTTGGCCCAGTTTGCGTTTACACCAAGAAGAGGCCGGGCTCGGCCGCGGCTCGGCCGCGGCCGAGACCACCTCCAGAGCGAGGCCAAATGCGAGGCCAATTTTGGCCTCGCATTTGGCCTTTTGCGCGTTTACACTGAAGCGGGGCTGGGCTCGGCCTCGCACTGTAAGCGAGCCTCGCACTGTAAACGGGGTCTATGTCGCAGCCTGGAGAAAATCTCAACTGGACCCTCGATCTCCAAAGATTTCTCATCAGTCAGTGGCAGGATATGTTAGTTCGGGGTATATTGGATGGGAAGACGAAGAGAAATGCCGTGGCTTATCAAAAAATAGCCGAGGCAGTAGCAAAGCAGGCAGGGCTCGTATTAACAGAGAGAAACAAGAAGACTGTCCAGGCGGCGATCAGGAACAAGCTAAAGTACTTGAGGGAACGCTTTTATAAAGCTGATAGGCTGAACACTTCAGGAAAAGGAATGGATGACATCCTGAAAGTATGCCCCCTGTATTACCAACTACTCCCCGTGCTTAAGGCTGATATGAGTAATGTAGGTACGCTAGAAGAAACATGTTGTCTCTGGTTGTTGCCATCTTCGTGTTGTTTACCCTCCCATAAGGCAGTGCGCGCGTGACCCGATCTGTGACCTAAAAATACCCGACTTCCGGAATCACCGCATTTGCACGTCACCTTTGCATCACCGCGTATTTTATCGCTCAGTAGAAACAGCTCGAGTGGTCGTAAAATACGAGGTGCTGCGTTGGACAAAATTCGTGGCGATGCGAGGGATGCGAGGTGTGTTGCGACACGGATTGTCGCCCCCGTCACGGATTGTCGTCTGGCGACAACACCTGACGCTTGTGCAGTTCCCAGTTTTTGACCTCGAAGGCGACAATCCATGATGGCAAAAAATTTGTTGCGACACGGATTGTCGCCCCGTCAAGGATTGTCACCCCGGGCTCGGGGTGGTTCCTCCGGTGTTAAGCTTTGGTGGGATGGGTATGACTGGTAAGTTATGCGTATGTGTGTGTGTGTGTGTGTATTTGTTGTGAGCTGCATGATATGTGATGTGTATGATTTGTAGGTGCGTACAATAAGTGACTTGTGTATGGGTTTCCGTATTGTTGTGTGTGTGTGTGTGTGTGTGTGTGTTTGGAGTATAATAATACAATACAGTTGAACCTCCATTATCCGGCCTCCCTTTATCCGGATCTCTCTATTATACGGACGCAATCTCGCCGTGATTTTTTTTTATTTTTTATATTATAATTACGGGAGGAAAGGGGGATTCCCAACTCCATGAGAACTCCTACACAAACACACATGAATTACATATACTTGATACATTTCTTGATAATCATTTTATCATCCCAAGAATTTATCAAAGAAAATGATTTCATTCTTGCAAACACAAACCTCTATTTTGGGGTCTGTTACTGAGTGTAACAATGAAAAGGTTGCAGTATACACATTACTACATGTGCTACTACAATGGGCTACATCAGTACATGTGTATGTATATGTACATGTATAAAGCATTGAGTCTCCCATATCCGGCCAAATCCCTTATCCGGATGAGCCCCGGTCCCGACTTGTCCGGATACGAGAGGTTCAACTGTATGTAGAAACTGTGCATGTGTGGTGGTTGTATAGTGGTAGTGGTTTGTTTGTCTGTGTGTATTCGTGTGCCTGTATGCTTACGTGTGTATGTGGTATATAGTGGCGTATGTGTATATCGAAGGGTATGTGATGGTGCGTGTTTGTGGGCGCAGCTTTGTGCCTGCATGAGTATCTGAGGGGTTTGGTGTTCGTGGGCTACGTAGGCCCTACGTATGTGTGTTGTGTGTGAGCGTTCGTGTGTCTACGTAAGGCCCCAGTCACATAATGCTCTGCGTCCGGCGTTACGTCCAAATAAGTCATTTTTTTTTTTTTTTTCTGCGGACACCCGGGGATCTCTTGCTGTCACCAGAGCATTTTTACAAAACATACGGGAAAAGATATGCGGGCGATACGGAGAGATACGACCAAATGCGGATACTTGCGTCCACTTGTTTCTACTTGCATAAACTTCCAAATAGTTCGGAACACTTTTCAGATTCAGATTCAGATTTATTCAACACTTTCAGTAAAAAACAGAGGAGAATACAGAAAATTGACAACACCACATACTATAACAAGAAAAGAATAATCACAATAAGCATCAGTACGAATATACAATACATTTGAAAGTGTTCGGAGACAGACAGAAAGGCTATGCCTTATATAAAAGTCCTGTCCCCATACTATTTCATTCATAAAATATTAAAATATTAGATGAATACATTTCTTTATGAATTAATACACACATAAATACGCACACACACACACACACACACTGACATATTTTATAAGAGAAAAGTTTATCACACCATTTCGGCATAGGGTGCCTACTGATTTAAAACATGCAATCTTAATTTTCTTTTAAACACATTCAGCGATGAACTCTGTCTTATGTCGACCGGAATATAATTCCAAATTTTGGGTCCATTAAAAAATATAGAACAATATGATGGCATAGTTCTGGCATAAGGCAATGTAAATTTATCGTTGATTCTCATATCATATCTTCTGTTATCACTTATTTTAAAATAGTTAATCAAACATTTTGGAAGCATCTTCCTAAAGCATAAATACATAAAAATTGCACTTTGATAATAATGTATATCATTAAATTTCAAAATCTTCAGATTAAAAAATATAGGCGATGTATGGGCAAGAAAATCACAGTGATGAATAATGCGGACCAGCTTTTTCTGCAATAAAAACAATCTCCTGGCATTGGTCATACCTGAATTTGCCCAAGCTATTGCACAGTAGTTTAAATGAGGTAATACGAGAGTGTTATAAAGAAGAAGCAACACCTTTCTTGACAGAAATCGCAATTTATAAAATATTCCTACATTTCTTGACAATCTATTGCAGACGACACCAGTATGTTCGTTCCATTTAAGTTTGTTATCAATTATTGTCACACCAAGGAATTTCATCGAACAAACTTGATCAAAATGTAAGTCTTTAACTTCAATCTTAATTTCGTTGATATCTATCTGTCTTTTCGTGGATACCATATAATTTGTTTTCTTTGCATTAAGAACAATTTTATTACAGTTTAACCTATCAAAAAATTTCAAAAATTCTTTATTAAAATCATTTTGAAGTACAACTGGATCTCTACCCTTCATGAACATACTGGTGTCGTCCGCAAACATTATTAAATGCAAAGAATCTGAAACATTACATATATCATTTATATATAACAAAAAAAGCAAAGGACCAAGGATAGATCCTTGTGGCACACTACATCTTATTGTCATCATATCAGATTCAATATCATATATTCAATATATATATATATCTATATATATATATATATATATATATATATTCAATCACATATTGCTTTCTTCTACTTAAATAGCTATCAAACCATTGTAGGTTCACTCCTCTAACACCATACAAATTAAGCTTTTGCAATAAAATTGAATGGTTTAATGAAACAAAAGCTTTACTCAAATCTAAAAAAAGACCAATCATTATTTCTTTATCATCAAAAGTATCAGCGACCTTGTGTATAAATTCAACAATGGCAGAAGATGTAGAATGTCCAGCTCGAAAGCCAAACTGCTTATTACTAATTATATTGCACTTTTCCAAAAAAAAAAAACCAGATAAACTATTATACACACATTTTTCTAATATCTTTGAGAAAAGAGGAAGAATAGACATAGGGCGATAATTACTAACTTCTTCTTTTGACCCTCCCTTGTGAATTGAAATGACCTTAGCAATTTTCATTTGATCCGGAACAATATCTGATGTAAAAGATAAATTGATAATTGAACTCAGTGGATCAGATGAAATATGAATAACTTTTTTTTTAAAATATCATAACATTAACATCATCAAAACCAGGACTCTTATTATTCTTGAATTTAGAAACAATGTCAATAATTTCTTTCGGTGTACATGGCAAAAAGAAAAGAGTAGATTGATTTTTGTTGACATACCGCAAGAAATTACCATTGCCTTGACATTTTGCTGCTAAACTTGGACCAACATTAATAAAAGAATCATTAAAAATGTTACCTATTGCATACTTTTCGGTAACAATACTGTTATTGCACTTGATTGAGGTTGGTAAAGTTTTTTGGGTTTTTTTTTTTTTTTACCCAGAGCCTAATATCCCATGTGTGATATTCCTCGTAATCTTCATATTTCCTGCAGCATCTTCAAATTTCTTTGTAAAATATAATCTTTTAGCTTTAATTTTCTGTGTCACTTTATTTCTCAATATCTTATACTTATCATACATATCTTTACTATATTTTTTCTTACATCTTTTATACAAACAATATTTCTTATTACATAATTTTCTTAATGATTTATCAAACCATGGCTTATTTCTAAACTTCTTTTTCGGAACTTTCGTAGTTGAAAAACACAAATCAGAAATATACATGAATTTTTCCAAAAAAGCATCATAAGATACATTTACATCATTATCATAGACATCCCAACGAGAATTCTGCGTCTCAGTAATAAAACGAGCAATATTTTTTTTCATTCATAACACGTTTCATCTTAATATCAGGCTTCTCATTTTGGCGTAAAGATACATTGGATATTGCAAAAATCGGGAAATGATCACTAATGTCTGCTACAATGACACCTGAGAAAATGTCTTCAAGGTCATTTGTTAAAATGCTATCAATCAAAGTAGCTGAATTTTACTGGTGATGCGTGTCGGACTATGGATCAAAGGATAAATACAATTTGTCATACAAATATCAAGAAAATTATTTACATTCTGAGAAAATGAAACATTAAATAGATTTAAGTTATAATTCCCTAAAAGATAAAATAATTTCTTTTCTTTATTTACAACTCTCAAAATTTCTTCTAAAACATCATTAAATAGTATTGCACAGATTGATCAGGTGGACGGTATACAACACCAACTATTATATTTCTATCAGTATTTTGTATCTCAACAAATACAGATTCAATATACAAAGTATTTACATCCAAATCCGGCCTTTGTTTAAAATTCAGAATATTATTTATGTATAATCCGACTCCTCCTCCTCTTTTTGATTCTCTTTCTTTTGTAATAAAAACGTAATTATCAGTATCAAAAAACGAATCATTGCTTCTCAGCCACATTTCAGAAATACATATCACTGAAAATTCTACATTCAACATATTAAGTAAGGTTATCATACCGTCAAAGTTTTTGTTTAAGCTTCGACAATTGCAATGAAAAATAGAAAACATATTTGATGACACAATATTTTGATTATTGAATTCATTTGGGGTATAAAAGGAGAGAAGGCTCAATTACATGGTCATCGCTCTGAATCGGAGATAAATATTCGGAGAAAAATATAAATTTAGTGATTGCTGATATCTTTCTTTGTCAGTCATCATCAAACATTCCAATGCACACACGCACACTCACACACACCATATACAAACAAATTAAAGACTCGTGTAGGAAAATTATAGATACATACAATAAAAACATACAAAAATATAGTTAAAAACAATAATCAAGATGGCATATTGGACCCTGGAGATACATTCCTTGTGTTTACATATGAACCGTTTATGTATATTTTTATATTAATTAATAGCACAAGATAAAAAAAAAAATGATTTCAATATGATACCTGTAATTTGAAGCAATGCTATGTGCCTTTACAGTAGATCAAGGTCTCTTTTCGAGTGGATCACCTTTTTCATCATCCCCCAAGCTTCTGTGGTCATTGAAACGTGGATCCGACCATCCATCGTCCAGGCATGCTTAATTTTGCTGTTGGGGGCCTTCATCTTGGAGAACGTCTCCCACAATAGAGCTCTCCTCAAGTCTGTCAGGTCTTCAAACATGTTGATGCATTTGTGCTTTTCTTTGGCGTCCTTGAGCTTCTTCCTATTCCTGAAGAGCATCTGGCGGTACCTGTACGAGGACAGCTTCACAATGATCGCTCTTGGCTTCTGTGGAGCGCTGTCAGTTGGGGGCTTCTGGCGTCTGATGCGATGGCTCCTGTCGATTGCAGATAGGGGGAGGTCCACACCCATCACTTCTTTGGCGATGCGAAGAATGGTCTCGCCCGTGTTCTCGATGTTGCCCTGGTCAGCCTCCGGAACTCCAAAAAATCTTACACAGTTGCGCCTTGAGTATTGTTCCTGATAATCTGTTTTGTTTTTCAGTCGGATCACCTCATTTGCATTTTGTTCTCTCTCCTTCCTCAGTTAGCTGATTTCCTTTTCTAAAGACTGGCATTTGCTTTCCAGGTCAAGTACCCTGCCCTCCTGTTATTCCAGCCTACTGATCACCTCATTCATCTTGGCGTCGACTGCCTCCTTGACAGCTGTTTTGATCACATGGAGTACATCATTGTCCTGTAGAATTTCCTTTATCAGTGCTTTGGTGTTGCGGGTCGACATAATAGGCAAGAATTCGGCTTGATGAATGAATAGCTCAGTGTTATGTAGCTGGCAAGGAAGGCGGGAAAAGGTACCAACACAGGAACGACGATGTGGGACTGTAAGGCTAGAGTCGATTCTCAGCAACTTGTCAGGATAAAAATGACAGCTAAAAAGTCTCTAAATGTAGTAGATCCACTCACTTGGTATAGGTTTTAAAACAATCTCCAGGTATTGAAGAGTCAGATGACGATGATTAAAACATGTAGTTCAGTTGAAAAACGTAAAAAAAAGAAGAAAAGGAAGAGAGAGTCCGAGAGAGTCACTTGCGGAGAGTTTCGACTATTTACGGAGAGTTGCGGGTATTTTCGGATAGTTACAGATTGTTATAAATAATTATGTACAATATGACGATCCCTGCCAAGTCAATGTATTATGACAGCAAATTTATCACATATTGGACTGTCTTACATTGTACACTGGGGAAAACTGAAATTGAATTTACGTACAAGTTGTGAAAAGTTTTCGCATTTCTTTAATTTGCTTTACAGTAATGAAAGATATATGAAATTTTGAACTTGAAGTTTGAATTTTATTTGTGCAGCTCAAATATGGATAAGCATCATAAATGTAAAGACTACATAACATAATTATACCACAAATTGAATACTATCTAGATCGATAAGTTAAACAGAGTAAGAAAATATTACTTACAGTCATGGAATAGACAAACTGTGGTTACGCTGTCATTGTCGTGATTGTGCAGCGATATTCATGACTTTCTGGGTTATGTTAAGGAGATTGTTAAAATAAAGCAAAGCCTATTAAATTTCCAGAAAAAAAATCATTAGGACATTCGGACACCCCTCCCACACCCAAATACAATATTAAAAAAATGTAATATCCATGGAGCGCAAAGTGGGTAAGACTATAGGGAAATACTAAATTCGTTCTCATTTTATATCGTTTATCGCTGTCCCACACCTTCCCGGCCAGAAAGTGAAAAAAATGCTGTCACCTCATCCCCAACCCAAAATTGCTTTCCGAGTTTCGAAAAATATACATTCAAATAGTACAAGGAAAAAATGTTCAGCACCAATGGTCAAGCGATGTCATGCGTATATGGGTGCCACCTAAAATGACCATATGTAAGAGAAATTTAGTAACTTGACTTTGCGGTTCTGCCTCTCTACCGCTCCGAGGGTGTTGTAGCATTCCTTCAGGTAAATGCGCTGCAGCTTGGCAACACGAGTTGTGTGGCTTCCCACGCGTCTCTGTGCTCCCATGCGAGTGGAAAACAGAAAACGTCGAAGGACGTAATCGTGTACAGCATCCGTAACTCTCCGCAAATATCCGTAAGCGGACGAAAGTGTTAACTTGCGGTTGATTTCGAATACTTACGGTGGACGTAAACGAACGCAAACGGAAGGGAGGTAAAATGTTTTGCGGATGGTCTGCGTTCAAGCTATGGAGAGTTACGTTCAGTTACGGGTAGTTACGTTTGGTTACGGTTACCTTACGTAAGTCTGCGTCCGTGGAGTCCCTCTGCGAAATTTGAACATTTCAAAATTTCGCAGGTTTGCCGCCTTCATTTTACGTTTCTTTACAGACGAGTTACGGACAGTTACGTCTACATACGTCCCTGCGGATGCCTGCGTCCACGCTGCGTCCCCCTGCGTCCACTCATCCGCATCTATCCGCGGCGTACGTAACCCATCGTAAAGCACTGTGTGACTGTTGCATTAGCACGCAGGAGATAATAGGAACGAAACATTCAAGCGACACAATTCCCACAAGACGCGCAGCGCTCCATCACACACACACACACACACACACACACGCACAAACGGACACTTAATATTATCATGTGCACGCGCACATACACACTTCCTTGAAACCTCACCATGACTTTTTACATGGCATGTTTGCATGGATGTAGTCATGTAAGCTATGTGTTAGTATTTCAATGACTATGTCCAGAACGATATTACCCAGCAAAATGTGCTTTAAGGGCGGGCGACAATCCGTGCCGCCAGCCCTCGTCACGGATTGTCGCCAGACGACAATCCATGACGGGGGCGACAATCCGTGCCGCCAACGCCCGTCACGGATTGTCGCCCAGAGCAGGAGGCGACAATCCGTGTAGGGGCGACAATCCGTGTCGCAACAGAGGTGCTCTCAGTAGAAACACGCTCTATAAGGACTCGCACACAGAACCATACTAATAATACGACTAGACATAAAACGCACACACACACACACACACACACACATACTAATGATGTATATGACACAGCATCAAATAGAAAAAGAAAACAAATAGCAGGGGTAACAAAAACAGGGTAAAAAATACATAGGTAAAGATATGAATGATATGAAAAAGAAATGGCAGAGAACCAGGAGAATGTAATTACATTTTCAATTGCTACTGGACGACCATAAGAAAAACAAAACCTGGACTTGACGTAAAGAGCTATTTCTAAGTGCAAGGATGATGACTTTAATAAGACAATCGGTTGAGATTCATTAATTCGTTTGTGTAAGATATTAAGAAGGGATTTTAGTCTGTTAGTGTTTAAAATCAATGATGGAGTATCTTTGATATCCTTACTAACTACTGCGAAGAGAGCTCCAACATTTTGTATACTTTTGTAGATGAGTGTGTTTTCAGCACATGAAGGTAAATTAAGTTCATCAGATCGATGGGTATATGGAAATAACGCTGTGAAATGACTGATTTAAGGAACATATAATCGAACATATAAGGGACTATTATGATTACTTTAATTGCACACGAACTAACTAGTTTAGATTGAATAAGTTTTCAACTTTCATGATCTTATTCTTAAACTTTAATTATCTTAGAAAAAAAAATCAAAATCAATGAATCTATACGAGAATGTCCAGCACAAACATACGTTGTTATACTAAGCGACTTCCCTGTAGTAATAACAACCTGTTTAGTATGTGATGATAAAAAGGCATAAAGTCAACAAGTTATTACTTGAAGCTGTGCATTACCACTATGATGGGATTCTCTTCATCAGGGTGAGGAATCCAGGAGGCGGGGCCGTGGAGTCGAGCCTGGTTTGGGGCGTGGTCCTCATCCTTCTGACTCGTTGCTGTGATACTGGAATCGGGAATCCATCCTGCCTCCATCCCCAGTGGAATCAAGCAGTGACCTTAGGAAGCGACAAATGGTATCGATCTCCTACAGGATATGTATAATTATGTATAAATATATATAGCAATAATAATGTCACAACAGAGAAATGCATTAAATGCCAATCTTGATTTTAATTATAATTAAAATCAAGATTGGCACTTAATGCATTCCTCTGTTGTGACATTATTATTGCTATTTCTAGTACTGCCAATACGCGGAGCAACTACAATGTTTATATATATATGTATATATATATATATATATATATATATATATATATATATATATATATTAACTACAGTAGTACAGTTGGGCGTGCTGTACATACAATTGATATCACATCTCAAGAAACAGACCTTCAAAAGCCGAAGGAGCTGCGTGTTTATATCATCTTTATCATTCGTCTATTTGAAAATTGAAACTCCCACGACATCAAAATGAATGCGCATTATTTCATTTCTTAAAGCTTTTTAAGTGTTTGACATTTACGCGTCTAGTGTATATTTGGGGCATATTGATATACCTGTGTCTTTTAAACGCGTACTTCATTATTGAAATGACTTCAAACAGGTTTCAGACTGTTTCTGACGCTGACAGTCGACCTAATTGCTTTTTTAACATTCACACCACGACATTCGAGTGGCACTAAAGCGCTGAAGGTTGTGGTATTTTCAACATTTCAAGAGCATAAGCCATGCATCATCGTATTTGCGGCTAACTTGCCTTTAAGCGGGAAAAAAAAATTAAAGTGGTGCAAAACGATTTTTGGCACAGGGGGAAAACACAACATCATCAACGCGTCAAGTGTTTGACATCTACGCGTCTAGATTATATTTGGGGCATATTGATATACCTGTGTCTTTTACACGCGTACTTCATTACTGAAATGACTTCAAACAGGTTTCAGACTGTATCTGACGCTGACAGTCGCCCTAATTGCTTTTTAACATTCACACCACGACTTTCGAGTGGCACTTAAGCGCTGAAGGTTGTGGGTATTTTCCACATTTCAAGAGCACAAGCCATACGTCATCGTATTTGCGGCTAACATGCCTTTACGCGGGAAAACAATATCTTCTTTAAAGTGGTGCAAAACGATTTTTTGGCAATGGGTAAAAAAAAAACCCAACATTGTCAACGTTATTCTTCCGATAGTTAGTGCACAACAAATGGCTTGCATAAGACTACAACACGCTATCAATCGTTAGACGATGTCGGAAACACTGCTTACCCTCTCCGAATATAGGCCTCAACTCTAGTCTGAAACCCTGGCCTATTTCTGCCTCGTCCGATGAGAATTGAATCCAAAGGGCTGTTTCCCACACGATAACATCAAGCGGAACATCACGCCCGGTGAAAAGTTGAACAGTAGTTTGTGGCCCTGTGCTGTTTTCACCCTTACGAACAAACAAGACGTCGCCTTCCCCAATCAGGTCAAAATCTAGGAAATGCAGCAAGATTCCGAATCCCTGTGGTACATTGACTGTCCACTCAATGTAAGCGTTGTTCTTGTAAGGCATCGGGTAGAATGGAGATGTCAATTCATGAACCTCTCCTTCGGTCAAGACGACTGGAACTATTAACAGGGGAAAATTTAATGTATACAATATCTTCAAAGGCACACAGATGCACACACACACAAACACATTATTATATACGCATCACATGTATGCATACATGTAAATATGCAATATTTATAACAGCTTGTGAAGTAAGGCATCCATGGAAAGCCAACAGTGTTGAGAATTTGGATTTACTCACAAGGTTAGGGATGTTCTCGGTGACTTCATTAGATAATTAATTCGTTATGATTTGGCAGTACATGTATTAAGTGCGTGTGTTTGCCTGTCTGTCTCTCTGTATATTGTTTGTTTGTTTGTTTGTTTGTTTGTTTGTTTGTTTGTTTTTTTTTGGGGGGGGGGTCATTAAAGATACTTTCTCCTCTCCCCCCCCCCCCCCCCCAAATTATCATCGAGTAACCCGTTTACGCTCTTATCTAGCAAATGCGTCTACTGAAACTACGAGCCAGGTGCATTTCACCTTTGGGTGCACTGGATTTTTGAAGTTTATTTTATTTTCGAATTTTGAATTTTATTCTGCTTGTGGCAAAGATGGGTTTGTTTAGATATTTTCAGAATATTTGTTCAAACAATATTCACAAATTAATACGTTCGAATAGATTATATGATTTTACATGATCTCTACAAAGTCCTGGAAAAGGAGACTAGATGTCCTTACGAGTAAACGCTGAGAGCTCAAGTTTGAATCCGCGTCGTCCGTCTGTCGGGTCCGTGCTCAAAAATATGGAAATGCCATTGACGGTGGTAGTAAGCTCATCAAAAGCTATATCCCTTGTCCCAGACCAAAATGCGACAATTGCTCCATCTACATGTGATACAGAAAAACAATCCACAATATTATGACCCAGCATTGTAATCCTCAACGGAATGGTTCGTCTTCCTTCATGATGTAGGCCTACATTCGTCTTATATCTTATCTATTCTATTAACAGCCATTTTACAATCTCATAATCTATTATGAACTCCATCAACAGGTATTTTGACATATCATAGATATTTTGGCATGCCCAATGCATTTTGAAATGCGAAACAACAACTCTAACAACAACAACAACAACAACAACAGCAAAACAAATAATCGGCTGGAAAAATGCTGTGATCACGCTGTGATCATTAACGCTTTGCTTCATAAATTGCAAACAAACTCAATTTCATACTTTCTCTCATACGCAAACTCAGTGCAGTGTGTGCATCAGTATTTGCATGCCAATTGGTTCTTTCGAACTGCGAAACGACAAACAAACAAATAATCGGCTGGAAAAATGCTGTGATTACCCTGTGATTATTAACGCTTTACTTTAGACCGCAATCAAACTCGATATACTTTCTCTCACACGCAAACTCAGTACAGTGTGTGCATCAGTATTCGCATGTCAATTGGTTCTTTCTTACCTTCTAGATACCATATTCCATTTAATACATAGACCCCGTCGTTGTCATTTGGCATCTCGAAGTCCAGGAGTTTCAAACGGATTCTGTATTGTTCTGATGTTTCTACTGTCCAAAGACGGTAGAAGTTGTTCGGATAATCATTCGGGTAATACAGCGATGTCAAAATGACACTGTTGTCTGGTCCGACGAATGTTGGTGCTAGGTCTCCTAACCATTGAGGAATTCATGGAAACAAAAATGGAATGCTTTATATGACTTGCATGGTCGATTGGATAATTCTCCTCGCGTCATTTCAGCTGTTAAGAACCACCTTATCATTTGGAAGTTTTTTCTTTTCCCTCTTCCGGGAATGAACAAGTTTCTCCAGGTTTCTCCTTCATAAAGTAATGTTGCTTGGTTTTTAAGATGGTTGTCACTGTTGTTGTTAGTTTGTCAGAGTGCGTCTCTTTTTTTTCTTAGACGTACGAATAATTACATAAATCGTTTTAGAGTTCATAGAGACATTAGTTCTGCCTTCTGCGAGACATGATATCATTCATGTGAATAGTTTTGCGAGTTCTAAGTGGTCCACGTCTTTTTGTAAATTCTGAAGTCTTCTCGTTAAACAACCCTGTTTCATAACAGGACATGCATGAAGTGGCCCACTTCCATCATTTTCCCTTGTTATTAAGCTAATCATTAAAATCATTTAAGGGGGAAATCCGGACCAGTGAAAGTAAGTCTGACCAGAAAGTGTAAAAATTTCATTTACATAACACGAAAGATTTGAACAAAAGCGGAGAGAAATCTTCTATGAATTTGTGAAGTTTCACTTAATTTCACACAACAGGTCTTGAACAGTGAATACAAACATTCAAATGAGTGAGTTGATGATGTCCTTGTCTCACAGCTTGCCACGTTCTTTATACACAAAAATAATGTTGGAATTTTTTTTTTCTTTGTTCAATCTTGACGCAATTTTGGTCCGCTTTCAAATCCTAATATCATATCTGACTGATCATCATTTTGAAGTTATTCAGCCGGGATTGGCATTATTTTTGACACTTTTAAAGCAGAAAAATCGAATTTTGATCACTTCTGTTTTTGTACATTATTACGGAAGGGAGGAAAAATATTGGTGGCACAACAACATGTCATACATTCTGAAAACAAACAAATCACCACCACCATACCAAACTTAAATAACAACAAAACTTGATTGCTCCCCTCGCCTCAAGCGCCATCGTCCCCAGTCTCCATCCATCCTCTCTGCTCCAACGTGGGCCGGACAGACCACACCCACTTTGCACAAATGCATATTCATGACAACATGATCAATGGAATATTGTGAGGTGATGACGTCACCAGCTCATTCATGTGCATCCACATGAACTGTTCGAGAATTGTTTTACATAGATTAACGAAAAATCAAAGTTAAATAACTTCCCTTCATAATTTTTACCCACTTTGGATCAAATTTTCACTGTTGTTTCTACAATGTTTACGAATTTTCCTTAATGCTGCTGTCGAGAAAAAAGTGGACGACAGAAGGCAGAAGCAAGAAAAGAGAAAATCTATTCAACGTAACTTAATCAAGCGCAAACTGTTTGCTGTAATTGTACTGCATATACAACTACATGTACACACAAAAAGGGTTATTCAGAGATTTAAAGAATCAAAAGAACGGGTCACTGTGTGAAACGACGAAATTTTGTGAAAAGCTGCGTAATTCACAATACAGGTACGTACACTATAAGTAATAACGACATACCTGGCTTTGGAATAGGGGTCAACTCAACTTCGTATGTTCCATTAAGTCCCTCGGTATAGGCAGAAAACACGATCCACATACGATTACTGACAGTGACTAGGTCGCCAGGAGGCTCGCTCCCGGTGAGTTCGAACCGGTAGGCTCTGCGGTTGTGAGGTCGGAGTCCGTCGCCGATGGTAAAATGCTCTATGCCGAGCA